>NW_006408600.1:3906400-3922108 GCF_000296735.1 Chrysochloris asiatica | reverse complement strand
TCCTTCCTTCCTTCCTTCCTTCCTTCCTTCCTTCCTTCCTTCCTTCCTTTCTTTCTTTAGCTTAGATAAAAGTTTACAGAGGTTCCTAGTTTCTCATTCAAAAATTGATACACATTTTGTTTTATGACATTGGTTACAATCCCTTCAATGTAGCAGCACTCTTCCCACCTCCTCCCTGGTTTCCACATTTCTATTCATCCTTCTCCCCTGCCCCATCCTGCCTTCTAAGATTTGCTTT
The DNA here is from genome assembly GCF_000296735.1 of Chrysochloris asiatica. Classification (NCBI taxonomy): domain Eukaryota; kingdom Metazoa; phylum Chordata; class Mammalia; order Afrosoricida; family Chrysochloridae; genus Chrysochloris; species Chrysochloris asiatica. The sequence goes on along the minus strand of NW_006408600.1, from coordinate 3,921,870 downwards.
TGGGTGAATCCTGTCCTCTTGCTCTCTTATGGTTTATGCTATTGAGACGTACATTCCTCTTTGATGTTATTATTCATTTCATAGGCCTAGTGACTGACTGATAGTTGATCTGTAGGGATGGGTTTGATTTCAAGCTTGAAGGGTGCCTAAGGGCTAGGCTCAGAGCTTTGCTAGTCTCAATGAGACCAGTACGTCTGGTCTTTTTTTGTATTTTTGAATTTTGTTCTACATTTTTACTCCTCCCTCTCTATCCAGGACTTTTTATTGTGATCCTGCTCAGAGAAATAGATTATGTCAGCCAGACACCATCTAGTTCTTGTGGTCTCTGAGTAGTGGAGGCTCTGGTTCTCATGGACTAATTGTTTCCTTGAGTCTTGGGTTGTCTTATTCTTTGTTGCTATGGATAAGGAGATACCAATAGACTGGCACATCTTTCTCCACAGAATGGGTAGTGGTTTTGCACTCCAAACCTTTGTGTTATCAGCTGAGCATGCAACCACTGCAACAACCAAGTTTCCTTCTGAAAGGTATACACTCAAAACTAAACCCATTGCTGACCACGTTGGTCACCGATAAGGGAAAGTGAGGGAAAAACAGCAATTAAGCTGTGAGCTAAGCCTGCTGGGGACAGCATATGCAGACCTTGGGTTGATCAATGGCAGCCCCATTAAATCACCTCTGAATATAATCAGTTTAACCCAGTTGCTCTCCTTCCTCCTGAAAGTATATAGGAATGTGATAATTAAGAACAATGTAGCATTTTAGGTATAGATAAATGAAGCCCGGTGCCTGAGATCTTGCTCACAAACAAAAGTTTGCAAAGTGTACAGAGACAGCTTGGCTCCTTTCAGGAACCTTGCTTTATGTTATGTATCCTTAAGAAACTGCACGTTGCTACTCTAGATCATTTAAGCCTAAAAGTTAATGTATAACAGCTTGATTGAACCTTTTTTCTGTAAACATAAAAATGTTAGATTGTTAAGAAAAAACTATGAAAATATCTTAAAAGTTGTTCCTGTGAATCATTATGTCCTGTTTTGAATGATTAATCACATTTCAGTTCCGTATCCTGTTTTAATCACATCCTCCCTTTGTGACATCCTCCCTGAGTGAATTACATCCTTCCTTTGTAATAAATCCCTCCCTAAAAAAGTGAATAAAAGACTGAGGTAGAGTTAGATCTGTATGCAATGCTGGGCAATGCTGTGCAATGCTAAGCAAAATGTTTGCAGATCTGTCTACCTGCCAGCTTGCATCATATCTGTGTGTCTGTCTTTTTTGTATATATTTCATCTCTCTCTTTCTCTATCACTTTCGCCGCCAGATCTCCCTTCTTCGTGACACCCACACTTCCTTGTCGAGGCGGGACCCCAACCATAGGACCTCGGCATAAGCCTTACCACGTTCAATAGACTCTTGTGAACCTGGGTGGAGACCTGGTTGGGCAGCAGTGTGGCAAGACCTGGGGACTCCTGGGTGCAGAGTCAGTGACACAGTCACAGAGGACTAGAGTGGAGAATGAAGCATCCAGCTGATAAGAAGAGAAGGCATATACACAAGAACACCCACACTTGCAGATAATACCCACTTGACCTGGCTTCAATGGCTGGATGATCAGAGCTTAACTAGAAGAAGAAAGAAGAAAAAAAAGAGTAATCTGATACAATTTGATGAATTTGACCTACACCTATGGATGCAGTAACTCAAAAGAGGGAACAAATCTTTACAGCAAGGATCATTCCCACCCCCTCAATACACAGGGTAGATGGAGATGGGCAATTTAGACATTGGCTATCCAAAATGAAGGAGGATGGTCTCCAAAGGCAAGAAATGACTGACTTACAAGCTTTCAAGAGGGAGCCTAGATCCAGAGGGCATGGAGGAAGGTAGAATCTCCACTGAGTAGTATCCAATCTTTCTGGGTGGGACTGATGAAAGGGGATGTGGATAGCACTCATGTGGTACAATAGTAAATAACTACTATCAGGACTGACTGTGAGGGTTAGAAATGTAAAGGTAGACATTTTGTAGCAAAAGAAAGGAAGTGGTTGACTTTGCAGGTCAGGAGCGGGGACCCCTGAGACCATCAAGAGAGAAGAGCAAAGTACCGGACCCTAGCAAGAGAAACAGTGACGGCAGAGATGGAGGCAGAGATAATGATGTGGAGAAATGGAGTTGGGGACTCTAGACCCAGAAAGGGAGAGGGGCTGTGTGCTGAGGACCGGGGGGCTAGGCTTGCAGGGTATACACTTTGGTTTGTTGATGATGCATGGCAGGGATTATAACCATGGCAATGTAATGATATACGATAGGATGAATATAAAGCTAATGATTTCCCATGTAAACTATCACAGAATTCATTATTAAACAGGTAAAAAAAAAAAAAAAAAAACTAAACCCATTGCCATCGAGCTAATTCTAACTCAGAAAGCTAAGGCAGAGCAGTGCTGTTCCATATGGTTCCCAGGACTGTAAATCCTGATAGGAGAAGATAGTCTCATCTCTCCCTCAGAGGGACTGATAGGTTTGAAATGCTAACTTTGTTGTTAGCAGTCTAATGCATAAGCCACAGCGTCACCTGATTCCTTTCTCTTCTCTATGCTCATTAGTAAAATAAGGAACATTCTCTAGAGCTGAATTCTCCAGAAGAATATCTTGTGACTATAGACATGTTTCTCTTTGTAGTATCCAGTCCTATAGCTACTAGCCATGTGTGTCTACTGAATAATTGAATTAGGGTTGCTTTGAATAAGATTGATATTTTTATTTAATTAATTTTAGTTTCAATTTATATAAGCTCATGTGGTTAGTCATTTCCACATTGGAGAGTGGAGCTATAGAGAATCTAAATATGCTACTCCTTGAATCCACCACTTGTGTGTCAGTTTGCTGTACTATGGTGACTTATATGTTACAGTGATGCTGCTGGAAGCTACACCACAGGTATTTCAAATACAAGCAGGTACACCCATGGTTGGCAGGTATCCCCAGAGCTTCCACAGTATGGCAGACAAGGAAAAAGGAACAGATGGTTCACTTCTGAAAAATTACCCACTGAAAACCTTATAATTAGCAGTGGAACCTTACCTTATATAGGAACAAAGGATGAGCCCCACAAGTTGTAAGGCATGCAAAACACAGCTATGAAAGGACTGCGTCCTCAAAGTGGAGTTGACCTTAATGATACCAATGGAGCAAAGTTTATGGGAAGCAAAATTTCTCAATATGAGAAGAAACAGCTGCAAACATGCATTAGTAATTGGAATGCGGGATGTACAAAGTGTGAATCTAGGAAAATTAGAAGTCGTTAAAAATGAAATGGAGTGCATAAAGATTGATACCTTAATTGTTAGTGAACTGAAATGGCCTGGCATTGCTGTTTTAAATTGAACAAGCATATGGTTTCTATGACAGGACTAACAAACTGAAAAGGAATATCATTGATTTCAACATTAAAAAGAACATTTCATGACCTATTTTGAAATGCAATGCTGTCTGCAACAGGATAATATCCATATGCTTACTACAAAGACCATTTTATGTTATTATTATTCCAATTTATGCACCAAATACTAAAACTAATGATGAAGAAACTGAATAATTCTTCCAACTTTGTAAATCTGAAATGAATCAAACATGCAATCAAGATGCACTGATAATTAGTTGTGATTAAAATGTGAAGGTTGGAAACAAAGAGGAAGATTTGGTAGTTGGAAAATATGGCATTGGTGATGAAATGATGCTTGAGATTGCATGGTAGAATTTTGCAAGAAAAATGATATTTTCATAGCAAATACCTTTCTTCAGCAATGTAAACAGCAACGGTCCACATGGTTCTTGACAACTGGAATACACAAGAATCAGATTAACTATATCTGTGGAAAGAGACAGTGTTATTGTTGTCAGGTGTCATCGAGTCCATTCCTACTCATAGCAACCCTATACAAAATAGAATGAAACACTTTCTGGTCCTGCGCAATCCTCACAATTGTTACAGTAAAGCACATTTCTGCTATTACTGAGGAAATCCATCTCATTGGGACTTTTCCTCTATTTTGCTGACCTTCCATTTGACCAAACATGATGTGTTTCCCCAGGAGCTGGTGCATCCTGACATGTCATTATGTCATAATTAAGAGAGATGAAATCTGGCCATCCAGTCTTCTTAGGAGAATTCGGACTGTACTTTTTCCAAGACAGATGTGTTTATTCTTCTGTCAGTCCATGGTAGTGGTGGTCATGTGCCGTGGAGTCGGTTCCAACTCATAGCAACCCTGTATAGGGTTTCCCAGGCTGTAAGTGTTTATGGAAGCAGAAAGCTTCATCTTTCTCTTGTGGAACTGCTGATAGTTTCGACGTGCTGACCTTGAGATTAGCAGCCTGACTTGTAACCACTACACTACCAGAACTCCTTTGTCAATCCTTAGTACTTCTAATATTCTTCTCCAAAACCACAGCTCAGACGCATCAATTTTTCAATGCATCAATTTTATTTGTTATTATGTTGTTAAGTGTCTTCGAATTGGTTCCAACTCATAGTGACCCTGAGGAGCAGCTAGTTGGTTTGAACTGCTGACTTTGCAGCCCAGAAAATTGTACTGCAGCACTACACCAGGACTCCATCCATTATTATAGTAGGTAACTATTTCTCTGCCTTCATAGTACCATCAAAATTAGGAACAAACAACTGAAAGAAAATAATTATCAAGATAATTGTAATAAATGTAAAGAAAATAATTAGCAGGGTCACATTTATTTTGTGAAACTGAAACATATTCCTACATGTTTTAATATGCATACAGTATGTATCTGTGTGAAATCAATTTAAGATGGATTATTTTCTTATTCCAGCCCATGTCCTTATTTGAGTCTGACATTCCTGTTTTAGAGTCATGATTACTAACTCACTTCATAGTAACTGAAAACCACTGGCTTCCTGTTTGTTTTTCTGCTGAAGAATGTTTGCTACAACTCATAGTAGACGTATTTGTCATGTCTAGTATCCTTGAAACTTTTTGTTCACCAACTTCCCACATACTCCTACACAAGCACATATAAAACACATACTCAATGAAGCGGCTCTAAGCTGTCCTGTGCTGAGGACACTGTAACAGTTGTGGGACCCTGACCCAAGGGTACTGCCGAGTAAGTTAGCTTAGCCTCTGAGACCTGAAGTAGCCTTGATACCCATTACAGTGAACAGACTTGCTACCCGTTTGAATTCTTATGTTTTAAATTTTGTAGCCACATAGCCAAAACTTAAGAGGTACTATGTCATCACTTATGAGTAATCAACTTCTTTGAAGAGTTGGCATGGCAAATTTATGATTATTTAGAAAAATCAGAAGGGTTCTCATAAAAATTTCTGCTAAAATTTAAAATGTGTTTCATATATATCATAGCTTGAGAACTTCCTCTGAAATGGGAACCTCATCAACATATCTGTAAATTTGTGCAATATGACTTTATTAAACTCAGGGTACTCTGGTAGTATAGTGGTTACGAATCGGGCTGCGAACCACAAGGTCAGCAGTTCGAAACTACCAGCTGTTCGGCGGGAGAAAGATGAGGCTTTCTACTCCCGTAAAGATTTACACCCTCGGAAACCCTGTACAGGGTTGCTATAAGTCGGAACCGACTGTAAGGCACATAACAACAACAACAAAGATCAGAAATGGGAAATGAATGTCCATTAACTCAACCCATAATAATTCCAGTTTTAATCTGAATACTTCACTTCCTTGACGAAAGCAGAATCTATCCTTGTTTAGTTTGGTTTTTTCTCTCTCCTAGTTTTCTATTAACCTGCAGTGTAATCTTCTTATATCAGTAATTAACCATCATGCCATTATCCTGGCAGAGTCTGAGAATTTGATTCTTAAAGATTTCTTTAATTCTGAAAAGTCCTTGAGACCAAAGTGAAGTTTTGATTTCTTTTTCCAACATGTATCCACCTTCTACCAAACTGACAGCACAAGGATAAGAAAATATATATACTTTGTTTAAAATTCTTGAATAAACTAGTAAGATATATTAGCATAAAAATATTTATAATCTTAATAATTCCCTTTGTTATGTTATGAAAGGAACCCAGTTTGCAAAGTTCACAGTAAAATCTTGAATAATGAAGTGGGACAATAGACACACTAACGTTCTCTTACAACATGAATAAAATAGAGTTGCTTTGGTCTTGTCCATCATAGAATCACCTCTGAAGAAATTAAAATCATTTTGTCAATATTTAATCAAACTTCTTGATTCTCTTACTGACAAATATTTGTTTCACTATCCTATTGTTAAAATATTGTGCCATCTTCACAATTGTTATGTTTGAGTTCACTGTTGCTTGACTTAATTAAAACTAGTTCATAAAATTCTGGACCACCTAAAATGATAATTATTGTTATAGTTTTGCCCACAATCTTTATTTGATTCACGACTATAAGTTTTAGGATGGAAAAGCGTAGTGGTTATGAATCAGGCTGCGGGCTGCAAGGTCAGCAGTTCGAAACTACCAGCTGTTCCGTGGGAGAAAGATGAGGCTTACTGCTCCCGTAAAGATTTACAGCCTCGGAAACCCTGTGCAGGGTCGCTGTGGATCGGAACCGACTCCACAGCACATAACAACAACAACAACATAGGGGAAGGTAAACCCTAAACTGAGTAGAGACAAAAGAACCGGGAGAGATTAATGACCAGAATGGAAAATAGTTATAATCTTAATAATTTCCTTTGTAAGGAGCTCTGGTAGCCTAGTGGTTACGAATCAGGCTGCGAGCCACAAGGTCAGCAGTTCGAAACTACCAGCGGTTCTGCGGGAGAAAGATGAGGCGGTCTGCTCCCGTAAAGATTTACAGCCTTGGAAACCCTGTGTCGGGTCGCCATGAGTCGGAACCGACTCCACGGCACACAACAACAACAACAACAGTGTTATAAAATAAACCCAGCTTGGAAAGCTGTGTTTGCAAAAATACTACTTTAACCGCAGGCCAACTTGTGTGTTGTTGCATCTAATTTAGGAATCCTAATCTCTCACTTTGTATTTTCTCTGGCTCATGGCATGGGCCCTATCAACCACTGTGTTACAACTTTAAAATTTATCTTCCATGTTGTATTTTTACTTGGCCTTGGCTTTTTTTCTGTATCTTTCTCAAATCATAATATTGATTTATCACTTTGTGTGTTTCTTTTCTGAATTTTACAGTTTCTTAGGTTCATTTCATTACTGGGCCCAGAACAAGGCGTATGGTATTACATATGATCACTTTTTGAGGTGTTATAGAGAAGGTGACATTAGAAATGGGACTTAAAGGATAGCTAATATTCTAATCAGCAGAGATGAGACAAAAATAAAGAGTTGGAAAAGGTGATGTTCACAAAAAATAGATAATTCAGATGAAACCCAAAATTGACTGCTACAACAAATGCTATTTCACATGAAGCCTAGAGCTGTTAGAATTACTTGTTTGAAATCATAGAGGGAATCTAAATACATGATGCCTCATAACCTGCTAATTCATCTCTTCCAATCAGTTTACCTCTACTTGGCACAGGATTTACTTTATCTAAAGCCCTATTTCTCTCTTCTGTCTCAAACCTATGCCCATTTTAGGTAAATAAAATGCGCTCATCTTTCTTTTCTTCGCTAAATATTTTTTATTACAGGCCTTACATAAAATCTGGCCTTTCTTTGAAAATCCTACTTTCCCGGAACACCCCGCCCGCACAGAAGACTGATACTTTTTATTCCTTATCCAGTACAACCTTCTCATTGCCTAAGGCCACTGTTGATGTTGTTAATTGCCATCCAGTCAGTTTCAATTCATAGCAACTCTATATGGGGATTCTGAGCAATTAGTGAATTTGAACCCCTGACCTTGTGGTTAGCACTCCAGTGCTTATCCTACAAGCACCACACCAGTACAACCCAAATGCTATTACCCAACCTTTATTCTCTGCTCTCTGAAACCCATTCCTTTGAGTTCACACTCCCTATTCTACCATCATTGTCCCCTCCCTATCACTGACATCACTTTCCAGAAGTTTTCCCTCATTCAGTGATGACATATTTTTGTTTCCACTCCAAGTTCTGCTAACAATATGGATGACTGGACTCATATTTTTGTTTCCACTCCAAGTTCTGCTAACAATATGGATGACTGTAATGGTCACACAAATAATTCACTAAACACTCTGACCTTCAGAAATTTGCCTTTCACCTATCTATTGCCACGCTTCTTCAATCCCGTTCTGCCAAGGCAATAGCCTGAAACTAGTAAAGCTTTGAAATGTGACTGCTTAATCTATGAAACTGACAATTCATTCATTCTCCTTTACCATAACTATCTATTCTTCCAGGTTTCATATTTAATTACTCTGAAAGCATCTCATCTTCTGCTTCCTAAAGATCTTTAGATTTACACCAGCCATTCCCCCGCCTTCACTTCACCTTCCATTACCAACCTCAAGGGCCTTTCCTTCAATTACATTTACCAGTCTTCTCCATGTCTTAATCTAGTATCCTTTTGTCATGTCTCCTTCACAAAACCTAAATCTTGGGAAATTTTAGTTATCTTCAGTACCAACTTGTTATTGTTAAGTGCTGACAAGTTGTTTCCAGCTCATGTTGTTGTTGTTGTTGTGAAGTGTCGTTGAGTCAGTTCCGACCCATAGCGACCCTGTATAGGGTTTCCGAGGAGCAACTGGTGAGCTCCAACTCATGGGGACCCCTATATAAGGTTTTCAAGGGTTTGAGGGAGAAGAAAGCCTCATGGAGTGGCTAGTGGGCTTGAATAGCAGTACACACCCCTTGTAGTTTGCAGTCCAGTGTTTATTGGATGGACCCACAATGCTCCAATATCAACTTGTTGTTGTTAAGTGCCATCAAGTTGGTTCCAACTCATAGCCACCCTGTAGAGGGTTTCTGAGGAGTGGTTGGTAAGCTTGAACCACCAACCTTGCAGTTCAAACTGACCTTGCATTCCAGCTCATAAACCCACAGTGCCACACCAGGACTCCATATACAAAACAGAGTTATACTATATGGATTATACCTTTTGGGGAAAGAAATCAGAAACCATTTACATTTCTACAGGACAAAACTTACAAGCATCGCCATCAGAGAAGAATTATTTGCATTATTAACAGTTACTCTGAAATGTTCTAAAGTATCCTAATCACTGGCCTGGAGTTATGGTGTACCACTGCAGAATAATGCGCTGGACTGCAAGGTTTGCTTGAACCACAAGGCCAGTGGTTCAAAGTCACCAGCTGCTCATCGGAAACCTTATATACGGTTGCTATGAGTCCGAACCAACCTGACAGCACTTAACAACAAACACTGGATTGATAACCACAGAGTCCACAGTTCAAATGCATCAGCTGCTCCTCGAAAGCCCTGATAGGGTGTAATCGGTACTGAAGGTATCAAACAGCAGTATACACCCCTAAAGAATAAGATAATTCTTAATCAATAAAAGAGCAGGCATAAATGCCTTTTGTCTATTGCCAAATCTTGGGAAATTTCTCTAACATTTCCTCCTTGTGATTCTAAACAGTCTCAAGACTTTTCTTGACCACAAAAAGATTGGTGTTCTTGTGTTAGGCCTGATATGTTTTTTAAGTACTGAAAGAACTGATAATTAACAACACATATAATCTCTTTGTCCATACAGTGGAGTTCCTGGGTGGCACAAACAGTGAAAAGCTGGCCATTTGAATCTACTCAGAAACACTTAAGAAGAAAAGCCTGGATATCTTTTTTTTCTTCTTCTTCTTTTTTTAAATCAGTCATTGAAAACCTTAGGGAGCTCAATTCTACTCTGACACACATGGTGTCACTATGATTCATTGCTAACTCAATGGCAACAGGTTTGATTATTTGGTGTTTGGTCTGTACATTTTGAGAGGCCAGGAAATAACTTGTTAGGTAAAGTTGCAAGGAATCTAGGCTTTATTTCAATAACCTTTATCACTCCAGATGTTATTTTTTAAATTTATGTATGCTTACTTTCTTTTCCATTCCAAGCCTGGAAAACCAAATTTAATAACATTATCTCTACAAAGTCTTGCTTGCAGTAACTACAAATATTACAAATGTACATTGAGTTTTCTTCTTTCTTTCTTTTTTATTTCTCAAACCTGCAGCATTTCTGTGCTTCCAGGAAGTGAATTTATTTTATAAACTGTAAGATGCTCCAGTAATATAGTGGGTTATGCGTTGGGCTGCCCTAAAAGTTAGCAGTTCAAATCCACCAGGTGCTCTAAGGGAGAAAAAGGAGGACTTCTGCTCCATAAAGTTTATAGCCTCAGAAACCCTGCATAGGGTCCATATAAGTTAGAATCCGTTTGATAGCAGTGAGTTTGGATTTGCTTTAGGTAAAGTTAATCTTGTAAACTATACAAGAACACTGTTCTGTCCTGACATCCTTAAAGTGGATTTGGTGTTAATTATGTGTGCTTTTATGGTTCTCTGTTTACCTCTGATTAGGTACATAATAAGTATGTTCATTAAAACATTGTGAGCACTGACACAAATTGGAAATGACTTAAATGACCATCAAGAGAGGACATAATAAATCTACATAATAAAATTTACTAATTAAAAATGATGGTCAAGAGGGAGTTTAGTTTCAGAGTGATGGGTGTGAGGAAGGTAGAATCCCTATTGAATAGTTTTCATCTTGTCTAGATGGGTCTGATGAAAGATATGGGGATAGGATTAATTTAATTCAATTTGTTGTTAGGTGCCATTGAGTCGGCACTGACTCATAGCAACCTTATGCACAGCAGAATGAAACAATGTCTGATCCTGGGCCAACCTCACTACTGTTGCCACACTTGAGTCCATCGATGCTGCCTCCTGGCCAAACCATCTCATTGGGGGTCTTCCTCTTTTTCTCTGACCCTCCATCTTACTAAACATGAGATCCTTTTCCAGCAACTGTTCCCTTCGGACAACATGTCCAAAGTATGAGAGAGAAAGTTTGGCCATCTTAGCCTTTAAGGAGCACTCTGGCTGCACTTCTTCCAAAACAGATCTGTTGGTTCTTTTGGCAGCCCATGGCACTTTTAGTATTCTCCTCCAACACCATAATTCAAAGGAGTCAATTCTTCTACAGCCTTCCTTATTCATTGTCAAGGTTTCACATCCATATGAGATTATTGATAATACCAAGGCTTGAGTCAGGCACACCTTAGTCTTCAAGCTGACATCTTGAACTTCAACACTTTAAAAAGTTTCTGTGCAGCAGATTTGTCTAATGCAATATGTCATCTGATCTCTTGACTGCTGCTTCTGTGAGTGTTGATAGTTGATCCAAGAAGAATGAAATCCTTGACAACTTCAATCTTTTCTTCATTGATAAGAATGTTGTTTATTGGTCTAGTGGTGAGGATTTTTATTTTCTTTACATTGAGATGTAATCCATACCGAAAGCTGTGCTCTTTGATCTTCATTAGTAAATGTTTTAAGTCTTCTTCACTTTCAGCAAGCAAGATTGTATCATCTGCATATTGCAGGTTGTTAATGATTCTTCCTCCAATCCTGATGCCACGTTTTTCTTCATAGAACCCAGCTTCTTGTATTATTTGATCAGCATACAGGTTGAAAAAGTATGGTGAAAGAATACAACCTTGTCACACACCTTTCTTAATTTTAAAACATTCAGTTCTCCCAAGCTCTGGTCTATAACTGCTTCTTGGTCCAGGTACAGATTCCTCATGAGTACAATTAAGTGTTCCAGAATGTTCATACTTCACAATGTTGTCCATAGCTTTTCATGATCCACACAATCAAAAATCTTTGCATAGTCAATAAAGCATAGGTAAACATTTTTTCTGATATTCTCTGCTTTCAGCCAAGATGCATTGGACATCAGCACTGATATCTCTCATTCCACATCCTCTTCTGAATCCAGCTTGAACCTTTGAAAGTTCTCTGTCAATGTATGATTGTAGCCATTTCTGTATTACTTTTAGAAAACTTTACTCGCTTGAGATATCAAAGAGATTGTCCAATGATTTCCCCATTCTGTTGGGTCACCTCTCTTTGGAATGGGCACATATGTGGATCTCTTCCAATCAGTCGGCCAGATAGCTGTCTTCCAAATTTCTTGGCAGAGATGAGTGAGTGTCTCCTGTGCCGCCTCACTTTCTTGTAAGATTTCAGTTTTTATTCGATCAATTCCTGGTGCCTTGTTCTTTGTCAGTTCCTTCAATGCACCTTAGATTTCCTCCCTGAGTATCATTGGCTCTTGAATTTAATTCAATAATGCGTAATTATTATCATAACTAATTGCAATACCCATAGCTGTAAAGGTAGAAGTTGTGTAACAAATAGAGGGGAGTAATTAATCTTACATTCCAGAAGCAGAGGACTCTAGGACCATCAGGAGGGAAGAGAATGAATAAAACCTGGGATCCTATCCAGAGAAGCAGTAACACCAGAGTTAGAGGCAGAGGTGATGGCATGGAGAGTTAGAGCAGCTGGGACTCTAGACTCAATGGAAAGAGAAAGGCTGTGTGCTGGTGGGAAGGAGGCTGGCTTGCAAAATGTGCCATTTGGTTGTTTAAATGATTATATATTCCTCAGTGGTTTTTGTATACATCAAAAACAAACAACTAAAAAAAAGGAAATAGAGGCAAATACTGTTAAACGGTTAACTGATAGTGCATAAAGGGGATTGTAATCATTGCAATGAAACAAAATATGATTCATTGAGTACAAAACTGATGTTCTCCCATGTAAGCTGTCATTCAATTCACAATAAAAGCTTAAAAAAAAACAAAAACTGATGGAGTCAATATATATTCAATGGCATGAAAATATTTTCATAAAAAGATTATGAAACACATTGCATTGTGAAATAATATATTGAGAAATCAGAAAACAAAAACATACCTTGCATAATATGCACAAAATACCTATAGTTTTGTTTTTAAACTTTCTTTTGTGAACTGGACAAAGGTTAACACAGAGGATCAGTTTTCTCTACAGCAATTCCTACATATGTAGTTTATTCTCATTGATTGCAATTCCCTCAATACAATGTCAGGTATTACTTTCTCCATGAGATTCCTGTTTCCATTCTGCCTTATTTCCTAACCCTTCTGAGCTTTTCCCTTGGGCAAATCCTGCTTTTTAAATCTCAAGGGGTTGATCATTCTAGAACATGTGTACCTAGTTCTCCGGTGCTATTGTTCCCTTTATTGACCTGTCTTCTTGTTTTTCTAAAAATTGACCCATGGAATGAGTTCATTTCCAGATCTAAAGGGTGACAGAGGGCCAGAGTCTAAGAGATTCCAATAGTCTCTATCTGACCAGTAATCCTGGTCTTTGTGGTAATTTTGTGACTTTTAAACATTTTTTCCCACACTATGTAGTATCTCCTAATATGAAAAACCTACATATATTAACTAACTTATCACTTGATAGCCAGACTGACTTATATTATTTTTATTATTATTTCTTTTTAAAATTTTATACATATGTTGAACATGAATTTCTGTTATCATAAGAAGAAGAATGAAGGTTATTAAAGTGGCATACCCTTAAAGAAGAATTAATCATTTAAAAAATAAAACATGATACATGCGTATCTAAGCAAAGAAATTACAAAACATTACTACAAGAAACCAAAAGAGACTTACAAAAATGAAAGAATATGCCATGCACCTGGATAGGAAGATTTAACATTGTGAAAATGTCAATACTGTACTGCCCAAAGCAATTTACACATATAATGCAGTCCCAATCCAGATTCCAAAGACATTCTTCAAAGAGATGGAAAAAACAATTACAAACTTTATATGGAAAGGAAAGAGACCCAGGATAAGGGAAGCATTGCTTAAGAAGAAGAATAAAGTGGGAAGCCTTTCATACCTGATTTCAAAATTTATTACATGGCTATAGTAGTCAAAACAGCTTGGTTCCATAGATCAATGGAACAGAATCAAGAATCCAGAAGTAAGCCCATCCACATAGAGCCAACTGATTTTCAACAAAGGGCCTAAATATATTGCATAGAGAGAAGATAGTCTCTTCAACAGATGGTGCTGGCAAAACAGGAAATTGATATGCAAAAGATTGAAACAAGACTTTTACCTCATGCCATATACAAAAATCAACTCAGTATGGATTAAAGTCCTAAATATAAATCCCAGAATAATAAAAGACATCAGTGAAAAATAAGGACAAATTTGAGTGGTTACGAAACGGGCTGCAAACCTTAAGGTCAGCGGTTCAAAACTACCAGCCGCTCCATGGGAGAAAGATGAGGCTTTCTACTCCTGTAAAGATTTACACCCTCAGAAACCCTGTACAAGGTCGCTATGGGTCAGAACTGACTCGATGGCACTTAACAACAACAATACAAGACACCACCACTCATCTGTCAGTTTGTTGTACAGTGGTAGCTTGTAAGTTGCTGTGATTATGAAAGCTATTCCAAAGGTATTTTAAATACCTGCAGGGTCATGCATGGTGGACAGGTTTCAGATGAGCTTCCAGACAAAGAGAGACTAGGAAGAAGGAATGATGAACTACTTCCGAATATTTAGTCACTGACAACCTGATGAATAACAGAGAAACACAGTCAGATATAGTGCCAGAAAATGAGCCCCTCGGGTTGGAAGGCACTCAAAATGCGACTGGGAAAGAGCTGCCTTCTCAAAGTCGAGTTGACCATGATGTCACGATGGAGTAAATCATGTGGGCGAAAAGCCCAAAGGACCTTCATTTGCTGATTGGGCACAACTCAAAATGAAGAGAAACAGCTATAAACATTCATTGAAAATTGGAACATGGAATGTACGAAGTATGAATCTGGGAAAATTGGACATTGTCAAAAATGAAATGGAATGCATAAACATCAATATCTTAGGCATTAGTGAGCTGAAATGGATTGGTATTAGCCACTTTGAATCTGATGGCCACATTGTTGAATATGCCGGGAATGACAAATTGAAGAGGAATGGTATTGCATTCATTGTCAAGAAGAACATACCCACATCAGTCATGAGGTACAACGCTGTCTGTTAATATCCATGCACCTACAGGGAAGACCAGTTAATATCACTATTATTCAAATTTACACACCAAAAACAAAAGCCACTGAGGATGAAATAGAAGAATTCTACTAACTTCTTCAATCTGATGTATTGATCATTACTGGTGATTGGAATGCAAAGGTTGGGAGCAAAGAGGAAGGATCAGTAGTTGGAAAATATGGTCCTGGTGATAGAAATGATGCTGGTGGATGCATGATAGAATTCTGCAAAATTAATGATTTGTTCATTTCAAATACCTTCTTTAGACAACATAACAGAGGACTATACACATGGACCTCGCCAGATGGAACACTTAGAAATCAAATTGACTACATCTGCAGAGAGAAATGATGGAAAAGCTCCATGTCATTAGTGAAAACAAGGCCAGGGGCAGACTGTGGAACAGACCATCAATTACTCAT
>NW_006408600.1:3903091-3905862 GCF_000296735.1 Chrysochloris asiatica | reverse complement strand
TCACTTTCAGCAAGCAAGGTTGTATCATCTGCATATCGCAGGTTGTTAATGAGTATTCCTCCAATCTTGATGCCATGTTTTTCTTCATAGAACCCAATTTCACGGATTATTTGCTCAGCATACAATCCTGAATTGTATGCTGAGCAAATAATAAGTATGGTGAAAGAAGACAACCTTGTCACACTCCTTTCTTAATTTTAAACCATTCAGTGTTCCCATGCTCTGTTCGAACAAGTGCCTTTGGTCAGGGTACAGATTCCTCAAGAGCACAAATAAGTGTTCTGGAATACTCATACTTTGAAATATTGTCCATAACTTGTCATGATCCACACAATAAAAAGCCTTTGCGTAGTCAGTAAAGCACAGGTAAACATCTTTCTGATATTCTCTGCTTTCAGCCAAGATCCCTCGGACATCAGCAATGATATCCCTCTTTCCACAGCCTCTTCTGAATCCAGCTTGAACCTCTGGAAGTTCTCTGTCAATGTATGATTGTAGCTGTTTCTGTATTACCTTTAGCAAAACTTTACTCGCATGGGCCGAATTTCATCTCTCGTACTTAGGACATATAGTCAGGAGGGACCAGTCGCTGGAGAAGGATATCATTTTTGATAAGGTGGAGGGTCAGAGAAAAAGAGGAAGATCCCCAACAAAATGGATTGGCCAAGTGACAGCATCGATGGATTCAAGTGTGGCAACAGTAGTAAGGTTGGCCTAAGATCAGGCAGTGTTTTGTTCTGCTGTGCGTAATGTCGCTATGGGTCAGTACTGACTCGATGGCACCTAACAACAACAACAACAATACAGGACACATATAGACAGCTAAGCATTGTGAAAATTGCACAAACAATAGAAGACAAAATAGTTGATTGGGATATACTAAAAGTTTTAAAATTAGTGCATCAAAAGACTTCACCAAAAGAGTAAAAACGGAGCCCTCAGAATGGGAAAAAATCTTTTCAATGACGCATCAGGCAGACTCTAATTTCTAAAATATAATGGAAACTACAACACCTCTCAAAGAAAAAGACAAATATAGCCCAATTAAAAAATGAGCACAGAACATGAACAGACACTTCACCAAGGAAGAGATTTTGGCAGACGACAATCATGTGAAGAAATGTTCATGATCACTAGCCATTGTTGTTGTTAAGTGCTGTTGAGTCAGTTCTGACACATAGTGACCCTGTTTAGGGTTTCTGAGGAGCAGCTGGTGAGCTTGAACTGCCAACCTTGCAATTCAAATGGCTTCGCAGTCTGATGTATTAACCCACAGCGCCACACCAAGACTACCACTAGCCATTTGAGAGATGCAAATTTAAGCAACAATGAGATATCATCTCACACCAGCAATAACAGTGAAGTTCAAAAAACTAGAGGACAGTAAATGCTGGCAAGGCTGTGGAGAGACTGAGACCCTCCTACAACGCTGGTGGGAATGCAAAATGATCCAAGCACTCTGGAAAACTGAATGGCGCTTCCTCAGAAAGTTGGAAATAGAAATACCTTATGATCCAGCAATCCCTCTGCGTGGTATTGATCCACAAGAAATACGAGCCATAATATGAGTAGAAACATGCACACCAATGTTCATAGCAGCAATATTTACAATAGCAAAAAGATGGAGACAGCCTAAGTGCCCATCAATGGATGAATGGATAAACAAACTTTGGCACATACACACAATGGAATATTATGCTAACTTGAAGAAAAACAATGAAGCTGTAAGCCACTACATGACATAGAGGGACCTTGAGGACATTATGCTGAGTGAAATTAGTTAGTCACAAAAGGAGAAATACTGCATAAGACCATTATTGTAAAAGCTTAAGAAAAAATACTTACATTAAAAGGGGAAAAAAAAATAATTCCTTGTTGGTTACCAGGATGGAAAGAAGGGGCGTGAGGGGAGGAAAGGGAAGGTAGAGCACAGGGTAGGGAATAGACACACGATTTTTCAGATGTTGGAGGAGGCAATACACAAGAAGGGTGTGAGGAATGGAAGAACAAGGCAGATAGGAGAACATTTAGACAGGTTTGCATGGGCTAAATGGGACAGAGGTAAATAGTGATGTATGTTCAACCTTAGAACAATAGGACTTTGTGATACAAGGATTGAGGCATAGTCTGAATGGGTAAAAGAGAGGAAATAATGTTAATACACTTGACTGTCTTATGAATCTTGGTTTCCCTCACCTACCATTGTAAAAGAAACACTTGAGAGGGAGAGAAAGGAATAGCCAGAAACATCACTATAGAAAGCTTTTAAGTCTGTCTTCAGCCTATAACTAGTTGGAATACCTAAAAGAGAGTCTAGAACTTACTTGCCCAGTGAAAGAGGCTTCCTGCAGAGATTTTGCAGTGTGTAAGACCTTAGGTGGAATCCTGATCCCCATCCTGAATCTTTTAAGGTGGGAAATTTCCACTTGAAAAGAGAAGCAGACCAGCCTGGAGCAGCTAGAGGAACAGAAGTTGTTGTTGTCAGGTGTCATCGAGTAGGAACTGACTCATAGTGACCCCATGCACAACAGAACGAAACAATGCTCGATCCTGGGCCAACCTCACTACCGCTGTCACACTTGAGTCCATCAATGATGCCACTTGGCCAATCCGTCTCCTTAGGGGTCTTCCTCTTTTTCTTTGACCCTCTACCTTACCCAGCATGACATCTTTCTCCAGCAACTGTTTCCTCCGGACAATATGTCCAAAGTATGAGAGATGAAGCTTAGCCATCCTGGCCTCCAAGGAGCACTCTGGCTGCACTTCTTCCA
>NW_006408600.1:3864510-3902396 GCF_000296735.1 Chrysochloris asiatica | reverse complement strand
CAGTGGTGAGGATTTTTGTTTTCTTGACATTGAGATGTAATCCATATCGAAGACTGTGCTCTTTGATCTTCATAAGTAAATGTTTCAAGTCCTCTTCATTTTCAGCAAGCAAGAGGAACAGAAGATACTTCTTGAAATAAATGCCAGCAGAAAAAATAAAAAACAAAAACAGCAGTCTGATTGACTACTACAAGAATAAGCGAGTTCTTTGCTGGGGAGCCATCAAGGCAAGCAATCAAGTCCCTTCAGGGCAAAGCCCCTTCCAAGACTGAAACTCAAAGGGAATACACGAGCAGATATATAAATTTGCTAGTGACCACATTGGTCTACTGATAAGGTAAAGTGGGGTGGGAGTGGGGTGGGGGAATAGCAATGAAGCTGTGAGTTAAATCTGACCACGTTCAATAGACTCCCATCAACCTGGAGTGAGACCTGGTTGGCCAGCAGTATGGCGAGACCTGGGGATTCCTGAGCCCAGGGACAGGGACATAGCCACAGAGGACTAGAGCAGAGAGTGAAGTGTCCAGTTGATACGAAGTAAGGGATGATGCGCAAGAACACCCATATTTGCAGATAACAGCCATTTGACCTAACTTCAATAGCTGGATAATCAGAACTTGACTAGAGGAAGAAAACAGAGGAAAAAAAAAGTGTATTCTGCTACATGTTGATAAACTTGACCTATACTTATGGATGTAGTAGCTTAAAAGAAGGAACAAATCTTCACAGCAGGGATCATTCCCATCCCCTTTGTACACAGGGTTGGCAGGGATGGACAACTTAGACATTGGCTACCCAAAATGGGGTGGGATGGGGTAATAAAGGCATGAAGTGAATGGCTTACAAATTCTCAAGAGGGAGATTATTTTCAGAGAAGGTAAAATTTCCATTGAGTCATTTCCAACCTGTCTAGACAGGGCTGGTGAAAGAAGATGGGGATAAGACTCTGTGGTTCAACAGTGAATAATCGTTATCAGGACTCATTGTGATTGTTACAAATGTAAAGGTAGACGTTTTGTAACAAAAGTAGGGCAGTGGTTGTTCTTGCAGTCCAGGAACAGAAGATGCTGAGATCATCAAGGGAGAAGAGTGGGAGCTGAGAGCAGGACTCTATCCAGAGAAGCAGCAATGCCAGAGATGGAGGCAGAGACAATGACATGGAGAGATGGAGAGATGGGGACTCTAGAGTCAAGGAGGGAGAAGGCTATGTGCTGGAGGGGGTGGGGAAAGGGGAGGCAGGCTTGCAGGGTATGTCTTTAATTGTTTGAATGATTATATATTTCTGAGTGCTTCAGTGTACATCAAAAAAAAAAAAAAAGGAGGAAATGGAAGCAAATGCTGTTGAATGATGATGCATGGAGGGGATGGTAGTCATGATGGCAATGAAACAAAATACGACAGGATGATAGGATGAGTGTAAAGCTGATGTTCTCCCATGTAAACTATCACTCAGGTCACAATTAAAATAAAACCCATGATGCATTCCGTTATTTTTCTCTAGTTAAGAAAATGAAATGTCTTCTCTCCTATTGTCTGCTGGGAAGACTGGACTAAAGGTGCCCTTCATAAACAGATATTTAAAATTGAGCCCAAATTAATGAATTCCACTTTTCATTTCTAAAACTCAGTTATTTTTTTTCTTTTCAGCTTGGACAGGTCACACAAATGTTCTGGAGACTGCATGGCATGGTGCTGAACTCTGAACACAAGCCAGCCTCACCTGGTTGATTTTTCCATAACTTTGTTTATGTGTCTCTAACTAGAAACTGGAAAATAACTGTCTCATAAATTTTCTTATTTAAGCTTTAGGCACTCCACGGAATGATCACATTGGTTTCTGTGGGGTTTTTCCTCTAATTATGAAGAGTCACTCTGTACAACTCTGATATAGTGAGCGCATCCTAACAAGCTTTGGCCCTTTGGGGACAGTTAGTTAGGCTTATGCAAAAGATAGAGAAGTCACAACATAAGAAAGATCCTGAGGGTTTCCTACCAACACATTAACATAAGAAGGGCTGGCCATCTACTTCTGAGAATCTCAGTTAAAACCAAAGGAGTCACAAAGGTCTGATTTGCAACCAAGCCATGCAGCATTTAGTTCAGCTGTGCATGAGCTTGGTGACCTACCTGACTTGGTGGCCTATGCAGGGGAAAGTGCCAACAACAACACTAACCTGCATACACACACAAGAATTCATTGTGAAGGGAGCAAGTCAGGATGCATATAATGTGATTGTTACTTATTCTTGTAGCTTAAAGAATATTTACCTCTTATATGTTATTGTTGTTAAGTGCTATCAAGTTGTTTCCCACTCATAGCAACCCTGTATAGGGTTTCCAAAGAACAGCTGGTGAGTTTGAATGGCCAATCTTGCTGTTAGCAGTCCATTGGTTTTCCTATAGTGCCACATGCTTAATTTGACTTTTTTAGTTATTTTCATAAAAGAGAATATGGTGCCACATTCTGAATAGAAATAGTTATGGATGAAAATAAACTGAATCTCTTAGCAGTTCCTGCCTACCCCTACAAAAGTAGCCCACCCTAATTATTCATCACTCTTTTTGTTAATGCTTTGCATCTCCAAGTTAAGTGTAGAGACAGATGAGAAATAAAGAGAATTGCTTTCTAATTTTCTTGTTCTTCTCATATTCTCTTTCACATATCCATCCTTTAATTCATGTCATGATTCATTCTTATTTTATATTCACTAGTTCTGATGTGGTGCTATAGGAACCACAGGTTCAAACCCACCAGCTGCTCCTCAGAAAGTCTATATAGGGTTGCTATAAGTGAGAACTGACTCAAAAACAATGTTGTTGCTATTGATGTGTGTTGTCGAGTCAATTACAACTCCGAAGAGTGGCTGGTGAGTTTGAACCACCCACCGTGCAGTTCAAACCAACCTTGAGGTAGCACAGCTGCACACCAGCACTTAACAATAACAACAGCTTATTTACCTTAAATGCAGTTTACTCCTGGAGTTATAGTCTCAATGCCAATTACCACTTTTTCCCAACTGCACATATTCACCAAAAGAACATCATATCTAAACATTGTTATTAATGGATGGTCTATAAAACAGAACGCCATTCAAACAGAGACTATTGTTATCAGTTGCCATGGAGTTGATTCTGAGCCATGCCAACCCATTGTGTGCAGAGTAAAACTGTTGGTAGGGTTTTCAGGACTGAGACCTTTGGGAAACAGATCCACAGGCCTGTATTACAAGGTGCCTCTGGTTTGTTTTGATCCATCAACCTTTGGGCTAATAGTCAAGCACTTAACAATTTACACCACCTAGGAATTCCCATAACAGAGATTGCAGTAGAAAAATACATGAATGTCATGCAAAATCTTGTTTCCAAAACTAGATTTAATAAATTGGAAATATAATGGGTTTGGAGTAATCAATTTGCTTGCTTAAAAGGAACCCTGGTAGCTTAGATTTCAAACTAGGTGGTTAGCCTCAAAATCTGTAGAATGGATCTATCAGTTGTTCCATAGGACATAAATGAGGCTTTCTGTTCCCATAAAGATTTACAGCCTCAGAAACCCTCTATAGGGAAGTTGTGGGTCATAACCTGTTGGATGGCACACAACCACCACCACCCTTGGCTTAAAACACATCATTCTGCTTTTAATTATCCACACCATAAAGAAGTTCTACTGTTATATCACAGCTCCTGCTAGCTAAAATTGTTCAGTAGGTGTCAAATGAGATATAATCATGGGCCTTGGTTCTTATTATAGAAAATGATTCAATATGCACCCAAACTATGAATATAGATTTTTTAACAACAAATCTTTCCCTTGATAAGTATGAAGCACTAGCTTCTATGGCTGAAATTTCACAACCATGGTTTTTTGTTTTTGTTTTTGTTTTCTTTCATCTTCTAATTTGACACCAATACATTCATCTGTGAATGATCATTTGATTTCCTGTAAATGTAGTCGTACAGAGTGATTCAAATAAGCAAATCGTCCAAAGATCCTGTTATTTAGTATCATGCTGCATTTCAAAAAAAAAAAAAAGTCATTACATCCTGTGTGACAGGAAAATGGGTGGAGGACCTTGTATATCAAACTTCCAGAAACGCTTGTTTACAAGGCTGAGTTTTTATGTCACTGCGTGGCTGTCCAAAATTTTTTCAGCAGTTCATGGCTCTTTTTTCTAGAAAAGTTATCTTTATAAAACACATTGACAGTTCTTTCCTTTTTTCTTTTTTTTTTTTAATGTAATCTAATATCTAAATCACCTACACACACAAACATGAAAGATTCTTATTAAATTGAAAGGTTCTATATTAGAGAAAAAATGATTCTGATATTAAGTGATAGATATTTGCACAGTAGCTATATAAGGCCTTACATATAGTAGATATTCCCTTCGTATTTGTTAAACTAGTCGCCGTACCTCAAAAAAACCCCAATTCACTGCTTTCCAGTCAATCATGACTCACAGAGACCCCTAGGTCAGAGCAGTCTACCCTGCAAGGTTTCTAGGCTGTAAATCTTTATGGAAGTAAATTGCCACAGCTTTCTTCGGTGGAGAGGCTAGTGAGTTTAAATCCCAACCGTCAGATTAGCAGCTGAATATATTAACCACGGCACCACTGTTACGCTACTGTGGTACCTTGGATTTACTTGATATGGCTTTTCTATCCAGTGTCTTCTTAATTTCTACCAAGTGTTGTTAGTGCTATCTCGTTGGTTCCAACTCATAGTGATCCTCTGTAGGGTTTCCAAGGAGCATCTAGTGGGCTTAAACTGCTGACCTTGTGGTTTACAGTCCAGTGCTGATCCTACAGTTCCACATCAGGAGTCCAAGTGATTGGACGGGACTATGTAAATAAGGTGTACAAGACTCTAAGGCTGGAATTGGTTCATTTTGCCCTCCAGCTGCATTTAAAAGGAGCCGAGAAGCAGGAACCCCAGGGCCATGAAGAAGGAAGTGCATGAGTGATTGATCATGAGATTCCTACCTAGAAAAGTGTTGACAGCAGAGGAGATGGCAGAGGTGGTGGCATGGAGAGACAGAGTAGTTGAGGGCATTGAGGGCATTAGGCCCAGGGACTGAGTAAAGCTGAGTGCCTATAGGCAGGGAGCTGGCTTGCAGAATGTGCCCTTTGGGCATTCATGGACTGACTCAAAGAGCTTTGTAATACTTGCCTGAGTAGGACAGAGGCCAAGGGGTCACATGACTGAGAAGTTGAAGACAAGAGTGAAGCCTTTCTGCAGTATGGCAGACAAAATGCGTTCCTGACTGGAGAACGACTGCATCTTTTCTGATGCTGAATTGTACCCTACTCACTTCCCTAATAATCCCTGTAATTGTGAGTATTTTTATGAGTTCTGTGGATTTCATTCCAATGGATATTGAACCCAGATGTGAAGCAAAGAGTGTTGTAAGAGGGTTGGTTGGTTCACAGTCCAGTGTTGATCCACATTACCACACCAGAAGTCCATTATGTTGCCCAATATAAAAAATTTTTAATTCTCCTAAATAATATAGATAAATGTCATAGTTTCAACAATTTCAAATTATAGTTGCAAATTAAATTTAAGCACTGTCCCTTCTCCTTCATCCTCTCTCTGGCCTGTTCTTCTGGTCATCCAGTTCTTTATCAACCTCACTAGATGAATGGAAATTGCTGATTTGTAGTCTCCATTCCTCTGAGTTTTAACAACCAGAAAAATATTCCCAGAATCCTATTCCTGCCTGTGAACAATTTACAATCTCTCTTTTTCAGTTACATAGAGAAATTATTTATTGTTCCTTACTTTATGCTCTCAAAGCAGTTTGTGGTGACTTTACATGACTCCAGTCTTTATCTGGAGTTCCTGATTGGTGCAAATGGTTAACATGCTCTACTGCTAACTGAAAAGCTGGAGATTTGCATCCACCCAGAGACACCTCAGAAGAAAAGCCTGGTGATCTACTTCTGAAGTATCTTTCATTGAAAATCCATTTCTACTCCAACACACAAGAGATTGTTATGAGATAGGTTCTACTCAGCAGCATCTGGTAGTGATGAAATCTATTTCCTTTTTCTTGTCTGGCTAACTTAGTTGACCTCTCTCTAACATTTCCCTACTCTTACGAGGCAGACTTCTGCCCCAACCTCTACCCTGGCCCTGACAGAGGGCCTCTTAGTGTGTGGCAATAAGAAAACAACCCAACCGAAATCTAAATTTAAACACAAGAGGGCTTCAATTCAGATTTTGAGGTTCTTCTGTATTAAAATCTTGATTGACAAGGTAATTTTTGGCAAGCTGAAACATTAATCATAAAACCCATAAGGATGGCTCATTCCATAGCAAAACAATTTAATGTTGCTATTTCCTATATTTGTATGTTTCATATTTTCTTTATAAGCGTTCTCTTACGGTACTTTCTTCTTCAATTTTATTGCTATATTTTGGGCAGAAGGAAAAAATTACAGAAGCACATACTGTAGTATTAAGAATCATTGTGCAGATCATAACTTTCTCCATATTCTGAAAGTATTTAATTCTGCTAGCTAGAGTCCTATTGGATCAATGGGGCCATTGTTAGGAAGCAGCAGTCAAATTCCATGTGTTGTCTCAATGTTCTCCATGACCTTCCAGAGAGGTGAATTTAGACAACCCTCGACAAGGAAAAAATGAAATTCATTAATAATGGTTAATAATATTTAATTGTCTTCATCTCAGTGCATGTTTACATGATACCAAAGAGATGCGGGTATGGAGACTATTCCATAGGCTTTTGGTCAGAAGGTTTCTTTCCTAATTTGAGAACCAGAGCTGCACACAAATGTAACACAACCAAGCTTATTTCAAATATATTTTTTCACCACATTGAGGAGTTTGTGTGGTTTGCAACTCCAGGTAAGACAAGGTACCTGAATATAACAGGATTTGGGATACCACCATTAAAAGCTGTTGTCATCGATTCAAACATACAGATAAACAAAGGAAAGCATACAGCTGCCCTATAGAACGGGACTCCTGGTGTGGTGGTGTAAGATATGCACTGGTTGTTTTGAACCACAAGGTCAGCAGTTCAAACTCACCAGCCATTCCTCAGAAACACTACTCAGGGTCTCTATGAGTCACAACCAACTCAACGACACTTAACAACAACAACATAAAATTTCCAAGGTTGGTAATCTTTGCAGAAACAGACTACCACATCATTCTCCCTAGGAGTGTCTGGTAAGTTCAAACTGACAACCTTTCAAGCACTTAACTACTGAGTCACCAGGGATCGCTATAGGAGTACTGTTGTTGTTAAATGCCACTGAGTCAGTTCTGACCCTTGTATAGGGTTTCCAAGGAGCAGCTGGTGAGCTTGAACCACTGACCTTGTAGTTCAAATCCCCTTTGCAGTCTAAGGCATTAACCCACAGCGCCACACCAGAACTCCATAGGAGTACTAGTCAGGTGAATTCTGGGATAGGCATGATGGTTCTTTGAGAATAACCAGAGTCATTGGGCAGCTCTAAGGAGCTAATAACAGCTTGAGTTTGGGACTAATTGTTGTTGTTGTTGTTAGGTGCCATTGAGTTGGTACCGACTCATAGCGACCTTATGCACAGCAGAACGAAACAGTGCCTGATCCTGGGCCAACCTCACTATTGTTACCACACTTGAGTCCATTGATGCGGCCACTTGGCCAATCCATCTTGTTGGGGGCCTTCCTTTTTTTCTCTGACCTTCCACCTTACCAAACATGATGTCCTTCTCCACCAACTGATCCCTTCTGACAATATATCTGAAATATGAGAGATGAAGTTTGGCCTCAAGGAGCACTCTTGCTGCACTTGTTCCAAAACGGATCTATTGGTTCTTTTGGCAGCCCATGGCACTTTCAATATTCTCCTCCAACACCATAACTCAAAAGCATCAATTCTTCTAAG
The DNA here is from genome assembly GCF_000296735.1 of Chrysochloris asiatica. Lineage (NCBI taxonomy): Eukaryota > Metazoa > Chordata > Mammalia > Afrosoricida > Chrysochloridae > Chrysochloris > Chrysochloris asiatica. Next base: position 3,894,494 of record NW_006408600.1, on the reverse strand, counting down.
GTCTTCCTTATTCACTGTCCAGCTTTCGCATGTATATGAGGTTATTGAAGACTGATAGAATAATCAAATTCCTGATCTAATTGAAGTTAGTTGAAAGGGTTGTAGCTGATCAGAGTTAAGGGTCATTCTAGGGTACTTAACACTTGCAAGAGTACGAATCAATATATGGGTCTGAACAGAACTCCCAGGAACTTGCTCCTAGAAGATTACAGCCCTGACTTTGACATTGAGGGGACTGTTGGAAAACACTAAGCACCTTCAACACCACCCCCAGCATTAGGGTAGGGAGCAGGAGTTGAAAAAGGCCTTGCTGCCTTACTTTGTTGACCCCAGGCTTTGGAATGCTCACTTACATACTTACTGTGAACGGCTAATTCAGTGAACTAGGTAGACAGCCACACTAAGCAAATGAAGCACTAGAGATGGAGTTTGGTTTTTTTCCATTTGCTCCACCCTTAGATCCACTCTCTCTAACTGTCTACCCTGATCTCTGATGAGAGGATACTTACCCAAAGGAGCTGCGTGACTCATTTTCCTCGCCCTTTTGAGTCAAAGAGAGGCACTGGCAGGATAAGGAAGGCTAAAGAAGGGACAGGGTGAATATTTCCTAATCCCTTTCATGGTTTCCTGATTGCATCCTCATAAAATGAAAGCTTCTTTGGGGCACACATCCCCTTCCAAGACTCTAACTGTCACTGGGCTCTACTGGATTTATTTTCTACCTTTGTGCCTCCAGGTCATAGACTGGAAACAATTCCCTGATGTTGTTTGTTGTACTGTTAGCATACCTGTTGTTATGATGTTGTTTGTTGTACTGTTAGCATACCTGTTGTTATGATGTTGTTTGTTGTACTGTTAGCATACCTGTTGTTACGATGTTGGAAGCTATGTCATCAGTATTTCAAATACCAGTAGAGTGAGGCATACTGGGTAAGTTTCAGCAGTGCTTCCAAACTAAGACAGAGTAGGAAAAAAGGCCTAAATATTTATTTCTGAAAATTGGCTAATGAAAACTCTAAGTATTATAACATAATTGTATTCGTTTCGGGGTTACCCAATATTCTTTCTGTTTCTTTAATCCTGCCCACTTCTCCATAAGCAATCCCTTAACTGAATTGTATTCAAACACTGAGCTGATTGTAACATCCATTAGCTGCTGACACGCTAATGAAAATGGGACATAAATAAATACATACATGTATGCATACATGCATATATGTACATATGTTCATGTTTGTGGCCAAAGAGGGCTCACTCCTAATAAGGGAGCTTTGATTTCCATAGAAAAAAACAAAGACTGCCAAAACCTTTTGTATTGAGTTGTTGAACTTGTGTTGTTAAGTGTCATAGAGTCATTTAAGTTAATAGTGACCCCATATAGAGTTTTTGAGGAGTGGTTGGTGGCTTTGAATAGTCAACATTGTTGTCAGCAGGTCAGTATTTTTCCTATAAAACCTCACCAGGACTTCATGATCCTCAAAAGACATGTCCATCTAGAACCCAAGAAAGTGACCTTATTTGGAATAAGGGTCTTTGCAGATGTAATTACTTTAAGAATTTTGAGATGAGGTGGTCCTGAATAAAGGATTTAATTAAAGGTCATGGTGGAAGATGTGACACATGCAGAGAAGACAGCCGGGTGAAGACAGGGGCAGAAATAGAAGTTTGTCCAAGTCAAGGAAGGTCAAGGGTTGCCACCAGAAGCTAAACAAGAGGTATGGAGTGGATTTTCCCTTAGAGCCTCCAGAAAGAACTTACTCTGCTGAAGCCTTGATTTTGGATTTCTGAATTCCAGAACCATAAGAGAATATATTTTTGTTGTTTAAGTCACCCACTTTGTGGTAGACTGTTACTATGTTGTTGTTGTTATGTGTCGTCAAGTTGTTTCTGACTCATAGCGACCCTGTTTAGGGTTTCCAAGGAGTAACTGTTGAGGTTGAACTTCTGACTCTTTGGTTTGTAGTAGTAGTAGTTTGTGTAGTCCAGTGCTGATCCTAAGGCACCACACCAGGTTCCCCTGAAAATTACACTGTCCCCAGAAAGAAGTATGAAAAGGAAAGAAGATGGGTGAAGAAGAACATTCTCAGAAGCAATTTAATTGCGTTGGTACAATTTTATTTTTCAGTTCTTCATAACACTGTGTTTAAACAATAAATAAACTTCTGGTGTGGTACTGTGGGTTAATGAGCTGGACTGCAAAATCAGTCTGAACTGCAAGATCAGTGGTTCAAACTCAGAACCCCCAGAAACCCTATACAGGGTCACTATGAGTTGGAACTGACTTGATGGCACTTAACAACAACAACTTCAAATAAAGTCAGTTATGTTTTCTTTTCATTTTGCCCTGTTTTTCACTCAAAATATTTCTAATTCTCAGGTCCCAAATTATGATGACATTCTATGTAACTCTCTGGAGTAGGATTAAAGAGCAAACTTTCTTTGAAAAAATGAACTTTTTTCTTCTTCAAAAGTTAGCAACCTATCCATAAGGCTAAAGACTTTAAAGCTGTACACCTATCCTACTTAAAAAGAAAACATGTTCTGGTACTTCTATTAAAATGTGTTATCAACATCGAACACCCACAGCCATCAACTTGTGACAGCATCATAAAAGTACAAAAACAACTCGAGTACCTATTTAAGAAATTTCACTCAAACAAATGAGAAAGAGAAAATCACCAAGAGCTTTGTTGAAACTCTTACTAAGGTTTTGCTATTGAAAATAATATTTGAAATTTTATTTCCTAACTGAATATATTCCAAGATTTGCTTTATTTTATAAAGCTTTTGAGATAAATAATCCATTCCCACATTACTACTGAGAGTCAAAAAAAAAAAAAAAAAAACCATCATCACTGCTGTTATTGTCATTTCTTGAGGTTTTCAAATGTTACTTTTCATTCCAGGAGCTTATAACATGATGTGTACAATGAACAGGAAACAGATGTGTCCGAGAGATTTATTCTAGTATTTTCTGTATATTTACTGCAAGTAGGCAGCTTAATGTAAAGCAAATTCCCTATAAATTTATCTTTTATAATGTTCCCAGATTATAGATATGCAGAATTTTAAAACTCAAGAAACCAGTCCTCAGGAGTTGGGTGTTAGGTTTTAGTCTCTGTAACTTCAGTTCTTTTGTGGCTGTAAATTTCTTACAACATAAGAAAAGCAGTAAGACCTGCCTACCCTTCCTAATACAGTCATTTGAAATTCAAATATAATAATGAATGGAACAATTCTCAATTAATCATAAAATGCCATACAAATGATACTTGTTATATTATCCTGCAAATTTTATAAAGTGTCAAAATTACTCTTAAATTTGGAAAGAGAATAATAAACGCGCTAAACCATGATGACAGATAATACCATTTAGAAACTTCTGAGGCTGTGATGTTAAGGCCATGAAGAGAACAGAAAGGTAAAATATTGGGGATAGCCCTATAGTTAAATAGTTGAAAACAGGTAAGCATTCTGAACCTCAGCTATTCCTACCTGGACCTGTCTAATACTGTGATGGGAGAACAAATACCGTGCTAGAATGTGTGTCTGTGTGGTGAAATGGCAGGAAGTGACCAGACTCTAGCTTTTTTTTTTTTTTTTTTAACCAATTTGATTACTTTTTGACTGAAGAAGTAAGCAGGTCTTTTTTCTTTTTAAGACCCAAACCTTCAAGAATGCAGGGTCACTTCAAGTCTATTTCATTTTATCAACTTTGAATTCCATTTAATTGCTTTCAAAATAGTGGCTGGAATAAAACTTGAAATAAGCAACTGGAGTTAATTACAGATCACTAGTAGTTGCTTATTCGTTGAACCTTGTTTCCGGAATTTCTTCCTGTTTTCAATTTTAGGGCAAGTAACTTCATTAACTGTAATCATGGCTCAAGAACAAGGCTGAGCACTATTTACATTAACAGCCTACTTTGCCCATGCTCTCAGGTTAATGTTGAGAGTTTTACAAATATATATAGTCTATATTTTTCTCCTCATCTACTAGATGCAAGTGATCAACTGAGATATTCTGAGTGGATTCTCTAATATTTTGTTATATTTAGTAAATAGTCCTGGTGTAGCACTGGATGAGGTCTGGTAGCATAGTGGGTTACACGTTGGTTTGCTAACTTCAAGGTCAGCAGTTCGAATCTACCAGCTGTTCCATGGAAGAAAGATAAAGCTTTCTGTTCCCATAAAGATGAACAGCTTCAGAAACCCTACACTGGGTAGCTGTGAGTGGGAACCAACTCAATGACACATCACGGCTACCACTACTGGTTGTGGTGCAATAGCATAAGCACCGGGTTGCTAACCACATATGTCATTCAAATCCACTAGCAGCTCCTTAGAAAACCTTGAGTTGAAACCAACTCAATTCTAGTCAATTTACAAAATTGTGTAGCCACTGTTGTTGTTACATGCATTTGTGTCAGTTCTGACCCTTAGTGATGGCCTGGTGACACTGAACTGCCGAACCTTGTGGCTGACACTGACTTTACAGTCCAGTGCATTAACCACAGCACCCCACCAAGACTCCTAACTCCAGCCCCTAACAACTACTAGTCTACTTTCTGTCTTTATGGATTTACTATTTATTCTAGACATTTCAAATAAATTTCTGTTGTTGTTGTTAGTGCTTTGAGTCAGTTCCAACTCATAGCACGTAACAACAACTTTATTGAATCAGTGCCTCAAACAAATAGCAAATGAACTACTATTACTTAAACAAGCAGAAGGCATTTGCTTTGAAAAAATATATAGTGGTTTGTTCATCAAATCAAACAGTAAATGGTGCAATGTTTAAGCACTTTGCTGCTAACTAAAAGGTCAGTGGTTCAAACTCACCATTAGGTCAATGAAAAAAAAGACCTAATGATCTAGTCTCCTAAACATTTCACCTATGCTATGGAATCCTGGTGTGGCTCTGTGAGTTAATATGGAAGACTGCAAAGCCATTTGAACTGCAAGGTTGGCAGTTCAAACTCACCAGCTGCCCTTGGAAACCATATACAGGTTCACTATGAGTTGGAATCAACAGGACAGCACTTAACAACAACAACAACAACAACTCTATGCTATAGGGTCACTATGAGTCTGAATCAACTTGGCAGCACAAAACAATGATTTGGGTCTATTTGGTAAGCATTTTCAATGTAGTGCTTCATGTGATCCTAGGAATTTTTACCTGAATCAAGTTGAGAACTGAGAAAGAATATTTTATTTTTCACTTGTTCTGTATTGATATGCACATCAGAAAAATTCTTATGAAGTATCTTAGACTATGATTTTAAATCTAGTGGGTATAATGTGTAAAAGCTCTAAAATTACAAAAAAGAATAATGGGTAGTGATTGGGAATCACTGATTATTATGAGCATGCAAATTGTTTTTACCACAAGTTAACCCATTGTTCCATAGTTCAACTACTGTACACATAACCTAGGGTCCTTGGTCTTCACATCCCCCGTGGCTTATAGCTGTTGTTGTTAAGTGTTGTAGAGTTGCTTGCAAATCATAGTGACCTTGTATGGGGTTTCCAAGGAGAGGCGGGTGAGCTTAAACCACCAACCTTACAGTTTAAACCGATCTTGAGGTCCAGCACATTATCGGCAGTGCCACACCCGGACACCATGACTTACTAGTAAGATTTTTTTAAAAATAACAGCTTTATTGAGATAGCATAAAATGAACATTGTGCTAAATGTACCATTCACTGGTTTTTAGTCAATTTACAAAATTGTGCAGCTACTGTTGTTGTTACATGCCTTTGTGTCAGTTCCGACCCTTAGTGATCACCTGGTGAGATTGAACTGCCGAATCTTGCTACTGAAACCAACTTTGCAGTCCAGCGCATTAACCACAGCACCCCACCAAGACTCTTAACTCCAGCCCTTAACAACCACTAGTCTACTTTCTGTCTTTATGGATTTGCTATTTATTCTAGACATTTCAAATAAATTGTTGTTGTTGTTGTTGTTGTTAGGACTTTGAGTCAGTTCCAACTCATGGGAACCCTGTGTAGGTTTTCAGAGGCTGAAACTTTTTGTGGGAAGGAACTCTGGTCGCCTAGTGGTTATGAATCCGGCTGCTAACCTTAAGGTCAGCAGTTTGGATCCGCGGGAGAAAGATGAGGCTTTCTGCTCCTGTAAAGTTTTACAGTCTCGGAAACCCTGTACAGGATTGCTATGAGTCAGAACAGAATCCACAGCACATAACCACAACGACTATAGTTTTACAGCCTCAGAAATTCTATACAAGGCCTCTGTAAGTCGGAACTGACTCCACAGCATGCCAACAACAACAACTCTTTGTGAAGACAGATGCTGGAAACTATGCCACTGGTTTTTCAAATACCAGTAGAGTCATCTATGGTGGAAAAGTTTCAGCAGAACTTTTAGACAAAGAACAGATTAGGAAGACGATATAGGCTGTCCATCTCTGAGGGCTTAACACCTGTAAACCTTATCAATAGTAGCAAAACATTGTCTGACACAGTGACAGAAGATGAGCCCCTCAGATTGGAAGGCACTCAAAGTACAATGGAAAAAGAGTCAACTCTTCAAACTAGAGTGGACCTTAATGATGTGATTAAAGCAAAGCTTACAGAACTTTCTTATGCTGATGAGACACGACTGAAAATGAGAAGACACAGCTTCAGACATCCACTGATAATCAAAACATGGAATGTACAAAGTATGAATCCAGGAAAATTTGTTGTTGTTGTTAGGTTCCATCAAGTAGGCACCAACTCATAGCAACCTTATACACAGCAGAATGAAACAATGTCTCATCCTGGGCCAAACTCACTACTGTTGCCACACTTGAGTCCATTGATGCTGCCACTTGGCCAATCCATCTGTTGGGGGGCTTCCTTTTTTTCTCTGACCCTCCATCTTACCAAACATGATATCCTTCTCCAGTGACTGTTCCCTCCTGACAATATGTCCAAAGTATGAGAGACAAAGTTTGGCCATCTTGGCCTCTAAGGAGCACTCTGGCTGCAATTCTTCCAAAACAGATCTATTGGTTCTTTTGGCAGCCCATGATACTTCTAGTATTCTCCTCCAACATCATACCTCAAAAGCATCAATTCTTCTATGGTCTTCCGTATTCACTGTCCAGCTTTCGCATGCAGATGAGGTTATTCAAAATACCGTGGCTTGAGTCAGGTGCACGTTAGTCCTCAAGCTGACATCTTTGCTCTTCAACACTTTAAAAAGGTCTTGTGCAGCAGAATTGCCTAATGAAATATGTCATCTGATCTCTTGACTGCTGCTTCCGTGAGTGTTGATAGTTGATCCAAGAAGAATGAAGTCCTTGACAACTTCAATATTTTCTCCATCAATAAGAATGTTGTTTATTGGTCCAGTGGTGAGGATTTTTGTTTTCTTAACATTGAGATGTAATCCATACTGAAGGCTGTGCTCTTTGATCTTCATAAGTAAGTGTTTTAAGTCCTCCTTACTTTCAGCAAGCAAGGTTGTATCATCTACATATCACAGGTTGTTAATGAGTCTTGCTCCAATCCTGATGCCACGTTTTTCTTCATATAACCCAGCTTCTCGTATTATTTGATCAGTTGAATAAGTATGGTGGAAGAATACAACCTTGTCGCACACCTTTATTGATTTTAAAACATTCAGTGTTCCCATGCATTCTTTGAACAACTGCTTCTTGGTCCAGGTACATGTTTCTCATGAGTACAATTAAGTGTCCCGGAATACTCATACTTCTCAGTGTTGTCCATAGATTTTCATGATCCAAACAATTAAAAGCCTTTGCATAGTCTATAAAGCACAGGTAAACATCTTTCTGATATTCTCTGCTTTCAGCCAGGATCCATCGGACATCAGACATGATATCTCTTGTTCCACGGCCTTTTCTGACTTCGGCTTGAATCTCTGGAAGTTCTCTGTCAATGTATGATTGTAGCCATTTCAGTTTTACCTTTAGCAAAACTTTACTCACTTGAGATATCAAAGAGATTGTCCGATGATTCCTGCATTCCATTGGGTCACCTCTCTTTGGAATGGGCACAAATATGGATCTCTTCCAATCAGCTGGTCAGATAGTTGTCTTCCAAATTTCTTAGAAGATATGAGTGAGTGTCTCCTGTGCCACCTCACTTTCTTGAAAGATTTCAATTTTTATTCCATCAATTCTTGGTTCCTTGTTCTTTGCCAATTCCTTCAATGCACCTTGGACTTCCTCCCTAAGTATCATTGGCTTTTGATCATATGCTATCTCTTGAAACAGTTGAACATTAACCATTTCCTTTTGGTACAGTGATTCTGTGTATTCCTTCCATCTTCTCTTGATGCTTTCTGCATCAGTCAATACTTTGCCCAGAGAATCTTTCAATAACGAAAGTCGAGGCTTGATTTTTTTTTTTTTTTTTTTTTTTCTGTTCCCGTAGCTTGAGAAATGCTGACCATGTTCTTCCTTTTTGGTTTTCTGGTTCCAGATCTTTGCACATTTTATTATAATATTTGGCTTTATCTTCTCGAGGTGATCTTTGAAATTTTCTGTTCAGCTCTAGGAACTCCTCATTTCTTCCATTTGCTTTAACATCTCTATCCTGGAGAGCAAGTTTCAGAGTCTCTTCTGACATCCATTTTGAACTTTTTCTTTTTTCTTGTCTTCTTAAAGACTTTTTGCTTCCTTCATGTATGATGTTCTTGATGTCATCCCACAACTCTTCTGGTCTTCCGTCTTTAACGTTTAATGTATCAAATCTGTTCTTCAGGTGATCTCTAAATTCAGGAGAGATATATTCATGGTCATATTTTGGCTTTTGTGGACTTGTTTTCATTTTCTTCAGCTTCAGTTTGAATTTACATATGAATAATTGATGGTCTTTTCCACAATCTGCCTCTGGCCTTGTTTTTACTGATGATATGGAGTTTTTCCATCGTCTCTTTCTGCAGATGTAATCAATTTGATTTCTATGTGTTCCATCTGGTGAGGTCCATGTGTATAATAGTCGTCTGTTATGCTGTCTAAAGAAAGTATTTGAAATGAACAAATGATTGGTTTTGCAGAATTCTATAATGCATTCTCCAGCACAGGAAAATTAGAAGTCATTAAAAATGAAACAGAATGTAGAAAGATCCACATTCTAATCATTAGTGAACTAAAATGGAGAGGTGTTGACCATTTTGAATGGGACACTTAGAGGGTTGACTATGTCAGGTAGGACAAATCAAAGAAAAATGGCATTGAATTCATTGTCAAAAAGAACATTTCAAGATCATGAAGTACAATACTATCTATGAATTCAACATAGACTCCAAAGAAGACCTGAAAGGAGGGATATCAGATGAATTTGGGTTGAAAGCAGAATACCAGGGAGAAGTTTACTGTGTTTCATTGACTTTAAAAAGGCATTCAACTATGTGGATAATAACAAGTATGGTTAACATTGCAAAGAATGAGAATTCCAAAACTGTTATTGTTGTTCATGTGGAACCTGTACATAGACCAAGAGACAGTCATTAGAACAGAATAAGGAGATGCTGAGTGGTTTAAAATAAAGAAAGGTGTGTGTTAGGATTGTATCCTTCCAATACACTTATTCAATCTGTATGTTGAGCAAATAATCGGAGCGGCTGGATTATATGTGGAAAAAATGAAGTATCAGCATTAAAGAGCACGCATTTATAACCTGTGATATACAAAGCACACAACCTTGCTTGCTGAAAGCAAAGAGGACTTGAAGAATTTACTCATAAAGATTAAAAAAAAAAAGTATTATAAAGTAAACAGAAATCCTCATATCTGAGTCAATAAGCAGCACCAGAACAAACAGGAAAAAAAAAAAAAAATCAAAGTTATAAGGAACTCATTTTACTTGGATCAACAATATCCATGAAAGCAGCAATCAGGAAATCAAACATATTTTTATTTCAGTGGGCAAATCTGTTTTCAAAAGGTCTCTTTCAAGTGTTTAAAAAGCTAACATATCAATTTGAGGACTAAGGTGCATTTGACCCCAAGTCATGGTGTTTTCATTCACCACATATGCATGCAAAAGCTGGACAATTAATAAAGAACACTGAAAAAGAATTGAAATCTTTGATTTATGGTGTTGGCAGAGAATATTAAACATACTATGGACTGCCAGAAAAATGAACTAATATGCATTGGAAGTAGTATAGCCTGAATGCTCCTCAAAAGCAAGGATGCAGAATTATTCTGAAGTATTTTGGACATGTCATTAGGAGGGCCCAGTCCTTGGAGAAGGACATCATGTTTGGTTAAGTAGAGAGTCAGCAATTGTGAGAATTGTGCAGGAGTGGGCAGTATTTTGTTCTGTTGTGCATAGGGCTGCACAACAAGTCAGTCAGCAATGACTTGAGGGCACCTAACACTGAATGGTTTAAAACCAGGAAAGGTGTGCTTAGGATTGTATACTTTCACCATACTTGTTTTAAAAAAAAAGTAGAATGCCATATGCATAGGCTAGGGTAAGAGTTGCTGTTAGGTGCAATCAAATTGGTTATACTCATAGCTGCCATATGTATAACATTTGTCCTACCTGACATAGTCAACCCTCTAAGTGTCCCATTCAAAACACTGTCTGGTCCTGTGCCATTCTCACAATTGTTACCGTGTTGTTACGCATTTACCACAATTGTTACCCATAGTTGCAGCTACTGTGCCAATCCATCTCATTAAGAATCTGCCCACTCCTGCACAATTCTCACAATTGCTGTTATGTTTCAGTCCATTGCCACCGGGTTAGTCCATCTTGTTGAGGGTTTTCCTCTTTTTCGCTGACCCTCCACTTTACCTAGTATGACGCCTTTCTCCAGGGACTGGACCTTCCTGACAACATGTCAAAAGTACAGGAGATGAAGTCTTGCCATCCTGTGTTCTAAGGAGCATTCGGGCTTTACTTCTTCCCACACAGATGTGTTTGCTCTTCTGGCAGTCCATTATACTTTGAATATTTTTCACTTACACCATCATACGAATCGGGCTGTGAACCGCAAGGTCAGCAGTTTGAAACTACCAGCCGCTCCGCGGAAGAAAGATGAGGCTTTCTGCTCCCATAAAGATTTACAGCCTCAGAAACCCTGTACAGGGTCGCTATGGGTGGGAACCGACTCGACGGCACTTAACAACAACGCCACCATCATTCAAATACAGTGATTTTTCTACAGTCTTCTTTATTCATTATTCAACTTTTACATGCATACTGTTGTTTGTTGCTGTCACATGCCATCAAGTCAGCTGGCTCATAGTGACCCTATGCACAACAGAACAAAACACTGCCCAGTCCTGGGCCAACTTCACAATGGTTTCTGTGCCTTAGCCCATTTCTGCCTCCATCGTGCCAATCCATCTCATTGGGGGACTTCCTCTTTTTCTGTGACCCTCCACTTTATCAAACATGATATCTTTCTCCAGGGACTGGTCCCTCCTGATAATAGGTCCAAAGTCTGAGAGACAAAGTCTGACCATCCTGGTTTCCAAGGAGCACTCACTCAGGCTGTATTTCTTCCAACACAGATCTGTTTGTTCTTCGGCAGTCCATGGCATTTTTCATATTCTCCTCCAACACTATAACTCAAATGCATCAATTCTTCTATGGTCTTCCTTATTCACTGTCCAACTTTTGCATGCATATAAGGCCATTAAAAATACCATGGCTTGGGTCAGGTGCTCCTTAGTCCTCAAACTGACATCTTTGCTCTTCAACACTTAAAAAGGTCTTGTGTAGCAGATTTGCCTAATGCAATAAGTCATTTGATTTCCTGACCATTGCTTCCATGAGTGTTGATAGTGGATCTAAGCAAAATAAAGTGCTTGACACCTTCAATCTTTTCTCCATTTATCAAGAGGTTGTTTACCAGTCCAGTTATGAGAATTTTTGTTTTTTTTATACTGAAGTATATTCCATATTGAAGGCTGTGGTGTTTGATCTTCAGTATCAAGTCTTTCAAGTCTTCTTCACATCCAGCAAGCAAGGAAGCAAGGTTGTGTTATCTGCATATCACAGGCTCATGAGTCTTCCTCCCACCCAGATGTCACATTTTACTTCATATAATCCAATTTATTTTATTATTAACTCAGCATATATGAATGAGTATGATGAAAGAATACAGCACTGATTCACACCTTTCCTGACTTTAAACCACTCAGTATCCCTTTGCTATGTTGTAATGACTGCCTCTTGGTCTATGTACAGGTTTCTCACAAACACAATTAATTGTTCTGGAATTCCCATTCTTCACAATGTTATCCATAGCTTGTTATAAGCCATACAGTTGAATGCCTTTGCATAGTCAATAAAGCACAAGTAAACATCTTTGTGATATTTTCTGCTTTCAGTCAAGATCCATCACACAGCAACAATGATATCTTTGGTTCCACATCCTCATCTGATTCCAGCTTGAATTTCTGGCAGCTCCCTGTTGACGTATCCATGACTTTCTAGATACTTAGAAATAAGTGAGATTTGTTCAAAGTCACCTTTCCATTGTTGTTGTTGTTAAGTGCCTTGAAGTTGTTTCTGATTCACAGCAACCATGCATAGGGTTTCCAAGGAACATCTGGTGAGCTTGAACTGCCAATCTTGAGGTTTAAACCAACTTTGCAGTCCAGCACATTAAGCCACAATGCCATTTCCTGGTTCCCCCCTCTTATGTTTTTTTGATCAGTTCATCATTAGCCCCAAATGCTATCATTGACTTAGGCAACTGGGATGTTTAACCATTGACATTGATATACTTTATTTGGAAAATTCCTTAAAGATAAAAATAATTTCATAAAATCAAGTCAAATAATGACAAATCTTAAGAATGGAAATTTTCAGGGCGCTGCCAGACAGCTTGGGGTTCCAGAATTGTGCAAATGGTTAGGTGATAGAATGAAAGGTTGGCATTTTGAACTCACCCTTGATGGCACTTAATAACAACAATAACAACAAAGATGCCTTGAAAGACAGAAATGGTGATCTGCTTCCAAAGGTCACGGCCTTGAAAACCTTATGCAGCAGTTCCACTTTATATACCTGGGATCACCATGATTAGGAATTCACTTGGATGACAAAACTAACAATAAGAGTCAGACAGATTAAACATCAATGATTCTCTGGGATTGGGCTTTTGAGGAGCTACAATCCTGTTTTTCCACTGCCTAGGAGCTCTGGTAGCGTAGTGGTTACGAATCGGGCTGCGAACCTTAAGGTCAGCAGTTCGAAACTACCAGCTGCTCTGCGGGAGAAAGATGAGGCTTTCTACTCCCGTAAGGATTTATACCCTCGGAAACCCTGTACAGGGTCACTATGGGTCGGAACCGACTCGAAGGCACTTAACAACAACAACAACAATGACTCCTAAACTGCTGATATTCATAGCTACCATAGTTGTGAGGCCGTTAGTTTCAAGGCTACCATTGTACTTGGGAGAAGGGGCTGAAAAGAGGACTAATTAAAACATGACAGTTTTCTATTCATACTAAGATTCAGCTGTTTTTCATGATTTTTTAATTTTGCAAGCCTTTGGTTAATTACTTCCAGAGTTCTGAAAAAGTTGACCTTTGTAATTTTTAATAGTGTTCTAGCTACTTTTCTGAAGATGCAGACTTTCTGAGATCCTCAATTCCCAAATTATATCTCTTTTAATTGCAATATTATGAAATTTGTCTATTACTGAAATCCACAAAACATGAGATTTTCATAAAGGCATTTTTGTAGGATAAAAATGCCATCCTTACTCATCATTGTTTGACCGTCACAAAGTAGAAAATTCAAATTCATGTCCTCGTAGTTTTGTTGCTATGAAATGCAAAACAATCTCAAAAGTAACTACTATGGTGATAAGAAAAACATAAAAATTGCTACTATATAAATATGATGGGGTCCTGGTGTTGTGTTGTAGAATAAGCACTAGACTGCAAGGTCAATTTGAATCACAAGGTTGGAGGTTTATACCCATCAGCCATTCCTCTTCACCTATACAAGATTGCTGTGAGTCAGAACCAACTCAACAGCACATATAAACATTTTTTTCTGCTTTTGGGGTTTTAAAAGCACTTTTGTTCCAATGCTGATAAGCACTTTCTTAATTAGTGGAATACAATTTGTTTTTGTAAATGTATCAAAGATGCTTTTGTTCCAATGCTGATAAGCACTTTCTTAATTAGTGGAATACAATTTGTTTTTGTAAATGTATCAAAGATGCAGCCATTGTGTTCCACGTCACATAAAGGTTTCAACTTGTTCTAATATGCACCACACGAGCATAGGTTGATGGAAGGGATGGGATTTAGAAAAGGACCTTCTTTTCTACATCACCACTACTCCTCTTATCCAGGACCCATTCTTATATATGTGGTCTAGGCCAAAAACTCTCTAAAGAAAAACCTGGAGAGATACTAATATTTATGTCCTTAGGATTGAACTTCCCAGCACCTCCAGTTCAAATCTTGCTCTATAGATTTAAAAAATAACCAACCAATTAATGCCAGAAGAAAAGAGAAAAAGAGCAGGGGAAAACACTGAATACATTTAGAAAACCTGGAATGATTAATTTTGCCCAGAATTGACTAAGTTTATTTTTTTAGTATTCTGAGGGCTTAAAGAGACATTTAGTGACATAAAACTAGTTTTATTTTTATCTATTTTAGTTTTGTGACTATTAAAATCTCCCCATAATGCATAAATATAACTGTTTAATCAATATCATTTTATTATTAGTCTTACTAATGAAAAGCATGCACATAATCATAAAACAGCTATTTAAGTGTTACTACATCAGAATCAAAAGACAGACTTCCTTTCCTTTGATGTATTTATTTATTTTGGGTAAAGACAATGGTATTTTCCCATACACATGTTTAGTAAACCTCTCCTATTGAAAGGAATGCTAGTTTAAAATACTAATTGGTCTTTTATTTACTGCAATCCTGGGATTTTCAAGTCCAACTGCCTTATGCCTTATTTAACATTCTAGAAATTGGCTAATGTAAAATAACTACATCAACTTGTTCAAACATTCCTAGAATGGTCTAATAGCTTAAAATACGATTAAATTCACATTTCAAATGGAAGGACCCAGCAATGAAGCTTAAATGTTGCTATTCATCAGTGGTTGTTATTCTGAGTCAGAAAGTGCCACGGATTGAATATTCTAGCCAGGGCACCGCCCTGGTATACCCTCCCCCACTTTTGCCCTGGGGTGTCATTCCTATTGAAGCTGGCCAGTAAGTCTTAGGGAAGTTTTCTTCATTTAAACTCTGCACCTCACCAGCATTCTGAAGTTAAATTTTTTAAGTGTCATTGCCCAAATGTCCTTGGACCAGATTTCTGGCACAGACTTTTTTCAGGAAATAGGGCGGGAGAAATACCTATTTTATATTTTAAGTGAAAAATCACTCACACAAGAACATCATGCAATAATAAAAAGCAAATGGCTGGTTGGTGGTGAAGTTTAAGCTCCACATCACTGTGACTTTACTTTGGTTATAGTAGAAGCAATCAAGGGGCTCTAAAGATAGCAGTAATAATATATTTTCACATAACTAGATAATTTAACAGGCTTAAAATGAAATATATGAATGTTAAAATTGAGGACAAACCTAGCTGTTTTCTGTTTCTAGTTATAAATGAAAGAAATTAATGGACACCAGATTTACAATAGAATAACAGCTGTCTTACCCATGTTTTCCTTCACAGAACATAATCCTAGAGTTGAACCCATAGTAGGAACTTAAAAATTATTGAATTAGACTAAGCCATCCATATGTGCTAGCCCTGTGAGTAAGTCTTATTATCAGGAAGTAGATTCTCCTGTGTCCATAAAAAGTAAAATGTTAAAATTGGAATCATTATGAAATCTTTGTGGAAATGCAAGCAACTCTAGACAATACCCATCTCCACCTATGCCCAAAACTTCAGAGTGGAGAAGGTACTGGGCAGGCAGTAGTCTCTGAGAGGTGAGGGACTAGAGAAGTGGGTTGTAGAGAAAGTGGGAAGCAGGGGAGGGCTGGAAGGAGTTGAGGTGTGAGAGGTAAAAGGTGGGGAAGTGAAGGGTGCGAAGAGATTGGCTTGAAGGATAGGAGTTGAGGGAGATACAGGGTTTAGGTTTGGAAGTTTGGTCAATTAATAATGGGAACATGGAATGTACTAAGTATGAATCTAGAAAAATTGGAAATTGTCAAAAATGAATAGAAGACATAAATATGGATGTCCTAAGCATTGTTGTTGTTGTTGAGTGCTATGGAGTTGATTGCAGCTCATAGAGACCCTGTATGTGGTTTCTGGCTGGTGAGACTGAACCACCAACCTTGTGGTTCAAACTGACCTGGCAGTCCAGTGTCTTCCAGCACCTCACCATGACTCCATCCTAGGTATTAATGAGCTGAAGTGGATTGATACTAGCCATTTTGAATCTGACAATCACATAGTTTACTATGCCGGGAATGGCAATTGAAGAGGAATGGTGTGTCTCATTTATCATCAAAAACAACATATCAATATACAAGCTATTAGTCTAGGATCCATCAAGGCAAGAACCTACAGGACAAATCCTCTTCCAAGACTGAAACTCAAAAGGAACACAAAAGCAGACTTGTAAGCTCACTGGTGACCATTGGGTCCCTATGCATGTACTTGTGAGTGAAAGTAGGGAAAAGTCAGTAATGAAGACATGGGCTGAGTTCAACCATATCCCATAGACTCCTGTCAACCTTGAGATGAGAGAGAGAAGAGGAAGGGCTGATTGGTCCAAAGTTTGGGAAGACTTGGGAACTCCTGAGCCCATGGGCACTGACCTAACTACCAGGAGCTAGAAATAAGAGTGAAGCATCCAGCTGATATGAAATGGGGAGAGGCATGAAAGAATGCAGATAGTACCCATTTGAGCTAGCTTGAATGGCTTGATGAACAGAACTTGACTAGAGGAAAATAAATAAGTTTGACAGAGGAAGCAAATGTAAATTGCTACAATTTGATGAACTTGATCTTTGCTTATAGATGTAGTTGCTCAAAATACCAACTGAGAGGGTTGGATCAAGTCTACCCCCTCAGTACACATTGGCTACCTAAATGGGGGTGTTATAAAGGCATGAAGTGGCTGGCTTATGATTTTTCAAGAGGGAGTTTAGTTTCAGAGTAAGGAGGTGGGGTTAGAATCCCCACTGAATAGTTTTCATCTTGTCTAGATGGGTCTGATGAAAGGAGATGGGGATAGGATTCTTTTGTTTCAATAGTGAGTAATTCTTATCATAATTAAATATGATTCTCACAACTGTAAAGGTAGAAGATGTAACAAAAAGAGTGGAATAGTTAATCTTACATTCTAGGAACAAAGGACTTTAGGATTATCAGGAGGGTAGAGTTCGTGAAGAATATGGGCTCTTAACCAGAGAATCAGCAACACCAGAGATGGAGGCAGAAGTGCTGGCACAGAGAGATAGAACACCTGAGGACTCTAGACTCATGGAAAGAAAAAGGTTGTGTGCTTTGGTCAGATGGCTGGCTTGAAAATGTGCTTTTGGTTATTTAAATTATTATATATTCCTGTATGTTTTTGTGTACATAAAACAAACAAACAAACAAACAAAAAAGGAATAGAGGCAAATACTGTTAACCGATAGTGCATGGAGGGAATTGTAATTATTGCAATAAAACAAAATATATTTGGTTGACTGAAAAAAACCTATGTTCTGCCATGTAAACTATCACTCAATTCACAACAAAATCTTAAAATTGAAAAAAAACAAACCATATAAAGATCTGTCTTGAAGTACGATTCTGTCTGTAGTAGGATAATATCCATACTCCTACAAGAAGACCCAAGTCCCCATGTGGTGTTGTAGGATAACAATAGACTGCAAGATCTGTATGAACCACTAGAGCTGAGGTTCCTACTCACCAGGCACTCCTCTGAAACCCTATACAAGGTCCCTATGCATTGGAACCTACTGGACAGCACTTAGCAACAGCAACAACAGAACAAGACCAATTACAGAAGCAGGGCTTGATGACAGATTAGGGAGAACATGGTGCAGACCTCTGACAGTAATAACACAGAATATCCAGATGAAGCAGGTTCAGGGGACCATCTCAGAACTCTGATTACATATAAAGGAATATGTACAAGGATCAAAGGCTTACTGCTAGTGAAATTTGTAGCAGAAGCAATAAAAGTAGTTTGTTTGTTTGTTTGTTTTTTTATCTGTGGCTGTCAGCCAATGCCAGAGTGGCCATCTTGGGCAGGATGGAGCAGGAAAAGGAACAGAGAAGCACTACCATCGCAGAGGTCTGACCCATAGTTGTTGATAAAGAAGTGAACACTTTTCCTGTTCATTGGTCCCTCACTATCTGTGCACCTCCACTCTGGTGACAAGAGGGGGTGCCTGAGAGAGTGGAAGCAGCACCCTCATGACTAGAGGGTTTACTACCTATGTGAATGAATCTGCTCTGCAAAGACCACAGCACTCAGAATCTAAGAAGGGGGAGGGGTCAACAGGAACTGCTTAAAACAGACCAGTCTCCCAAAATGGCTCCCACCAGCTGAGCAAAGATTGTTAAGTCATACACATATTTTGCTACAGTTCTTTTTTGTATGTGTGATTATAGACTAGTATCCAATCTAATTTTTTGTTTTGTTTTATTTTTTTGCTGCTGAGGTTTTACTTTTTGTTTGGGTTTTTTGTTGTTGTTGTTGTTGTTGTTCCCCTTTTACCTTCCCTACATTACCCAAGAAGAGACAGCAATTATGGTCATATAACCAAGCTACAATCACACTCTATAAAATCCCACCATCCAGGAGAGCGCCAGTACCAGCTGCTATACAACAGATAGACAGCCAACACTGGCTATAGTTACTCTGCATTGGATAATAAGAAAAGTGAAAAGGGAAGCCCATCTCCTGATCACATCTACCTGGAAGCAATCAGAATGCTTAATACTCAAAATACATTCATCTAATTGAAAACACATCTAATTATTAAAGATGCCCAAGACACTGTTAAAGATTTCAGCACATATCCAGAAACAAGATAGAGTAACTGAAATAACTAGGCTATAAACATTGGAAGTAGGGCAGACTTTGGAACTGCCTAAGAAGGAGTTCAGGTGAATGATATCAAGGGGCATCCAAATGTTCCAAAAAGGGATTGAGAAAATAAGGAAGAAGTCAGGAAAGCACTAAAGATAGAAATAGCATCAGAAACAATTAAAACCTACAAAAAGAGGTCCAAATTATTAATAATAAAATATCAGAAATGGTCAATACACTATAAAGGCAAAGGAGTAGAATTGAAGAGATGGAAGCCCGAACCAGCCAGCTGGAAGACAAATCTCTCAAGACTGGTAAGATAAAAGAGTAAGCAGAAAAGAGATTTAAAAAATTTGAAGAAAGTCTAAGATTCATATGGGAAAACATGAAGAGGAATAACTTGAGAATTATTGGGATTCTGGAACAGGAAGAATAACACAAGACCACAGAGGAGATAGTTGAAGAGCTGCTGGAAGAAAATTTTCCTAGCATCCTGAAAAATGAAAAGATAAGCATTCAGGAAACTCAATGAACCCCAAAAGGATAGACCCCAAAAGAATATCACCAAGACATATTATAATCAAGCTCTCCAAAATTAAAGATAAGGAGAGAATCTTGAAAGCAGAAATGGAAAAGAGAAATGTTACTTACAAAGGCAAGGAAATCAGATTAAGCTCTGATCTTTCAGTAGAAAGCATGCAGGAGACAAGGCAAAACTTAAAAAAAAAACTGCCAACAAAGAATCATCTACCCAGGAAAGCTGTCAATCAAATACGATGGTGCAATAAAAACATTCCAGGATAAACAGAAGCTAAGGGAATTTGTCAAAACCAACCCAGCACTTCAAAACATCCTAAAGGGAGTTCTTTGGGCTGAGAACCATCAAGACCAGACAACAACCAGAGATTGACATATGTGGCAACACCACCCTGAATTCAATTGACAGGTGGAAGAGTCCAGAACAGAACAGAACTGCAAGAAGGAACCCAGAGGATCTAGGACGTCAATCGATGATCAAAACAATTACAATGTGAAATAAGGTAAAAATATAGAAACAGAGATCCAGGTGATGAGAAGTCAGGTAATTTGCAGAGTAAAATAGACTGTATTAAATGAAGAAAAAGTTAATAGAATATAGGGTAACCTCAAGGAAAATTAATACTGCATGACATACTAAAAACATGAAAATCCAAGAAGAACATGGAAACATTAAAAATTTGAAGCTTAAGAAAATATACCCATATTAAAAGAAAGAAAACAAAATTTATTTGTTGGCCACCAGGGGTGAAAGTGAGAGGGTGGTAGAACACAAGTTACAGGATAGACACAGCATAGTTCAGGTGTTGTGGAGGGCAATACACAAGAAAGGGGAGTAGGGATGGAAGACCAGGTAGATAGGGGAACACTTAGGCAGGTTTGCATTGGGTTAAATGGGACAGAGGTAAATGTCATGTGTTCTTTATTTTGGAACAACAGGCCTCTGTGATACAAGGATTGATGCATAGTCTGAATGAATAAAAGAGGGAAAATAATATTGAGATGTCTGACTGTTCTATGAATGTTGGTTTCCCTTGCCTGTTGTTGTTGTTAGGTGCCATCGAGTCGGTACCGACTCATAGAGATCCTATGCACAACAGAAGGGAAACAGCCTGGTCCTGAGCCAACCTTACAATTGTTGCCAAACTTGAGCTCACTGAAGCTGCCACTTTGCCAATCCATCTCACTGGGGGTTTTACTCTTTTTCTATGACCCTCCACCTTACCAAGCATGATATCCTTCTTCAGTGACTTGTCCCTCCAAACAAAAGGTCCAAATATGAGAGACGAAGCTTGGCCATTCTGGCCTCCAAGGAGCACTCTGGCTGCACTTTTTCCAACACAGATATATTGGTTAGTTTGGCAGCCCATGGCACATTCAATATTCTCTTCCAACACCATAACTCAAAAGCATCAATTCTTCTACAGTCTTCTTTATTCACTGTATAGCTTTCACATGCATATGAGGTTATTGAAAATACCATGGCTTGGATCAGAAACACCTTGGTCCTAAAGCTGACATCTTGGCTCTTCAATACTTTAAAGAGGTCTTGTGCAGCAGATTTGCCTAATGCAATATGCTATTTGATTTCATAACTGCTGCTTCCATGAGCATCGATAGTTTATCCAAGAAGAATGAAGTCAGTGAGAACTTCAATCTTTCTCTCCCGATAAGAATGCTGTTTATTGGTCCAGTGGTGAGGATTTTTGTTTTCTTTACATTAAGATGCAATCCGTACTGAAGGCTGTGCTCTTTGATCTTCATCAGCAAATATTTTGAGTCTTCTTCACTTTCAGCAAGTAAGCTTGAATCATCTGCATATCACAGGTTGCTAATGAGTCTTCCTCCATTCATTATGCTATGTGTTTCTTCATATAACACTGCTTCTTGGATTATTTGCTCAGCATATGGGTTGAATAAGTGTGGTGAAAGAATACAACCCTCTCACATACCTTTCTTAATTTTAAATCATTCACTGTTCCCATATTCTGTTCGAACAACTGCCTCTTGGTCCAGGTACAGATTCCTCATGAGCGAAATTAAGTGTTCCGGAATACTCATACTTCGCGATGTTGTCCATAGCTTGTCATGATCCACAAAATCCAAAGCCTTTGAGTAGTCAATAAAGCACAGGTAAACATCTTTCTGATATTTTCTGCTTTCAGCCAAGATCCACTGGACATCAACAATGCTATCCCTCATTCTATGTCCTCTGCTGAATCCAGCTTGAACCTCTGGAAGTTCTCTGTCAATGTATGTTTGCAACTGTTTCTGTAATACCTTTAGCAAAACTTTACTCGCATGGGATATCAAAGAGATTGTCCAATGATCCGCATTCCATTGGGTCACCTCTCTTTGGAATGGGCAAAGATACGGATCTCTTCCAATCAGTCCGCCAGATAGTTGTCTTCCAAATATCTTGGCATAGATGAGTAAGTGTCTCCAGTGCTACTTCACTTTCTTGAAACATTTCAGTTTGTATTGCATCAATTCCTGGTGCCTTGTTCTTTGCCAATTCCTTCAATACAACTTGGACTTCTTCCTTCAGTATCATTGGCTCTTGATAATATGCTACCTCTTGAAATGGTTGAAAATGAACCATTATCTTTTGGTACAGTTACTCTGTGTATTCCTTCAATTTTATTTTGGTGCTTTCTGCATCATTCAATAATTTGTCCAGAGACTCCTTCAATAATGAAAGTTGAGGCTTGAATTTGTTCTTCAGTTCCCCCAGCTTGAGAAATGCTGAGCGTATTCTTCCTTTTTGGTTTTCTAACCCAAGATCTTTGCACATTTTGTTGTAATATTTGTCTTTATCTTCTTGAGCTGACGTTTGAAAATTTCTGTTCAGCTCTTGGACCTCCTCATTTCTTCCATTTGCTTTAACATCTCTACACTGGAGAGCAAGTTTCAGTGTCTCTTCTGACATCCATTTTGATCTTTTCTTTCTTTCTTGTCTTAATTACTTTTTGCTTCCTTCATGTATGATGTTCTTGCTGTCATCCCACAACTCTTCTGGTCTTCCGACTTTAATGTTTAATGTATCAAATCTGTTCTTCAGATGATCTTTAAATTCAGGTGGGATATTTTGGTTGTAACGTCATATTTGGTTATAAGGTCATATTTTGGCTCTCATGGACTTGTTTCCATTTTCTTCAGATTCAGTCTGAATTTGCATATGAACAATTGATGGTCTTTTCCACAATCTGCCCCTGGCCTTGTTTTGACTGATGATATAGAGCTTTTCCATCATTTCTTTCCACAGATGTAGTCAATTTGGTTTCTGTGTATTCCATCTGGTGAGGTCCATTTGTATAATCATCTTATGCTGTCTAAAGAAGATATTTGGAATGAACAAATCATTGATTTTTCAGAATTCTATCATACAATCATCAGCACCTTTTCTAACAACAAGGCCATATTTTTCACCTACTGATCCTTGCTCTTTGTTCCCAACCTTTGCATTCCAATCACCAGTAATGAGCACTACATCTTGATTGCATGTTTGATCAATTTCAGATTGAAGAAGTTGGCAGAATTCTTCTATTTCATCCTCACTGACTTTAGTGGTTTGTGCATAAATTTGTATAATAGTGGTATTAACTTGTCTTCCCTGTAGGCACATGGATATTATCGTATCATAGACAGCATTGTAGATCATGACTGATCTGGCTATGTTCTTTTTGATAATGAATGCAACACCATTCCTTTTCAATTTGTCATTCCCGGCATAGTAAACCATGTGGTTGTCAGATTCAAAATGGCCAATACCAGTCCATTTCATTTCACTAATGCCTAAGATATCGATGTTTATGTGTTCCTTTTTATCTTTGACAATATCCAATTTTCCTAGATTCATGTTTTGTACATTCCAAGTTCTGATTATTAATGGATGTTTACAGCTGTTTCTCTTCATTTTGAGTTGTGCCCCATCAGCAAATGAAGGTACTACAGGCTTTTCTCCCATAGGCTTTACTCCATTCTTGTCATAACAGCCAAATCTACTTTGAGGAGGCAGCTCTTCCCCAGCCGCATTTTGAGTGCCTTCTAACCTGAGGGGCTCATTTTCCTGCACTATATCTGATAGTGTTTTTTTTTTTTTCTGCTATTCATAAGGTTTTCAGTGATAAAATATTCAGAAGTAGTTCATCACTCCTTCTTCCTAGTCTGTCTTCATCTGAAAGCTCACCTGAAACCGGTCCAGCATGGGTGACCCTGCTGGTATTTGAAATACCAGTGGCATAGCTTCCAGAATCACAGCATCTCATAAGCCACCAGAGTATGATAAACTGACAGACAAGTGTAAAATATACACTTGACTAGGATACAACAGAATATCGGGAAACATAATTACAGAAAACTCGTAAGCCTGCCTTCTGTCTATAACTGATTAGAATACCTAAAAGGGATTCTAGAACTTGCCCACAAATACAGGCTTCTTTCAGAACATTTGTTTTGTATAGGACCTTAGGTAGAATCCTGAGCCCCATCCAGAACCTTCTGAGGTGGCACATTCTCACTTGAAAGGAATTGCAGCCCAGCCTAGAGTGGCTAAAGGAATAGAAGATATTTCTTGAAAGAAACATCGTCAGGAAAAATAGAAAACAAAAATGGCAGTCTGATTGGCTACTACAAGAACAAGTAAGTCACTCACCAAGGAACCATCAAGGCAAGTAATCAAGTCCCTTCCGGACAACTCCTCTCCAAGACTGAAACTCAAAGGGAACACAAAAGCAGGCATGTAAGCTTGCTAACTACCACGTTAGTCTACTGGTGAGAGGACGAGGGGGGAAAGCAGCAATGAAGATATGGTCCGAGTTCAACTATGTTCCATAGACTCATATTCACCTAGAAATGAGGGAGAGAAGAGAAAGGGCTGGTTGGTCTGATGTGTGGTGAGGCCTGAGGACTCCTAGGCCCATGGACAAGGACCTTGGAGCTAGAGCTGAGCATGAAGCGTCCAGCTGATATGAAGTGAGGAAAGATACACAAGATCACCCAAACTTGCACGTAATACCCATCTGACCTAGCTTAATAGCTTGATAATCAGAGCTCAAATAGAAGAAGATAAAGGAATTTGATAAAGGGAACAGTGTAAATAGCTACAATTTTATGAACTTGACCTGTATGAATGGATGCAGTAACTCAAAATACCAACGGAGAGGAAAGGAGTCTTCACATCAAGTAACAAACATATCCCCAGTGTTCACAGGTTGATAAGGATGAGAAATTAGACAGTGGCTACCTAAAATGGGGGGTATAAAGTCATGAAATGGTTGGCTACAAGTTTACAAGAGGGAGTTTAGTTTCAGAGTACAGGGAAAGGTAGAATCACCACTGAATAGTTTTCATCTTGTCTAGACGGGTCTGGTGAAAAGAGATGGGGATAAGATTCTTATGATTCAATAGTAATTGTTATCATGACTAATTGCAAATGTCATAATTGTAAAAGTAGACATTTTATAACATAAATGGTGGAGTAGTTAATCTTACATTCCAGGAACAGAGGACCCTAGGACCACCAAGGGAGAAGAACATGAGTGGAATGTGGGACCATAGCCAGAGAATCAGCAACACCAAAGATGGAGGCAAAGATGATGACATCAAGAGACAGAGCATCTGAGGACTCTAAACTCATGGAAAGGGAAAGGCTGTGAGCTGGTGGTCATGAGGCAGGTTTTCAGAATATGCCCTTGGTTGTTTAAATAATTATATAATCCTGAGTGTTTTTGTGTATATCAAAACAAAAAAGCAGAGGGAATAGAAGCAAATACTGTTGAATGGTGATGCATGGAGGGGATTATAATCATTGCAATGATACAAAATATGATAGGAAGACTACAAAACTGATGTTCTCCCATGTAAACTATCACTCAATGCATAAAAAAACTTTAAAAGAAATATTAATTTAAAGGTAGAAATGCACTGTGTTAGTTTAGAAATCATTTATGAGGAATGAGAAAACACAAATAATTTCGTTCTCAAACCATGCTAACAAGCCAGTGATCTTATCATATGTCAAATGTGCAAGAAAAACAAAGCACCAGTGAAGCAGGACACAGCTAGAGCCACCGACATAGTTTACAGGTCCTTTCTTGTTTCCTTAGAATGTATCCTTTCCAAGATTCATGTGTTAGTTCTCTAAGTAATGTATGTGGTTACACAAATTACAAAACCGAACACTTTTGGTCTTTTAACATCTGCATTTTATAAATATATTTACATGACATTTTCCAGAGAAATGGTCCCAAATCTGTAGATTCCAGGTTTGTTTACTATCAGTAAACTTAGACAGACTAGGCATATCCTGAGGATATTGTTCTCTAGAAAACCTTCTGCTATACTATTATTGTGTTTTCCAGTAGATTTTTCATTGACATGTTTACAACTAAATATATAAACACATTTAGTCAACTCCTTTCTTTCTAAGAGGTTAATCCATAGTATTGGAAGGTAATGAATTGCAACCATTTGCTTAACTATTTTCTTATCTCTGAGAAAATAGCAAATTCTGTGATAATTATATATGAATCTTTAGATATTAAATAAACATAAACTAAATTAGCTGGAAAAGACAATCAAATAATTGAATTGAATTACTTAACCTTTTTCATTTCTGTTGCTCAGATGATATATTTCTTCACACATTTACACAACACACACATGACTTAAAATATGTACAATGAACACATCAGAAACGGAAAATATGTAAAATTAATCTTAAAAATTGTTTCTAGACATAGATGAAGAGACTAAATGGGCAATTCATTTTTAAATCAGTCACTGATGAAAGGTAAATTTTGAAATTATATTCTTTTAAATAAAATAATCTTAAAACATAAATATGTTACTAGAATATATTAGAATTACTTCATCTAAAAATTTTAAAAGAAAAAATAAAAAAATTTCATTAAAATAGCTTTCATAAATCTTATGAGTATAAACACTACAGAAAATAATTAAAAATACATCATAAGTGTATGGTGGGGAGTGTAGTAACTCTGTAGGATAACCCCTGGGCTGTGAACAACAGGACAGTGGTTTAATTCCACCAACTACTCTACAGGAGAAAGATGGGACTTTCTGATCCTGCAAAGATTTACAACTTCATAGCCTATGCAAGGTTGCTATGAGTCAGAACAGATTCAATGGCACTTAACAACACAACAAGAAGTATATGCTATTCTATTTAATATGTCCCTTATATTTTATTAAAATTGATGGTTGTAGTTGTGTACTGTGGAGTCAATTCCAACTCATAGCAACCTTGCATAAAGTTTCTGAGGCTGTAGATAGTTGCAGGAACAGAAGGCCCCAGCTTTCTCCCAAGGAGAGGCTGGTAGATTCAAACTACCGAGCTTATGGTCTACAGCCTAACTCATAATTCACCTTACTCATAATTCAGGGCCCCTTTTTACTAAAATTTTATATAATAAGCTAATCTTTCAAAAAATTATTTCCTATAGACTTGTGTTTCTTAACATCTAATTTATTGATGATCGGCTTTATAATCATCTAGGGACCATAAAATACATATATGCAAAAAACAAAAAAAAATACCCAAGATCAATTAATACCACTAACATTCAAATTCATGCATCAACCTCTAAAGTTGTGGGTGATGAAATTGAAGAATTCTACAAACTTTTCCCAAAGAGAGGTGACCCAATGGAAAGCAGAAATCATTGGACAATCTCTTTGATATCCCATGCAATTAAACTTTTACTAAGGGTAATACAGAAATGACTGTGAGCATACATTGACAGAGAACTCCCAGAGCTTCAAGCTGGATTCAGAAGAGGCCATGGAATGAGAGATATCATTGCTGATGTCCTGGATCTTGGCTGAAAGCAGAGAATATCAAAAGATGTTTACCTGTGCTTTATTGACTATGCAAAGGCTTTCAATTGTGTGCATTACGACACGCTATGGACAATATTGTGAAGTATGAGTATTCTGGAGTATTTAATTGTGCTCATGAGGAATCTATACCTGGACCAAGAGGCAGTTGTTTGAACAGCACATGGGAACACTGAATGTTTTAAAATTAAGAAAGGTGTGCAAAAAGGTCTTTCACCATACTCATTCAACCTGTATGCTGAGCGTATAATCCGAGAAGCTAGGTTATATGAAGAAAAATGTTGCATCAGGATTGGAGGAAGACTCATTAGCACCCTGAGATATGCAGATGATACAACCTTGCTTGCTGAAAGTGAAGAAAACTTAAAACATTTACTGATGAAGATCAAAGAGCACAGCCTTCTGTTTGGATTACATCTCAATGTAAAGAAAAACAAATCCTCACCACTGGACCAATAAACAACATTCTTATCAATGAAGAAAAGATTGAAGTTGTCAAGGACTTCATTCTTCTTGGATCAACTATCAACACTCACGGAAGCAGCAGTCAAGAAATCAGATGACGTATTGCATTGGGCAAATCTACTGCACAAGACCTTTTTAAATTGTTGAAGAGCAAAGATGTCAGCTTGAGGACTAAGGTGCACCTGACCCAAGTCATGGTATTTTCAATAACTTCATATGCATGCAAAAGTTGGGCAGTGAATATGGAAGACCATAGAAGAATTGATGCTTTTGAGTTATGGTGTTGGAGGAAAATATTGAAAGTGCCATGGTCTTCCAAAAGAACCAATAGATCTGTTTTGGAAGAAGTGCAGCCAGAGTGTTCCTTGGAGGCCAAGATGACCAAACTTCATCTCTCATACTTTGGGCATATGGTCAGAAGGAACCAGTCTCTGGAGAAGGATATCATGTTTGGTAAGGTGGAGGGTCAGAGAAAAAGAGGAAGTCCCCCAAAGAGATGGATTGGCCAAGTGTCAGCATCGATGGACTCAAGCATGGCAACAGTAGTAAGGTTGGCCCAGGATCGGACAGTGTTTTGTTCTGCTGTGCATAGGGTCGCTATGAGTTGGTATCCACTCGATGGCACCTAACAACAACAACAACCAACTTTTTCAGTCTGGAATTAATCAAGCAATCAAGATATATGGAGAATTAATGGCAATTGGAACGCAAAGATTGAAAGCAAAGTGGAAGGGTCAGTAGTTAGAAAATACGACTTTGGTGATAGATACGATGTTGGAGATCACATGATAGATTTTTGCAAGACCAGTGACTTCATTTTTGCAAATATCTTTTTTAAACTCGTTAAATATGACTATACCATGGACCTAACCAGATGGTTTTTGATGTTGTAGTTAGGTGCCATTGAGTTGATACAAACTCATAGCCACCATATATACAATAGAATGAAACACTGCCCGATCCTGTGCCAATCTCAGAATTATTGCTACATATCAGCCCATTGCTGCTGCCACTGTACCATTCCATTTCATTGGGGGGTCTTCTTCTTCTTCTTCATCCCTCCACTTTACCAAACATGATATCCCTCTCCAGTTACTGGTCCTTCCTGATAATATGTTCAAAGTTATGAAAGACCAAATCTGTCCAGCCTGGCTTCCAAGGAGCATTAGGCAAATCTGCTGCACAAGACCTCTTTAAAGTGTTGAAGAGCAAAGATGTCAGCTTGAGGGCTAAGGTGCACCTGACCCAAACCATGGCATTTTCAATCACCTCATATGCATGTTAAAGTTGGATGGTGAATAAGGAAACTCTCAGATGAATGGATTCATTTGAGTTTTACTGTTGGAAGAGAATATTCAAAGTACCATGGACTACCAAAAGCACAAACCAATCTGTGTTGGAAGAAGTACAGCCAGAATGCTCCTTGGAAGCCAGGATGGTCAGACTTCATCTCTCATACTTTGACCATATTATCAATACATGATATCCCTGGAGAAGGATATCATGTTTGGTAATGTGGAGGGTGGGAGCAAAAGAGGAAGACCCCTAACAAGATGGATTAACATAGTAGCAAAAGCAATAGACTCAGTGTAGTAAAGGTTGTGAAGCTGGTACAGGACTGGGCAGTGTGTTGTTCTGTTCATAAGGCCGCTATGAGTCGGTACTGACTTGATGACACATAACCAATTTATTTAAAATCTAAAGCGGTAGACTTCTTAAACCACATGATTTTTCCACAGAAATATCTTTTCATTTTAATATAAAACAACTTTTAAATTATTTATTATGGAGTAAAACTGACACTTCCCCTCTACACCAAGTAGTTTTTTTTTTTTTTTTCCTTAAATGTTTTATTGTGAATTATGTGATAGCTTACATGGGAGAACATTAGTTTTACATTCATTCTATCGTATATCATCGTCTCATTGCCATGGTCACAATCCCCTCCATGCAATCCTTCCCCGTACCCCCCAGGTCTTCAGCGCACAGTCGCTCTCCCTCTCTGGATCTAAATTCTCCAGCTGCTCCATTGCTCCACGTCATCATGTCTGCCTCCATTTTAGGCATCACTGCTTCTCTGGGTATGGTCCTGCTCTCTGCTCTTCTCCCTTGATGGT
>NW_006408600.1:3843425-3864070 GCF_000296735.1 Chrysochloris asiatica | reverse complement strand
TTGAGCTCTGATCATCCAGTCACTGAAGCCAGGATAAGTGGGTATTATCTGCAAGTGTGGGTGTTCTTATGCATATGCCCTCTCTTCTTATCAGCTCCCCGCTAGCCCTCTGTGGCTATGTCACTGACTCTGAGCCCAAGAGTCTGTACCAAGTAGTTTTAAGAACATCAATAAATACTACCATAAAGATTCATGTGGTGGTGGTGGTGATATGCTGTGGAGTCAGTTCCGACTCTTAGCGACCCTGTACGGGGTTTCTGAGGCTATAAATCTTTATAGGAGCAGAAAGCCTCATCTTTCTCCTGTGGAACAGCTGGTGGTTTATAACTAGTAACCATGAAGTTAGCAGCCTGACTCATAACCACTACACTACCAGAGCTCCTTTAGAGATTCATAGTGATTAACACCTTAGTCTACTAAATTCTAAAGGAGAGGATAAAAACATTTAAATTGAAAGTATTTATCAGCCGAAAAAAGAAAAATAATGTCTCCAGTAATTATAGCTTTGATCACAGTATATCTTAACTGGATTATATTTCATTAAAATACCATGTTATAATATTTTACAATATATTATAATTTACTAGAATGCCAGATATATAAATGAAGGAATTTAAAAAAGAATGTAGGAAAATGAAACTGAAAGATAATAAAATTTGTCCACAATTTTTTTGATACTATTACATACATACACGCACATACAGTTGGTTCTCATTGTTTGTGGCAATTATGTCCTATGAAGCAATACTGTTAATTGAGGAAATCCTGGAGTTAGTTAGTTTCATCAACCAATCAATATGTAACCTTGTTTTATGTGTTTTCCTACTTGTTGTCGTTAAGTGCCATGCAGCCTGTTCCAACTCACAGCAACCCTGTTAGGGTTTCCAAGGAGCAGCTGGTGAGTTTGGTTTGCCACCCTTCCTATTGAAACCACCCTTGTTGTTGAATGCTCATCCTACAGCACCACACTTTATTTAATGGTGTTGTTGTTGTTGTTGTTGTTAAGTGCCGTCGTGCTGTCAATTCAGTTCTGATTCATAATGATCCTATGTAGGTTTTCTGAAGAGTGGCTGATGGGTTTGAACTTTAACCTGTGGCTAGCAGTCCAGTGCTTATCCTACAGAGCCATATCAGGACACCTATCTACTACGTACTGCTAATGCATTAACATCAAGCTCAACGGTCAAAACTATAACTCATGACCAAACAGAGCTTATTTTCTTTGCAACCTTCTTGTGCTAAAATCACTAGACAGCACTTCAATACTACATTTTAAGCCCATTTTAGAGCAGCAAAATCTTCAACAAATAGCACACAAATGCCAAACCCACAAGAATACTAATAGATGAAACAGACACACTGCTTACACTATGAGAGCTGAAATGAAAAGTAACATGGTATCCGACCTCAACTTGCCACGTGTGCATCTAACTAACTGGTAGCATAGTGGTTACGAATCGGGCTGCGAACCTTAAGGCCAGCAGTTCGAAACTACCAGCCGCTCCGTGGGAGAAAGATGAGGTGTTCTGCTCCCGTAAAGATTTACAGCCTCGGAAACCCTGTACAGGGTCGCTATGGGTCGGAACCGACTCGATGGCACTTAACAACAACATACACAGGAGAAAGGTGAGGCGTTCTGCTCCTGTAAAGATTTACAGCCTCAGAAACCCTGTACAGGGTCGCTGTGAGTCGGAACCGACTCCACAGCACATAACAACAACAACAACCTATGCATGTCTAAGAGTGACTTTGAAATTCCCTCCTGCACTGAATTTGGGGTTAAAAATAAATTTTAGCCAGTGGGTAAAGTAGCAAATATGAAACTGCAAATAACAAGAATTGACTAAATATAAAGACAGAAAGGACACTGGTGGAATAACAGTTAAGCATTTGACTGCTAACCGAAAGAAAAGTTGTGGTTCTACTATTTATCTGTTTTTTAAAGTTCTGAGCAATTTGAGGTAATATTGTGGGGAAATTATTTATTATGATTATTAAATATTCTAGCATTGATTAATCAGTCTGTGTCTACTGATTGATTTGCAAGATCCTGTCTTATTGAGAGGCCCAAAGGCAGAAATGAGACTACAGACAGGGAGATGGGATGTCCTCAGAAAGAGGCCTTCATTGGCAAGGCTTCCCCAGAAGGAAATAGCAGGAGGCAGGATGATGGGATCAGGTTAGTGAAGATAGGAGAAAGATTTGAGAGCCAAATTGGAGTATGGAATCATTGAATTTCTGCAAAGCAGTTGAAAGTAATATTGGCTAAGATTCAACTGTGATCCAACACAATACAATTTTTTTTCTAGAGAATTATTTCTGCAATTTTGAAGTGAGAACTAGGACATGCAAATAAGAAAACCGGAAGGGGAGAAGTACACTATTTTAATATAGTTCCTAAGTAATGACTCATTCCATACACATAGAAGTGATAGTTAAGGCTTTGTGTTAAATTGACTGGGCCAGTGTTCTCAGTGATTTGGCACTTGAGATGTGGCTGTCTCCCATGATGTCATTTGATGTGATAAACCATAAACCAGTAAGAAGATTAAGTTTGGTGTCTACCATCCAGATCTGATTTATAGGCGATTCCCAAGTGAAAACCTTTTATATTACAAGAGAGAAAAAGAGAAAGACTTAGCAGAGAAAGAGGGACCTACCACTGCCAAGACAGGAATGTCAGGCATGAAACTCCTTTGTTCCTGAGGCCCCTGCACTGTGAAGCTCCTAGACCAGGGGTAGAATGATGGAATACTGGACCATCAGATGCTGAAAGGAGACAGAGACCTTTCCCCTGACCCACCAAAGAGAACACCCTCCCCTAGAGCCGGCACTCTGCATTTGGACTTCTACTAAACCGTTGTTGTTAGGTGTCATCGAGTTGGTTCCAGCTCCATCTTCACAATTGCTCTTATGCTTGAGACCACTGCTGCTGCCACTGTGCCAATCCATCTTGTTGGGGGTGAGGGGGGTCTTCCTCTTTTTTGCTCACCCCCCCACTTTACCAAGCATAATGTCCTTCTCCAGGGACTGGTCCCCCCTAATAATATGTCCAAAGTATGAGAGCCAAAGGCTCATCATTCTGACTTTTAAGAAGCATTCTGAATATACTTCTGGATGTTAGAGCCATCCACCTGTGGCATTTCTGTTATAGCTGCATTAGATACTAAGAATGTAGGTGGTGGTGGTGGTTAAGTGCCATCGAGTCAGATTTGACTCATAGCGATCCTGTATAGGGTTTCCAAGGAGCGGCTGGTGAATTTTAACCGTCGACCTTGTGTTTCAGTGTATTATCCCACAGTGACACACCAGGACTCCACAAAAAAATAGGTTACAAGATGGATTTTTTGACTAATGGGTCATATTATTGAGATTTGATTGCCTTCAGCCTCTCAGTTCTGCCTACTCTATATTTGATTCTCATTAAACTTCTTAGTGGATCCTTGGATGGCACAAACAGTTAAGTGCTGGACTATTAGCCAAAGAAAAGAAGGCTTAGGTAGCATAGTGGTTACGAGTAAGGCTGCTAATCTCATGGTCAGCAGTTTGAAACTACCAGTGGTTCCAAGGGAGAAAGATGAGGTTTTCTGCTCCTGTAAAGATTTACAGCCTCAGAAACCCTATGCAGGGTCACTATGTGTTGGAACCAACTCCAGGGCACACCACCACCAACAATTCTTTGTGGAAGCAGAAAACTTCATCTTTCTCCCACAGAGAGGTTTGTGGATTCAAACTGTCAAACTTGTGGCCCATAGCCCAATGTTTATTGTCCAGAGTCACTGCTCTCCCTATTTCATATAAATAGAACCATCTACGACAGAATAAGACATCTACAAGGAAGACCCTTCCTACACATCTGTCAGTTTGCTGTGTGTTTCTGTGATGCTGGAAGCTATGCCACTGGGGGAAAAGGTCAGTAAAACGTCCAGAGACTAAGAACAGACTAGGAAGAAGGCATAGGAGTCTTCTCTGCACAGGTGGGATTGCCATGAATTGGAATTGTCTCAATGGCAACTAACAACTGTGAACTTCTTAGCAGAACACATGAGGTAGGGTCTGACTCCATGGCAGTTAACAACAATGGAGACTTTAAAAATCATTTTCTCCAACTTTTAGTCTACTGCAATCTCTTATTTAACAATCTATTCATTCATCCATATAGACTTTGGACCAGCTCTCTTCCATTCCCTTGTGCTATCCAAATCATGTTACCTGTATTGTACTCTGGAAAACGGGCCTTCTTTACTCCAAGTGTAATACAGGTACATTACTATGATAGCAGGTAATGCTTGCTGAAAGTGAAGAGGATTTGAAGTTCTTCCTTATTATGAATACGACAATCTTTAGTATGGATTACACCTTAACACGGAGAAAACAAATACACTCACAACTGGACCAATAAGTGATAAATGGAGAAGATACTAAAGTTGTCATTTTACTTGGATCCAAAATCAATGCCCATGGAAACAGCAGTCAAGAAATCAAAAGATGCATTACATTAGACAAGTATGCTGCAGAAGCACTGTATCACTAAGGCTGGTGAAACCCAGTGCAGTACCTCATGGTGTCTCTGATCCCCTGCAAACAAAGAAACAAAGAAAAAGCTCCATAAGAACTTCTGGTGGGCAGAGAGCCAGGCCTTGTCCTGCTTACCCCACCCCAGAGACAAGAGCTGTTCTACACTGGTGTGCAACTTCCTGTGCTCCCTGCAGCTTCTTCCCTCTCCCCAGCTACCCTGAACATGGACTGATGGACAGGTTGCATAAGGGGTGGGGTGGAGATATTATCATACTGGATCACCACCAGTCTGGCAATGCCATTGCCTTAGCAGTTCCTCTCCCTGCAGCACTAGCCCACCTGCTGATAGGGACCTTTTGGTTTCACTCCCCTCTGACAGTGTCAGGGGTGTTGTCCTCACCCTCTGCACCCTGATAATGATGCCACTGTGCAAAGAACATCCTTAAAGTGTTAACAAAAACAGAAAAAGAGAACTAAGGTAAGTCTGTCCCAAGTTATGGTATTCTCAACTGGCTCATATGCATGTGAAAGTTTGACAATCGTAGTGGTTACGAATCGGTCTGCAAACCTTAAGGTCAGCGGTTCGAAACTACCAGCTGCTCCGCGGGAGAAAGATGAGGCTTTCTACTCCCGTAAAGATTTACACCCTCGGAAACCCTGTACAGGGTCCCTATGGGTCGGAACCGACTCGATGGCACTTAACAACAACAACAAGGAAAATGAGAGAAGGGTTGATGCATTTGAATCATGATGCTGGTAAAACATATTGAATGCATATTGAATATCCATTGTATATATGGACTGCCAGAAGAACAAATAAATCTCTCTTGGAAGAAGGACAGTCAGAATGTGCCATAGACGTGAGAATGGCTACACTTGTCACAGAAACCAAATTTGACCAAGTTATCAGGAGGGACCTCTGGAAACCCTGTACAGGGTCGCTGTGAGTTGGAACCCACTCCACGGCACATAACAACAATAACAACAGCAACATCAGGAGGGACCAGTCCCTGGAGAAGGGCATCATGCTTGGTAACCTGGAAGGTCAGCAAAAAAAGAGGAAGACCTTCAATGAAATGGATTGCCATAATGGTTGCAACAATGCGTTCAAACAGAGCAATTGTGAGGAGGGCACAGGACTGGGCAGAGTGGCATTTGTTGTACATTGTTGTTGTTGATAAGTGCCATCAAATCAGTTCTGGCTTATTGCAACCCTGTATAGGGTTTCTGATCTTGGATCAACTAGCAACACTTGCGGAAGTAGCAGTCAAGAGATCAGACGACGTATTGCACTGGGCAAATCTGCTGCACAGGAACTTTTTAAAGTATTGAAGAGCAGAGATGTCAGCTTGAGGACTAGGGTGCGCCTGACCCAGGCCATTGTGTTTTCAATAGCCTCATATGGATGCGAAAGCTGGACAGTGAATAAAGAGGATCGTAGAAGAATTGATGCCTTTGAGTTGTGGTGTTGGAGGAGAATACTGAGGGTGCCATGGACTGCCAAAAGAACCAATAGATCTGTTTTGGAAGAAGTGCAGCCAGAGTGCTCCTTGGAGGCCAGGATGGCTAAGCTTCGTCTCTCCTACTTTGGACTTGTAGTCCGGAGGAAACAATCGTTGGAGAAGGATGTCATGCTGGGTAGGGTGGAGGGTCAGAGAAAAAGAGGAAGACCTCCAACGAGATGGATCGGCCAGATGGCATCATTTATGGACTCGGGGGTGGCAGCGGTGGTGAGGTTGGCCCAGGATCGAACATTGTTTCGTTCTGCTGTGCATGGAGTCGCTATGAGTCGGTTCCGACTCGATGGCACCTGACAACAACAACAACATAGGGTTTCTGAAGTGCAGCTGGTGGGCTTGAACCGCCGGCATTGAGATTAGCAGTCCAGTGCTCATCCTACAGCATCACAACAGGGTTCCATCTGTTGGAACCCACTTGACAGTACCAAACAACAACAAAAAGGAGCCCTCCCTGGAGTTACAATCTTGTGCTACCTAACCTTTCTCAGCTAGGTAATGATAATCAATCACCTACAGAGATTTGTATTGTATTGGATTGGATTAGACAGGATTGGATTGGATTGAAATGATTCCTTCCATCACCTCTAAACAATCCATTCATCCACTCCTTTCCTTTCTTTGAAATTCTCAAAACCACTAAGGCTACTTTGAAAATAGAAGGCATTTAGCCAAGCTAACATTTAAATGTGGCTCTTGGCTCAGAGTAGGTGTGACAAGTCACCAGGCAAACCCCTATGACTTGTTTCCAGGGAAGAGTACCAAGTCCCAGTATTTTGACTACTGATCTGTCTTAATTCTCAGTTCCTCAGAGGTGCCTAGGAAGGGTGGCTTAGTGTGCACTCTGACTTATAAAAGTCTGTAGGGCGACTTTTAGATTAAAATTCCAGTGTTGTTGTTGTTTTTAGGTGCCATCGAGTGTACAAACCTTCTAATACAACTTTAAACACAACATCCCACACACATTCCATTTATAAGGAGATTGCTTTCCTCCCACTTTGCTCCTGCATTTGTTTTTCTCCCTTTCTCTTTTTATCTTCCTTGCCTTGTTTCTCCGTTTCTCTTAATTATCAAAATCTTCCCCCAGTAAAGTTTATCTGCAACCCCTGTTTTTCACAAAGGAAGCAAACCCTTCATAAAAGAAAGAAAAGTCCTCAGTGGGGCGTGGCCCGGTGGTGAGGACGCCCCCCTCAGGGAGA
The DNA here is from genome assembly GCF_000296735.1 of Chrysochloris asiatica. NCBI lineage: Eukaryota > Metazoa > Chordata > Mammalia > Afrosoricida > Chrysochloridae > Chrysochloris > Chrysochloris asiatica. The sequence goes on along the minus strand of NW_006408600.1, from coordinate 3,856,836 downwards.
GACAATTTCACTCAGAAATTCAAGTATCCACTGGAGAGCAGAGGGTGAGACCAAATCCGCTCATTTTCACCAACTTGAATGCTCCTGCTCAAGCAGGAAACTGGGAAAGCAGTCAACCAGTACGGGGCCGAGGATCCCATGCGCTTTCAAAGTGCCTTCCCTGCCCAGACCCAGGAGAAGTAGAGGGTTGAAGGCGGAGCCACTGGACTGGCGACACCCTCTCCGAGGTCCAGCCTCTCCCGCCGTTCTACCACCTTAGGGGTTGGCACCGAGAGCGGAATCCCCATCTCAATGAAAGGCAGATGTCCCTTTAAGGTTTGCTTTGCAGCTCGTGGACTTTAGCCTAAACACGGACCCGCGACGCTGGCTTTATTTGTCCATGTCTCGGACAGAACCTGGGAAGCTGCCAGTGGCATTTCAGAAACCCAGAGCGCGAAGGGGAGGGCGATGTGGCAATACATCTGGGAGGTAAAAAGTGTGGAACGGATTTAGAGGCATCCATCGAAAACACAGGAAATCACCCCTGCGTTGCTCCTGGAAGCTGCGGACACTCGGAGCCGGGACTGAGACCCGCTGCGGAGTGTGGAGTGGTTCAGAGCGCGCGGCTCCGTGCCGGGTCCTAATCGTCGAGCCAAACCGGTCCGCGCCTCCTACGGGAGCTGCAATCGCTCTGACCATGGCCCCCCGGCGCTACGCCAGACCAGGAGTCGCTGTCGCCAGCTGCTGGTTCCTCACTGGTGAGCAACCCCGCTTTTCCCTTAGCATCTCCTGCGCGAAAGGCTCAGGGCAGTGAGCTAGGAAGCAGGAACCAAGAGCCTTGGCCCGGAGAGCATGAGGGAGCTCTGATCCGTCTGCGGGCGCGCCAGGTAGTCTGGAGAGGTTAAGAGTCCGGAAAGGAGTTTCAGCGTTTTGGTTTTGATATGAATTCGTTCTGGTGTCTCTTCCAAAACCTCCACCACATTGGTAGGAAGGAGGCTGTGCTGAAACCTTTACGAGTTAGCTAGAATTGTTTTTTCGCATTAGTTGTTTTCAAACGGAAAAAAAAACAATTGTATTTTAAGAATTTGATGAATTACATTGGGGGGGGGGCGGTGTGGGACTAAAGGGCCCTTGGTTTATATGCAAAGTTCCTACCCTCTGGATTGTTGTAAAGTGTCATCCTTGGTTCTGATGATACAGATCCGGTATAAAGTTTCTGTGGAGTGACTGGTGGGTTTGAACCGCCGAACTTTGATGTTAGCAGTCCTGTGCTTACCCTATAACAGGACTGTTAAGTGCAAACGTGTGGGTTCCAACTCATAGTAACCCTGTATAGTGAGTGTACCCTTTCCGAGAAGTAGCTGGTGTATTTGAACCTCCAACCTTGAGGTTCATCCTGACCTTGTGGTGGAGTGCTTATCCTACAGCTCCAAACCAGGTAGGGTAGAAATGCTAATATTCGTATACCCTGTAATATCACAAAGCATACCTTTTGTTGTTTTTTTAAGGTAAAATATAATATTGTTACTTTTGTATAAGTATGCATTCTAAAAGGGAGATATATAAAACACAGTGGAGGTGCAAAGTTATATTCAATTAACAAGAAGGATGAATATAGTATTTTCTAAGATTTTCCAAACGATAAATCCACCGTCAGATCTTTTTTACAGTTAGTGATTGAGGTGGAAACACTTGCAATGGTGAAAGGGAGAAGGGTAAGAGTAAATTGTTCGAAATTTTGTATGAAGGATGATCATTTTATTAATGAATTTATTCATTGTTGGCCTGAGTATATCATAGCTGTTCAGTTGTTCAGTGTTTTTACTGTTGGAGTGCTTATTGGTAGTCAGTTCTGATTCATGGTAGTGGTGGTTATGTGCCACCAAGTCGGTGGGAGCAGAAAGCCTAATTTTTCTGCCGCGGAACGGCTGGAGAAAGGTCAGCAGCCTGTTTGGGAACCACTACGCTACCAGAGCTCCTAGTTCCGATTCACAGTGACCCTGTATAGGGTTTCGGAAGGCTGTAAATCTTTAGGAGAGCAGAAAACCTCATCTTTTTCTCAACTGCAGTTAGCTACCAAACGCATCACCCACTACCTCACAAAGTCTCCAGAGTGCTTATTAGTAATCATTAATTTAGCATTTTATCATTAAAAACAGGAACAAGCCAGTCAGTTTATTACTTGCCCTAGATGGCCAAGCATACTTAACTTTCATGAAATCACTTAGCAATAAATTATTAGATTATTTATTCTATTTCCATAAAAAGAGTTCGTAGTGAGCTACTGGCTCTTCATCCAAACATTTTTCCACTACCAGGAAATGTCTAATAATCTAAACAGTGGTAACTTCGGAGCAGCATTACAGCCAGTGAATGGTCAGCTACGGTCACTACCCTTTACACACATTTTACCTATGGTTTCCTTAATTTCAAACTTCTGCAGATTGTTTCCGTTTTACCGTTGTTCATACAAAGTCTGAAGAGTTTACTAACTCTTCAAATTGTACCTTTTTATTTTACCAGAGAAGCAGTTGCTAATGCCAAAATGATCAGCAAATGTTTGCATATCTTCTAAAAAGGCAAATAAGAATCAAACAAAAAGATAAGAGAATGTTGACAAGTTACAGTTTCATATACATATACTTTTTTTTCAACTGCAGTTGTTTGTTTTTAGGTCTACTACTTTATTTTTCCATTACTAAAAGAGTCACAAATTGTCTGTCTTAGAATTTCTGCTGTTGTGATAATATGCCTTGCTGAATTCAGGAAGGGACTTAAAAGAAAATGATGTAGAGCTATGTCTAAAATAGAATACTTAATCTGTTATCTATGTGGGGGCTTCAAAAAATGATTGGCGAAAGTCCATTACCTTTTAATTCCTTTAATTTTGTCCAGAAACTTTTTAAAGCCCTTCCATAGATATGCATATATACTTATATTTAAGAAAACCTAATAAGCACTGATAAGATAAGCACTGGACTGCTAACTACAAGGTTGATGGTTCAAACCCACCAGTCGCTCTTCAGAAATCTCTGTACAGGGTCACTAGAAGTCAAAATAAATTCGGTGGCACTTAACAATAATTGTATATATATATACATATACACATATGATATATACATATATGTATGTATAAAGGAGTCCTAGTTTAGCGTGCTGGACTGCAAAGCCATTTTGAACCGCAAGGTTAGTGGTTCAAGCTTACCAGCCTCTCCTTGGAAACCCTATACCTGGTTGCTATGGGTTGGAAACGACTCAACGGCACTTAACGACAACATATATATATATATATACACACACACACACACATATATGAAGCCCTGGTGGAGCTGTAGGATAATCACTGGACTGTGAACCACAAAGTCAGTGGTTCAAACCCACCAGTTGCTCCACAGAAACTATATACTGGGTCGCTATGAGTTGTTGTTGTTAAGTGCCATCGAATCGGTTCTGATCACAGTGACCCTATATAGGGTTTCCAGAGAGCGGCTGGTGAGTTTGAACCACCGACTCAATATCTATCTAAAATGTGACTTTTTCTTTTCCTTTGCTACTTTCCTGTCTGACCATTATCTTCTTTCAGTTCTCTTTCAAATCTGGAAAATTCACATCAATTTAGAGCCAACAATTCAGAGATCTGGGGTCTCATCACCACCCTTCCCCATGCACTTTACTGTTGACCTCATCTCTTCGTCGCTAATATGAATCTAACTTCTAATAAACCCTCCATGCAATTGTCATTATATCATTCTTTAGTTAGAAGCTTTGGGTGAAGTTTTGTTGCCTCTCAGATGAAATTAAAAATTCTCAACTGATCACTCATGGTCTGCTCTAATCTAGTAATGTTTCATCTCCTGCTATCCATGTATTTGTTTCTTATTGCATCTGTAACAAATTGCTGGAAGGTTTATTAGCTTAAAACAATACACATGCACTATTGTATATTCAGTAGGTTAAAAATCTCATTGGGTTAATACCAAGTTGTCATCAGGGCTGTGTTCTGGAGGCTCTAAAAGAATCCCTTCCCTTGCCTTTTACAGCTTTTACAGATTGCTTGCATTCCTTGGCTCTTGGCTCCTACCTCTGCCTTCAAAACCAGAAGCACAGATCTCTGTCTCACTGGGCTTCATCATCACACATCCTGTGACTCTGGTCTTCTTCCCTCCTTTTTGTAAGAACCCAGTGATTACATTAGGAACCCTGGTGAAACAGTGGGTTGAGCATTTGTCTGCTAACAGCAGGGTCAGTGGCAGCTGTTAGCTGCTCCTTAGGAGAAAGATTAGGTTGTCTGCTTCCAGAAAGATGTGCAGCCTCGGAAACCCCAAGGAGCGAAACGTTCTATGCTGTCTGGTAGGGTGACTGTGAATCAGAATTGACTCAGTGGCAGTGTGCTATTTCGGTTGCTGTTTTTTGTGATTATATCAGATCAGTCTAGGTAATCCAGCATAATCTCCCCATATCAAAGCCCTTAATTTAATCCCATCTGCCAAACCTCTTTGGCCGTGTAAGGTAACATAGTCACAGGTTCCAGGAACTAGGACAGGGTCTTCCACAGCCCTTATAAACATAAACTGCACCTTTCAGTTAGTCAAATTTCTTTACTTAGTCTACAATTCTCATACTCATTTTGCCACTGTGGATATTATCTTGTTGCTCTATGCATCTAGAAGTGAACCCCACCCTTCCTTCCCACCACCCCCTGCCATCTAAACAAATGCTTTCCAGTTTCAAAAGCTGAGTTTACATCACAGATACAACAAACCACACTGTCTCAGTAAACTTCCCATTTGATTTAGAATTCCATTAACATTTAGTAAAATGATTTCTTAAGATGTTCTCCTCTATGCCTAACTACTATTTAAATGCTATATATGAGTCCCAACACAAACCAAAAAAACAAATCAAACAACAATCCTTGTGGTATAAATAAGTGATTTAAGTGAGGAAAGTTTAACAGAGGGACTTTTTACAGAGGTATTAAAGGAACTGACAAAAGAGGGTGGAACGCCTAGGACAAGCAACAGTGGGAAGAAAGCACTGGAAGCCGCAGTGGGAAGAGTCAGCATCACCATTCTAGGTGTGAGCAGGCAGCGCTGTTAGCTTGACTTTCAGCTGTAACTGTGGGAGCAAGACCTTTGGACAGGAGTTTTGGCTATAGGCAGAGGAATGAGGACAGTGTCAGAGACCTGCAGCTCAACATGGAGAGAACAGAGGAAATAAATACCTCCTGCTTTCTCTCCAGGAGTCCTGGTATGCATGGCTAACTGCAAGGTCTGTGGTTTAAACGCACCAGTTGCTCCTTGAAAACCATAAATAAGGTCACAATGAGTCAGAACCAACTCAACATCACTTAACAACAACTACAGCAAAGACTAGGAAGGTTGATGGTACGTGACAACCGACATGTGACAGTAATATCTCCCTCCAAGAAGTCTGTTGGCACAGTGGGTGAAGTGCTTGACTGCTAAGTGTAGGCCGGTGGTTGGAGCCCACCAGCCATTCCATAGGAGGGAGCTGTGACAGTCCATTTCCCTAAAGATCATTGTTGTTTTTGTTAAGTGCCATTAAGTCGGTTCTGACTCATGCTATAGGATTTGCGAGAAGCAGCTGGCAGATTTGAACCACCAACCTTGCTAAGCCTTGGAAACCCTACAGGCAGTTCTGTCTGGTCGTATGGGGTCTCTATGAGTAGGAATCCACTGGATGGTAATAGGTTTGCTTTTGTTTTCTTTTCCTCCTCCCACACTCTGGTATCTTGCCTACCCTTCCCATTGGATATTCCCAAATGCAGAATTCAGTCTTCCAGGAGACAAGTGTCAAGTTGCATATAAATTGAAAATGCTTTATATGGTACCCTCTATGCCAAGAACTTTGCATGCATTATTTCATATTAATTGCCAGAATAAAAACAAACCTAAATATTTGGCACTATTCTCCATAGTTTAGAGATGAGGAAATTGAAGTACTAAGAGGTTGAGTTCATTTGTCTAAAGTCATACAGCTAGCTAGTAATGGCAGAGTCTGTACTCAATTAAGATCTTTTTTGAAATAATATGCCATAAAGCTTGCTTAAATCGAAGTCCATTTCCGTTTTCTCAGCTGCTGTGAGTGTGATTGTTGTTAAGTGCCATCTAGTCAGTTTCATCTCCTAGTGATCCTGCATAGGGTTCTGGAGGCTGCACAGCTTTGTGGGAGCGGGAAGACTCATTTTTCTCCCTTGGAGCTCCTGGTTTACTTGAACTGCTGACCTTCTTGTTCTCAGTCCAGGGTCTGAGTCACATCATGCTCCCCTAAGTGTGATATCTAGCATAATTATCTAAAAGTCTTTGATTAGGGTAAAGTTAATAATGAATGGGAATCTGTTATTTTCATAATATTTAGGTATACAGTCAAATTAGATGATGTCCATCCTATATTTGTCGTAAGTCCACCATCTCTGGTTATTAAGAAAATAAATGTACAATGGTTCCTAAATTGGGTTACTTGTCTCTTCTTCCTAGAAACATTTTAGCTGGCTTAGACGCAACTTCTGTGACTGTTTTGCACATACACGATTTCCTACTCAAAATAAATTCTAGTAAGGAGATGGTGAATATGGGAAGGAAGTCAGCCACTTGCTCTTAACAATGAATGACCTTCCATGACAGACAATGTATTGGCAGGAATTACCTACGAAGGTGACAATCTCCTATCATAGTCATGATGATGTCTCTACAGGCAGCAACAATTCCTGGGATTTGTGTTGCTTTAGAAAATAGGTAACAAGAGTATCAACGAAATATAAAAGCTAAGCTCATTTACCTCTTTTTTCTTACTGTGGTCAGGATGCTAATATAAGTATTTTCAACAAATGAGCTCTTGGGCCACAGCTTCCTTCTATGACTACTCCTCTGCCACGTTCCTTGCTCCTTCAACACTAACCCAACAAACTTCTCATATAGGATTAAAACATCTGAATTATGGTATGCCTCTTAAAACTGTTAAGTAGGAAAATTAAGAACGAACATCTTACTTTGATTTTAAGGTTTTTCTTATCCACCAAACCAACTGTTAAAAGCTGCTCTGTGGGCGAAAGATGAGTCTGTCTGTTTCCCTTAAAATTTACAGTTTTACAGATTTACTCATAGAATCGCTGGGTTGGCTTGGGGTATGGTTTCTCTTTATAAGACTCATTGTACCCAGTTTCTTTGAATCATTCACTTTTTCTATCATGAAAATGGTCTCCCTGTATGTGCTGTAGGAAAAGCACTGGATTGCTACCCTGAACGCTGATGGTTCAAACCCACCAGCTGTTCCTCAGAAACCCTATGCAGGATCACTGTAACTGACTGGATGGCACTGAACAATAGCAACAACATTTGAAATCTAGAATAACTGCTTAGAATAAACCTTATATTCAATTTTTGATGGCTTTTGATATTTTAATGAAATATTTTTTGAATATTAACACATATTCAAATTATAAAGGGGCTTCAAAAACTTTGTGGAAAAATTTCATTATCTTTTCATTGCACTTTTCCAAGAACTTTTTTGAAACCCCTCATTTGTTCAGAGAATTAGGAATAAAAATACTTACTGTTCTTTACCTAAACTACTCATCTATTGTATAAAACACACAATAGCGTGACTCAAATTTGAGTTACGAAACTGAGATGAAAGATATTTTGGAATTACTTCGACAGTTCTCAAGTTAGAATAGATTGTCTATTCAGAGTGGTCTGTGACTAGAGAATTGTGTTCGCTCTCAAAGCAAGTACAGTAGCGTATCAAGTCATATAAATGAGCAGAATATATTTTGCAGGTCCTTTACTGTGCCAGTTCTTCTGAAATATCTTCTGGGCTTTTGCATAAATGGATCCCTTTATGGTGTAGTGGTTACAAGTCGGGCTGCTAACCTCAAAGTCAGAAGTTTGAAACTATCAGCAGTTCTGTGGGAGAAAGATGAGGCTTTCTGCTCCCATAAAGATTTACAGTGTCAGAAACCCTGTACTACAGGGTCACTATGAGTCAAAACTGACTCCACGGCTCACCACCACCACCGCTGTTAGAATCCTCCAAGTCGCCACAAGAGTGTAATTTCTGAGTATATTAGATTCCCTCCCCATTGGAGATGCAGTCCCCAACACCTTTGCTTCTGTAAAATAACATTTGTTATTTTGTTATTAAGTGCTGCTGAGTCTTTTCTGATTCGTAGAGACACAGTAGAGAGTTTTTGAGGCTATATGTCTTTGTAGGGGCAGAAAACCTCATCTCTCTTTTGAAGCCGTTGGTGGGTTCTATCCACTGAACTTGTGGTTCACAGTCCAGTGCTTGTTGTACAGATTGGCAGTTCAAGCCCACCAGCCACTCCCAAGGAGAAAGATGAGGTTGTCGGCTCCTGTAAAGATTGATAGTCTCAGAAACTCTCTACAAGGTTGCTATGAGGGGTTCATCAGAATTCACTTGATGACAGAAAGAAACTGTAACTGCTGGGTACATCCTAATTTCAGAGATGTTGAGATGTGGGAGACGGCATCTGAAATTTAGAGGCAGCATATGTAAATGGTGTGGCACTGTAGGATCAGTACAGGAGTGTGAACCACAAATAAGGTAGGCAGCTCAAACGCACCAGCTGCTACCCAGCAACCCTCCATAGGATTGCTGAGTTGGAAACAACTCAATGGCACGTAACAGAAAATATATAAATGGTATTTTTTTTGTTGATTTCATTGGATTATTTATACGTATACACATGCACACACATATATATGGTGGTGGTAGTGTGCTGTGGAGTTGGTTCCAATTCATAGCGACTCTATATTTCCAAGGCTGGAAATCTTTATGGAAGCAGAAAGCCTTATCTTTCCCATGGTATGGCTGGTAGTTTCAAACTGCTGACCTTAAGGTTAGCAGCCCAAATCATAACCACTATGCTACCAGAACTCCTTACACACACATAGATAGATAGATAGATAGATAGACAGAGATAGATAGAGATACAGTAACTTCAAAGTGGCTAATATTGGACGTCCCTTTTGAATGAAATAATCTCACTATTGCTACTCCTCTTGGTTTTTTTCCAGCGCCCAGTTTATATCTGATTCAGGGAATAATTGCTTCTTCAGCACCAGCTGCCTCATCAAATTCAGGAGTAGAGCTTCCTTTAAAATACTCAATCTTTTAAAGGAAGCTTCAGGAAAAAGGTGACAATAACATCAAAAAAATGTTCCAGTTGCATAGGGACAGTGCCGCTAGCTTTAGGAGATCCTAACTTTATGTCAAATTGGTGGTAAACACTAAGGCTCCATGTATATGATGTTGTTGTTACTTGCTGTTGAGTTGGTTCCGACTAGTAGGAACCCTGTATAGGGTTTCCAAGGCTTTAAATATTTGCGGGAGCAGAAAGTCTCATCAGTCTTCCACTGAGCAGCTAGCAAATTTGAACTGGCAGACCTTGTGGTTCACAGTCCAGTCCACTGCACTCCCCATACACGTTTTTGGTTGTTGTTGTTATTAAGTGCCGTGGAGTTGATTACAACTCATAGTGACTCTGTATAGGGTTTCTGAGGAGTAGCTGGTGAGCTTGAACATTAGTTACCAGCACCTCACCAAGACTCCCAAGTATACGCAGGAGCCTAATTTTTATCTAGTCCCTCTGTTATTTAATAGAAAGATTAAAGAGTCAACTATGCCTTACATAAAATGAAATTAAAATGCAGTCACTGGTTGGTATTATGATTCATTTTATGTGAACAACAGATCTGTACAAACCAAACATGAAAGAAATCTGAACTCATTGAAAATCATTAAAATTCAAGTATCAAAAAGAATAAAGATATATCAGTGCTGTCATCAGATGAATCTTGGCTAAAAACAGTGAATACTAGAGAGATGTTCACCTATGTCAATAAAACAGGTATTCTCTGCAAATGCATTCAATTGTGTGGAATATGACCTGTTGATAATATTGCAAAGAATGGAAATTCCAGAACAGTTCATTGTGCACATGTGGAACTAGTACATAGACCAAGTGTTTCAAACAGAACAAGGGGATACCTGGTGGGTTTAAATCAGGAAAGATGTGTGTCAGGGTTGTATCCTTTCACCACATTTATTCACTCTGTCTCTGGTAGCGTAGTGGTTACAAATCGGGCTGCAAACCTTAAGGTCAGCAGTTCGAAACTACCAGCTGCTCCGCGGGAGAAAGATGAGGCTTTCTACTCCCGTAAAGATGTACACCCTCGGAAATCCTGTACAGGGTCGCTATGGGTCGGAACCGACTCGACGGCACTTAACAACAACAACAATGCTGAACATGTATTCTGAGAAGCCGGACCACATGAAAAAGAACATGGCATCAAGATTGGAGGAAGACTTGTTAACATCTGTGATATGCATATAATACAATCTTGCTTGCTGGAAGTGAAGAGGACATGAAGTACATACTTGAAAGTCAAACACTACAACCTTCAGTATGTTATAATATTGTCACAATTAATTGTAAAAAAATAAAAAATGTTTATTGGACCAATAAACAACATCATGATAAATGGAGAAAACATTTACGTTGTCAAGGATTTGATTTTACTTGGATCCACAATCAACGCCCATTGATGAAATCAAACAACTTAATGCATTGTGCAAATCTGCAGCACAAGACATTTTAAAAGTGTTATACAACAAAGATGTCAGTTTGAGGACTAAGGTGTCCCTGACCCAAACCATGATATTTTCAGTAGTTTCATTTGCATGTGAAAGTTGCACAGTGAATAAGGAACACCTGAGAAGAATTGATGCATTTGAATGATGTTTTTGGTGAAAATTATTGAAAGTCCCATGGACTACTAGAAAAACAAACACATCTGTCTTAGAAGAGTACAGCCAGAATGCTTCTTGGAAGTGAAAATGGCAATACTTCTTCTCAAGTACTTTGGACATGTTGTCAGGATGGACCAGTCCCTGAAGAAGGACATCATGCTTGGTAAGTAGAGGGTCAATGAAACAGGAAGAGTCCCAGTGAGATGGATTGACACACTGGCTGTGGCAGTGGGTTTAAACATAACAACAGTTGTAAGGATGGTGCGGGAGTGGGCAGTGGTGGTTCTGTTATGCACTAGGGAGCTGTAAGTAGGAGTCTAGTTTATTCTTAGCCTGGATCCACTGAAACTTGTCCATCATGGGTGACCCTGCTGATATTTAAACACTAGGGGAATAGCTTCCAGCTCCACAGCAATTTGCAAGGCACCACACCAAGAAAAAGCTGACAGAAGAGTAAGAAAAAAATCATGTACACTTAAACAAATGAAAATGTACTTTTAAAATTATTTTACTAACTAGCCTTTAAAAGGTCAAATACTAACATCTGAAAACAATTGTTGGTATTGTTATTAAGTGCTGTCGAGTCAGTTCCAACATATAGCAGCAGCTGGTGAGCCTGAACCACTGACCTCACAGTTCAAACTGATTTTGCAGTCCAATGCATTCACCCACAGCACCACATATTAGCCTTTAAAGAATGTTTGTATAATACATTTTCTTATAGTATATTTTCAATATGATGCTGTAAGGATATGTACACATAGAAACACACATACACATATATACTCACCCCGTTGTTGATGAAAGTTTGTTTATTTGGTAGGAGGTTTTGTGCTGCTTTATGACAAATGCAAGTAAGTATTTTCTATCACAGGAAATACAGATAGTGAGTACAGAAAGTTCCTTATTATTATTATTTTTTTAAATTACCTTTTGCCTTTTACCCTTTGCCTGAATTAGTTGAATAATTGTCCCAGTTGTCCTTAGCTTTGCTTATGGAGGTCACATGGGATTCTTTCTACAGTCTGAAGCTACTGCATTCTTTCTAAATAAATTATTGCATATGTCACTAGATATTTATGAGGGTTCTAGCTACTTATTCTGTAAAGGTCACTTTCTAATGTATGCAGAATAAATATGTATAATAAAAAGCTTGTCATTATGCATTAGTTAAAAACCTTTAAAAAACCATCTCCTTAGTAAGATATGTTTAAAACAATCATTTTTCTTATTCAAGTATTTGTTGTTGTTAAGTGCCATCGAGTCAGTTCCAACTCATAGCGACCTTGAATAGGGTTTCCAAGGAGTGGCTGGTTAGTTTGAACGCTTGGCTTTGTGGTTGGCAGTCCAGTGCTTATCCTACAGTGCCAATACAATTTATAAGGCTCAATCTCATTTGAACCACAGAAGGCATATAAAAAGAAAAAGGCAGGGCAAATCATTTTATTTGCAGTTTGAAATGAACAAAGTTAGGTTTAGAGACTTTGCTAGAATCCAGCTATAGAAAAGACTCAAGTCAGCTGATTCTTAGTGTGCAATTAACCTGAGAATCAGTCTTTTACCATTCAATAAGGTCTTTTGTTGTTAAGTTGTTAAGTATCACTGAGTTGCTTTTTGACTCCATGACCCCATGTAACAGAGCAGAACTGCCCCATAGACTTTTCTAGACTAATCTTTATAGGCACAGATCACTAGATCTTTTTCTCCCACAAAGCCGTTGGGTGGGTTCAGACTGCCAACCTGCCAACAACCTTTTTGGTTTGCACTCAAACACTTAGCTGTTGTGCCATTGGAGGTCTTAGAAAAACTCAAAATTCAAAGGTAACACGAGAAATAACTTTTTTATTATTGCTGTTGTTTGTTTAATTAGTATTATTGAAAAGTAACTTTTATTCTCAAAACAATTTTAAGTATTGATCTCAATCCCCTAAATTCTTAAGGAAAGGAAACTGACTTTTAAAGAGACTGAGTGTTACCAAAGCTATAGTAAAAACAATGGGCAGGGTAAGAATAGTCTGGGACATGTGACTTCTAGCCTACTCTCTTGCTGCAGTGCTGGAAATGTATCAAAAACAGCAAATGAAAACTTTTGGAGGCAACACTGACTTCTTTTACTTTTTCTGGAGAGATTAAATACATGAACTGTTATAGGAAAAAATGTTGTTGATTAGTATTGTTGAGTCAGTTTTGACTTACAGCAACCCTGTATAGGTTTTCCAAGGAGAGGTTGGTGGGTTTGAACCACCGACCTTGAGGTTCAAGCTAATCTTTCGGTCTAGTGCCACATCAGGACTCCTAGGGAAAAAAATTAAGTAAATAGGTATAAATTTTGTTATCTTCAAAGAGTCAAATGCTGTCAGTGCTATCGATTCAATTCTGACTCATTGTGACCCTTTACAGGGTTTCTGAGGCTGTAAATCTTTATGAGAGCAGAAAGCCTCATCTTTCTCTTGAGGAGTGGTTGATGGGCTCCAACTGCCGACCTTGTGGTTCACAGTTCAGTGTTTACCTTATGGAGTTATCATACTCCCTGAAAGAATCAATAAATACATGTAAACCAAATTTAAAGCTATAGCCTTAAGCTGTGGTCTTTTTCTCATAAGCAAAACAAGCAAAAGCTTATTGGATAAAGAAT
>NW_006408600.1:3832654-3843310 GCF_000296735.1 Chrysochloris asiatica | reverse complement strand
TTCCTTAGGATTTTCAGTGGCTGGCTTATCAGAAGGAGGTTGCCAGACCTTTATTCCAAGGCCCCTCTGGATGGACTCAAGTCACAACACCAACCTTGCAGGTAATAGCTAAGCGGATGTAGTGGTATAGGCTATGCACGGTCGGTTCAAGCCTCAAGGTTGGCAGTTCAACCTCCCCTGCCAACAGCACTTAACAACAATAATTTGATCCACCCAAGGACCTCAGTTTTTAAACTTGTTTGTTTTGTTTTGTTTGTTAGGTACCATTGAGTTGGCTCTGACTCATAGTGATCCTATACACAACAGAACAAAATAGTGCTGGGTTCTGTGTCATGAATTGTGTTTGAGCCCACCATTGCAGACACTGTACCAAGCCATCTCATGATATATCCTTTCCAGGGACTGATCTCTACTGAAAACATGTCCAAAGTACATGAGACAAAGTCTTGCCACTCTTGCTTCTAAGGAGCTTTGTGACTGTACTTCTTCCAAGATAGACTCTTCACCCACAATGGACTGTGAACCATAAGGTCAGCAGTTCAAGCCCACCAGCACTCCTCAGTGAGAAGAAAACAGTTAAGCAACTGCTCTACAATTCACTCTCTTCCATTACTATGGATTATTAACCTCTTAGAAAGAAAGAAGTTGACTAAATGTGTTTACATATTTAGTTGTAAACATGTAAATGAAAAATCTACCGGAAAACACATTAATAGTATAATAGAAGGTTTTTTAGAGAACGTTTTCATAAGAATGTGCCTAATCTGTCTACTCCTCGGAAACCTTATACAGACAGGGCAGCTATGAGAAAGAACCTACTAGACAGCACTTAATAGCAATGACCATCATTCAAGTGCATAGATTCTTCTCAGATCTTCATTGTCCATCTTTCATATGCGTATGAGCTCAGTGAAAATACCAAGTCTTGAGTCAGGTACACCTTACTCCTCAAAGTGACATCTTTGCTTTTTAACACTTGGGGAAAATCTTGTGCAGCAGATTTGCCCAATGTAATATATCAGATGATTTATTGATTTATTGACTATTGCCTCCATAAACATTGATTATGGATCCAAGTAAAATGAAATCCTAGAAAACTGAAATCTTTTCTCCATTTATCATGATGGTGTTTATTGGTCCAGTTGTGAGGATTTTCGTTCTCTACAATGAGTTGTAATCCATACAGAAGCCTGTATTCTTTGATCTTCATCAGCAAGTGCTACAAGTCCTCTTCTCTTTCAGCAAGCAAGGTTGTGTCCTCTTCATATCACAGGTTTTTAATGAGCTTTCCTCCAATCCTGATGCTGCTTTCTTTTTCATAGTATCCAGTTTCTCAGATTATTTGCTCAACATACAGACTGAATAACATGGTGAAAGGATCTGTTTCCTGATTTTTAACTACTTAATATCCCTGTCTTCTGTTTGAGCATAGACCTGTTGGTCTATGCACAGGTTCCACATGAGCACAATTAAGTGTTCTGAAATTCCCAGTCTTCACAATGCTATCCATAGCAAATTTTACTTCTATGTGATATTAGGGGGATTGTTTGATAATTTGATAATTTCCACATTTTGTTGTGCCCTTTCTTTGGAATGTTGTGCCCTTTCTATGATTGCCTTTCCGTTGGTTGACCATCTTGGCAGGTACTAGAGATCTATGCATCAGTTTGTTGAAACATTTCAATTGTTATTCTGCTGTTTCCTGGAGACATGTTTTTCACTACTGTCTTCTGTGCCGCTTGGACTACTTTTAAAATTAATACTCTTAAATTAAATGAACTATAATCAATAACAATGAGTGCCTTAAAACGTGCCTGTGATGTAATGTAGCTGCTCCTCTTTATATCTGACCAGGCGGTTTATCATTCCTGTGTATCCCTACTATTTGCAAAGGACATGGATCACTAAAGGGACTACATGGAAGAGTCTGTACAGAGTTCAGTAAGAAATAAAAGATATGTGTTTGAATTAATAGAGTTACAAGTCAAAGATAATATTGAAGCTGACCCTTAAATATATTGTTGTTGTTAAGTGCTGTCAAATTGGTTCTGACACATAGCTACCCTGTGTAGGGTTTCTGAGGAGTTGCTGGTGGTTTTGAACTGCCGACCCTGCGGTTCATACCAAACTTGTGGCCCAATGTTCATCTTACAATGCCAAATCAGTATTACACCCTTAAAGACAGGCAGGATGAAAGGAAGCAGGAATGAGAAGTAATGATTCTTTAAATAGAACAACATGAGATAAGGTCGGACATCTAAGGGCTACTGGTTACTCACGTTGTAGAATATAGGGTATCTTGATGGGATAAGCAGAGCTCCTTGGTGTTGCAAATGGTTAACATCATCTGCTAACCAAAGGTTGGCAGTTTGAGTCTACCCAGAGGCATCTCAGAAGAAAGATTTGATAGTAAATCAGCCATTGTTACCTCCAAAAAAGACAGTTAAACTCTGATACACATGGGGTCTCCATGATTTGGAGATGATTTGGCAGCAACTAGTTTTTTTCTTGAAAGGAATGAGTAGGAAATAATGCTTGTAAGGAGGGATCAGGGAAGCCTGGAATCTCAGGATGTTTGGACTTTTATAGGGAATGGGAATGAAAATAATTTAAAATAAAAGTGTAATGATTGGTCTAAATTATACCTTTACCTCAGTTAAAGAGTATCTCCTTGTCTGATTTAACAATCATGGTGGTGATGGTGGTTATATGCCGTGGAGTCAGTTCTGACTCATAGCTACCCTGTAGAGGGTTTCCGAGGCTGTAAATCTTTACGGGAGCAGAAAACCTCATCTTTCTCCCACGGAACAACTGGTGGTTCAATCTGCTGACTTTGTGGTTCGCAGCTTGATTGTAACCACTATGCTACCAGAGCTCCTTTCATACAGTAGTGAAAAATGTGCTGACTACTTTGTGTATTAACGATGTAACAAGTAGAATGCTGAGGTGCCAGAGTAACACTGGCTGTGACGGTTTTGTCAGTGAATGTGTCAACTTGGCTGGGTCATGATTCTCAGTAGTGTGGCAATTATGTAATGATATCATTTGGAGATCACAAAAAATCCTGCATTTGGTTATCTGATGTGGTTATCCTTCATTTTCGAGTAACACCAAATTTTGCATAACAACCTTGCCTTTGGCACCTAAGAGTGTGAGGAGTGTGGGTACCAAGTTATAACAAAATCTGTGCGCAAACAGCTAATCATTTAACAATAAGTTCAAGTTACTGGGGATAAAAAAGTTCTACATTATTGCAGATGTTTTAGATCAAACAATGATTTCCTGAAAAAGTATAGTATGTTCAAGCACTGATACATATTTATATTTGAAAAGAGAGTCTAGAGCAGTTCATCTCCTGATTTATAAGATTAAATAAAATAAAAGGAATTATGGGTCAAGGTGAACTTTTCACAAGTTTTAAATGTAGAGAGAAACATTAATTTTTTTTAAGTAGAATGCTATGTTTTTCTTAAGAATTAGAATGGTGACCTAGGCTGGACAGAAGGAAGACCATAGGGAAAAAAAGAATACAAAGATTTTGTTGTTGTTGTTTTTGTTAAGTGTTGTCAAGTTGGTGAAGAGGTAGCAAAAGACAAGAGAAGTGACATTGCTTTTCAAATCATGTTGGTTTTATTGCAGAAGTGACTTGCAGAAGTGACTGTTATGGGGAAGTGACAAGGGGTAACAGCGTTCATACAAGCATTTATAATATATGATGTGGCTGCTTCTGTGCGCCATTAAGTCAGTTCTGACTCATAGCAACCTTGTATAGGGTTTCTGAGGCTGTAAATATTTATGGGAGCAGAAAGCCTTATTTTTCTCCTGCACAGTAGCTGGTAGATTTGAACTGCTGACCTTGTAGTTAGCAGCCCAACACGGAACCCACTAGCTACCAAGGCTACTTATAATATGTTTTTGTCAAGTGCAGTCAATTGGGGTCTGACTCATGGCGACCTACTGTAAGTATAGGGTTTCCAGGTGGGTTTTGAACTGCTGGTGGGTTTTGAACCGCTGATCTTTTGTTTAGCAGTCTAGTGCTTATTCTACAGTGCCACACCAGAAGTCCATAATATTATATAATACATATCCTATAAATATAATATGGAGTCCTGGTGTGGTGCTGTAGGATAAGCACTGGTCTGCTAACCACAGGTAGTATAAAGAGAAGAGGATATAGAGTTAAGTAGGTCTGAATTTGAATACTGGCTATGTGAGTTCAGTGTGGGGGTGGGCAGGGTAATGTATTTGAATTAACACAGTGTAGCATTCCAAACCAAAGATAACATTTGACTACCTTATAATTCATTCCTTCCCTGTATAAATTTAGAATAGCAAATATTTACCTCATGTGTGAGGATTAGAAAGAGCATAGGAAAGTACCTGGCAAATATTCAACAAATGATGGTTCTTCAGTAGAAATCTAGCATTAAGATGCTGCAAGGAGGTCCTGGGTAGTGCAAGCCTTTAAATCCCATCCCAAGGCACCTCTGAAGAAAGGTCTGGCAGTCTGTTCCAGGAAGGTCACAGCTTTGAAAACCTTATTGTTTTAGTTATCTGTTGTTGTTAAGTTCAGTCAAGTAAGTTTCCAACTCCTTGGGACCCTGTGTGTTTGTGGGTTAATGCGCTGGACTGCAAAGTTGGTTGAACCACAAGATCAGAGGTTCAAGCTCACCAGCTGCTCTTCGGAAACCCTATGCAGGGCTACTGTGGGTTGG
Source organism: Chrysochloris asiatica (assembly GCF_000296735.1). Classification (NCBI taxonomy): domain Eukaryota; kingdom Metazoa; phylum Chordata; class Mammalia; order Afrosoricida; family Chrysochloridae; genus Chrysochloris; species Chrysochloris asiatica. The sequence goes on along the minus strand of NW_006408600.1, from coordinate 3,838,595 downwards.
AATCGACTCAATGGCACTTAACAACAACCTAATACCACAAGTGATGGCTTGAGCAACCAGAAATTGATTCTCCCGTAGTTTAGGAGTCTAGAAGCCCAATTCCAGAGTGATAGCTCTGGAAAAGCCTTTTGTCTTTTTCCAGCAACTGGAGGCCCAGCAATCCTGAGCTCTCCATATGTCTTGGAGAGCTCTGAGGATCTAGGAGCTTTCTTTGTGAGGATCTAGGAGCTTCACAGTACAGGGACCACAGGTACAAAGGACACACTCAATTATTGGTTGTCTTTCCTGGTAACATTAGGTTTCCCTACTCTGCTGGGTAGTGTAGTGGTTACGAATCGGGCTGCGAGCCACAAGGTCAGCAGTTCGAAACTACCAGCGGTTCCGTGGGAGAAAGATGAGGCTGTCTGCTCCCGTAAAGATTTACAGCCTCGGAAACCCTGTGTAGGGTCACTATGAGTCGGAACCGACTCCATGGCACATAACAACAACAACAACTCTGCTGGGAGTCCTAGTGTGGCGCTGTGGGCTAATGCATCAGACTGCAAAGTCATTTGAACTGCTAGGTTGGTGGTTCAAGCTCATCATCTGCTCCCTGGAAACCCTCTACAGGGTCAGAATCCACTCAACGACACTTAACAACAGCAACAACTCTTCTGATTTCCCTCTCCTTTTATCTCTTGTAAGGTAAAGTGTTGCATCCTCTTCTTGGTTTATTACATTAGATCACATCATGGGAATTATCACTAACTACCAAAGCACTGAGAACCATGGCCCAGTCAACCTGACAAATATCTTGGGGGAATACAGTTCAATTTGTGACATCGATGGAAAACAGTTCTATTCAACAGCGATGGATGTTTTTGTTTGTTTGGTGTGCTTAGTTAGCACTGTGAGTCTGTGTTTTTAATTATTTAAAACAAAACTTCTGAGACAGAGGGAACCTTGAGTATTGGGGTTGTTGTTAAGTGCCGTCGAGTCTGTTCCGACCCATAGCGACCCTGGACAGGGTTTCCGAGGCTGTAAATCTTTAGGGGAGCAGACTGCCTCATCTTTCTCCCATGGAGCGGCTGGTAGTTTCGAACTGCGGAGTGCCTCCTAAATAGACTGGTGAATAGTAAAAGCCCATCAAAATTGAACTTCTTGCTGAGGTGGAATGTAGAGGCATCCTAATACATAAGCCTCATTCTCTTCCTTTTCCTGCTGTGTATGGCTTAGAAAGGAGTCCTGTTGACAGGGTAGTTAGCCACTAACCAAAAGGTCATGACGTAAATATTCTTAAACTCACTTCTGTAGCTATTACATTGGGATCGGTCACAATATTTCCCTATTCCCCATTATCCCTAGCTCTGAGTATAGGTTTGTCAGGAAAGCTGTGGCTCTAAGTTATTGCCCGGAAGATGTTTCTGTGCTCCACCCACCCACCCCAAACCAACCCCCACCATAGACATTTCACAGGCTACTGAGCTGCAGAAAGCTGAGACGGCCAACTTTGGATTTTGGGATTCCCAGGACATCAGGTCAGACAACTGAGAAGTCCACCCAGGGGTAAATTCCACAGATGGTTTCTACTCTCTCTGGGTCCAGTGCTTTGGACATCTGGTTTAATCAGTGTGCACACTAACTAAGCTCCGAAAACAGCTGGGCACGTTGCTCAGAGTCCAGCAACCGTGGCCAGGCGTTTTTAGAAACTTATGCTGCAAATGCCAGCTCCAACAGATGTGCAGCGTCTGCGAACGGATAAAGCTACTAGTTTGCGTATTTTGGGTCACATCTGCATTTTTGCGTGTTCTCATTTCCAGATACGTTCTAAAAATCGTATTTCTCCGGAGAAAGGAGGTGTAGAGTGGCAACTGTACCCAGTATCCTCGGATTCTTCACAAAGAGTAAGAGGAAACTTGGAAAATCCATATTTAGCATTAAAATAAAATAACTGCCTGCAAAGATCCCTTAGAAACTTTGTCTAGCGTATATTGGGCGTGGCCACCTCTCTTTAAACACTCCCAAGCGCACAAACTGCGGCCACGCCTCCCCGTTGGAGACGTAAAACGTGCGTCCGGACGCGCGGGGGGGGGGAACGGGACGGAGCGGCGGTGGTGGCGGCGGCGGCCTGCGCACGCGCTCTGTTGCATCAGCCGCTTGGTCATAGCTGGCGGCTGAAACCTGGATGAAGGCTGTGTCGGTACGGCGTGTTTCGCACCGGGTCTGGGCAGCGCGTTCCGAATCTAAGAAATAAAGGGCTATTAGAGTAAGTGCTCCCCTCGGCCTCTAAAGTTAGATTATTTCCTTCCCGCCTGGCAAGTGCAGGTCGGAAGCGGACCCCGCCCCCTCTCTCTTCCCCTGTCCCTGTCCTGGTGGGAATCGGCTCTTACTCGGGTGGTGAGCTTCTGTGGAGGTCATGAAGCTCGTGAGGAAGGACATTGAGAAGGACAACGCGGGCCAGGTGACCCTGGTCCCCGAGGAGCCCGAGGACATGTGGCACACATACAATCTAGTGCAGGTGGGCGACAGCCTGCGCGCCTCCACCATCCGCAAGGTGCAGACCGAGTCCTCCACGGGCAGCGTGGGCAGCAACCGGGTCCGCACGACCCTCACCCTCTGCGTGGAGGCCATCGATTTTGACTCTCAAGCTTGCCAGCTGCGGGTCAAGGGGACCAACATCCAAGAGAATGAGTATGTCAAGATGGGGGCTTACCACACCATCGAACTCGAACCCAACCGCCAGTTCACGTTGGCCAAGAAGCAGTGGGACAGTGTGGTTCTGGAGCGCATCGAGCAGGCCTGCGACCCAGCTTGGAGCGCTGATGTGGCGGCTGTGGTCATGCAGGAAGGCCTCGCCCACATCTGCTTAGTCACTCCCAGCATGACCCTCACTCGGGCTAAGGTGGAGGTGAACATCCCTAGGAAGCGGAAGGGCAACTGCTCCCAGCATGACCGCGCCTTGGAGCGCTTCTATGAACAGGTAGTCCAGGCCATCCAGCGCCACATACACTTCGATGTTGTAAAGTGCATCCTGGTAGCGAGCCCAGGCTTCGTGAGGGAACAGTTCTGCGACTACATGTTTCAGCAAGCAGTGAAGACTGACAACAAATTGCTGCTGGAAAACCGGTCCAAATTCCTTCAGGTAAAACTGTTTTACCAGGGATTATTAAGATTGGGCAGAGGGATTGGTATACCTCCTGCTAAAGTTTTTATAGGAGGCTGGTGTGGTGCTGTAGGACAGGCACTGGACTGCTTACTGAAAGGTCTGTGGTTCAAACCCACTAGTTGCTCCTTGGAAACCTTATACAGGGTCGCTATGAGTCTGAATTGACTCGATGGCACTTAAACAACCAGGTTTTATACGTAAAAAGTAAAGGGGGAAAATGCTTTTACTTGGCTGGGATTGCAATTGTAAATGAGTTCATTCACTGGGGTAAATCTAACACAGTTTTGTTTGAAAGAGAAGTGTTAATACCAGCAAATGTAGAGAGTAACCTTTGCTGAGATTCTTACATGTTTAAAGCCTTATTAGCACTTTTGGTCTTAGGTCCTTGTAGGCTGATGACTGGGTGCCTTAAGAGATTCTTTGTCTGACTTTTATCTTTGTGATTCTAGGTACATGCCTCCTCTGGACACAAATACTCTCTGAAAGAGGCCCTTTGTGACCCTACAGTAGCTAGCCGCCTTTCAGACACTAAAGCTGCTGCAGAAGTCAAAGCCTTGGATGACTTCTATAAAATGCTACAGCATGAACCTGACCGAGCTTTTTATGGACTCAAGCAGGTGGAGAAGGCCAATGAGGCCATGGCAATTGACACCTTGCTCATCAGCGATGAGCTCTTCAGGCACCAGGACGTAGCCACGCGGAGCCGATATGTGAGGCTGGTGGACAGTGTGAAAGAGAATGCAGGCACAGTTAGGATATTCTCCAGTCTTCACGTATCTGGGGAACAGCTCAGCCAATTGACTGGAGTAGCTGCCATTCTCCGCTTCCCTGTTCCTGAACTCTCTGACCAAGAAGATGATTCCAGTTCTGAAGAAGATTAATGATTGGATTTAGAATTGAGACAGCAGTACACCTGCCTCTTTGCTTGGCTGCTACTATGTTTACAAGGTTACTTCAGCAACCATGTGAAACAAAACTGCAAGAGTAACTGCTTACTGATTCTTGCAGGGTTTTCTGATGTGTTTGATCACACTAGGTCACAACCACAGTTTTTGATTGGTGGGAGGTTTATTCAAACTAAAAAATAAACTAAGAAAGATATCTCCATGGTATTACATTTTGTTAATTGGAATAATTTTATATAGGAATGATCATTTACAGTAGTTAGGAAAGTTCTGTGTGTCTAATAACAATACCTATGTATTGTTTGGGATATAGCTTACAACCCCATGCTGTATAATTTGAAATAATTTTCCATAGGGAAAACTTTTACCTCATTATCCTCAGTTTACATTATGTTTTAACTTTGCCTGGTATTCTTGCACTACATTTAATGATCCTTTTTGCCCCTACCTCTCTATGTACTCCATTTCTTCTTCCAGTTAAATTGATTTTCTATTTTAAACGATAGTCAAACAAATGAGACTTTACTTGAAGACATTTAAAATGAGATTGTTCCTAAGAGGTTTGTGAAACCAATCATGCTAAAAGTAAACTATTGTTGTTAGCATTAATCCCATTTGCTGTAGAGGACCACTCAGTTAGTTATTCCTTCGATCCTGGATGTTTGATGTTTCTGAGATTCTCAAGATAACCTAGTTGAGGCCCCTTTATTTTTAAAATGAGACCTGATATATGACTTGTTAGTCATATGATTGGGCAAAGCTGAAAAAGCCCCTAATCCAAACCCTACTGAAATACATTTTTGGAAGGTGGGGGAATTTGTGAAAATCAATGCTTAATCTTTGTATATGGCATTAGTCTTTGTACTCCTGCATTCTTAATAGACTTTCATCATCTGCTTTCTTGGGGTTGAGAAAAGCTGTTCTGGAAGTCTGTGTAATAGCCAGTCATTGGTATGTGGCAGTTGACTTGCATGCCAGGAAAGCAAAACAAACCAAATGAAACCCACTGCCATCAAGTCAGCCTCACCTCATGGCAGTGTCCTGTGGTAAGAGTAGAACTGTGTTGTAGCGTTTTCTTGGCTGTAATCTTTATGTGCTGGACCACAAGGTCGGCTTGAAACATAAGGTTGGCAGTTCAAATCCACCAGCCACTCCTGAAACCCTATACAAGGTCACTATGAGTTGGAACCGACTCAGTGGCGCCTAAGTTGGGGCATGCTGTTAGTACGTGGACCACACTTATGGATGAAGTCCTGGTTCACGTCTCCATTTTGGATGCATATAGCAAGTTCCTGTGAACATTAAAAAAAAAAGCAGTAGTTCTCGGGGTGGTGAAGGGTTAGTCTGAGGTCCAGTTTGGACCTTGAATTTTTAAAAGTTCCTGAGATAAAGCTAACAGTGTAGCGTTGTAGGATAAGCACTGGACTGCTAAACGACGAGGTTCAAACTCACCAGCTTCTCAGAAACACTACTTAGGAGTGGTAATTGACCCTGTAGCACTTCCAAGGAGCAGCTGGTAGATTTGAATTGCTGACCTTTCTGTTCAAACAAACCCTGTGGTCTAGTGCTTATCCTAGAGCACCACACCAGGACTCCCTCCAAAAGCTTTGAAACTCACTTACAGTGTGTGGCTCTGGAAGATACGCACTGGACTGCTAGTCACAACGTCAGTGGTTTGAGCCCACCAGTGACTGCAGGAGTCATGAAAGGAATTTTCTCCCTTTGCTAGTAAATCTCTCACTGGCATGTCAAACATAAAGAGAAAACTATGTTAAGTTTGAATGCCTTTTAAGAGAGTTGTTGTTAAGTGCCATCGAGTCGGTTCCGACCCATAGCGACCCTGTACAGGGTTTCCGAGGGTGTAAATCTTTACGGGAGTAGAAAGCCTCAT
>NW_006408600.1:3826633-3832554 GCF_000296735.1 Chrysochloris asiatica | reverse complement strand
AGCACTCTGGCTGCACTTCTTCCAAAACAGATCTATTGGTTCTTTTGGCAGTCCATGGCACTTTCAGTATTCTCCTCCAACACCATAACTCAAAATCATCAATTCTTCTACAGTCTTCCTTATTCAGCATCCAGCTTTCGCATACATTGTTGTTGTTGTTATGTGCCATGGAGTTGATTCCGACTCATAGCGATCCCGTACAGGGTTTCCGAGGCTGTAAATCTTTACAGGAGCAGAAAGCTTCATCTTTCTCCCGCGGAACCGCTGATAGTTTCGAACTGCTGACCTTGCGGTTCACAGCTCAATTCGTAACCACTACGCTGCATATGAGGTTATAAATATTAATTAACTTTAAATATGAATTTTAATCCATAGTTTTAGATACATATTTTTCTATAAGAGTTACCCAAAAGTGAAGAGAAATTATAGTGAAGTGTTTGTGACAACTCTTTTATTTGTAACAAAAGGGGTTCTTAGTCAACTGTTACCCAACTAGTCAAAACTCAGACACAGAGCTTAGAGCAAAGCATAGTGTATCGGGAATCTCCCAGATCTGTCTTCCTGACTTAAGGGCGGCCTGAGGTTTTTAAAGGAGAAGAAAATCAAGATCACAGAACTTACGGTTTTGTTCCAGTAGTTAGGATGATCCTGTCAGCAGTTAAGAGGTTGTATCTTGAACATGGTAGTTGGTGGTTATGTGCCATGGAGTTGGTTCTGACTCATAGCAACCCTTTTTAGGGGAGCACAAAGCCTCATCTTTCTCCCGAAGAACAGCTGGTAGTTTCGAACTGCTGACCCTGAGGTTAGCAGCCTGATTCAGAACTCACTATCAGAGCTCCTTGAACATGGTGGTGGTGGTAGTTATGAGACGTAGAGTCGGAATCGACTCATAGTAACCCTGTACAGGGTTTCTGAGGCTGTAAATCTTTATGGGAGCAGAAAGCCTCATCTTTCTCCCACGGAACAGCCGGTAGTTTCGAGCTGCTGGCCTTAAGGTTCATAACCCAATTCGTAAGCAGTACGCTACCAGAGCACCTTTCCTTGAACTTATAGTTACAATTTAAACCATTCCTATTGACTCATTTTGTCTTTGTTCCCAGGAGGAGAATTATCGCCCCTCATTTGGGCTGTAAGTTCTTCTTTAGAGATTGAAAAGGAGCAATTTATTATGAAATGCAGCTAGATGGTGGTGGTGGTTATGTGCTGTGGAGTCAATTCCGACTCATAGCAAAGCCTGCACAATGTTTCTGAGGTTGTAAACGTTTACGGAGCAGAAAGCCTCATCTTTCTCCCGCGGAGCGCCTGGTAGTTTCGAACCACAGACCTTAAGGTTCGCAGAGAGTTAACCAGCCAATATTCACTTCATGTGTATGCACTGCTAATCTTAAGGTCGGTGGTTCGAACCTATTATTTGGAAATGACTTGAAAGCTGGGAACCACAACATACAGCCTTTCTAAATAAAAATGTATTTTTACATCTATGAAATATTTAATTTAAATAATCTTTTAATAATTCCTGTTTTTTAAAAAGTTGCACTCTACTGTTATCAAGAGAGTAATGCTCCCTTGATTCTTAAGTGGGAATATTAAAATAGTGATAAAAGCAAAAACCAGTTGCTATTGTCCATTCTAACTCATGGCGACCCATGTGCTCCAAAGCAGAACTTCTCAATTGGGTTGTGGATGTGATAACTTCTGAAGATGATTGCTAGACCTCTAGAGTGTGTTTGAATGACTTAATCTTCACCATCACTGTTATGCATTGTTGAATCGGTGCTGACTTACAGTGACTAGTGGTTACGAGTCGGGCTGCTAACTTTAAGGTCAGCAGTTCAAAACTACCAGCGGTTCTGCAGGAGACAGATGAGGCTTCCTGCTCCTGTAAATATTTACAGCCTTGGAAACCCTGTGCAGGGTCCCTATGACTCGGAACCGACTCCCTGGCACATAACCACCACCACAATTCACAATGGAATGAAATACTACCTAGTCCTGCGCCGTCCTCAAAATTACTATTTTTGAACCCATTATTGTTACCACTGTGTCAATCCTTGTTTGGGGTCTTCCTCTTTTTTTGCTGGCCCTCCATTTTACTGAGCAAGGTGTCCTTCAGGTATTAGTCGGTCCTGATAACATGTCTGCAAAAACTCTGTGGGGTCCATGTCTGACTTCCCCTGGCTTCACAAAGGGGAAAGAGAATCAAACTCAAAATCATCCCAAGGCCGATTCTTATGAAGTGGAGGTCAGACATGGCTCCACCCTACAACCTTCTGTACCCTATTCTGACACCAACCCATTCTCCACAGCACTTTCTGCTTATGATCTGGGTTCCATAATCCATTGCAATGGCCACACAGAGTTCATAACAATGTGATGATGGGGTTTATTGGGGAAGCGAACAGGTACAATTGAGGATCAGAAACAACTCAGAATGCAGCTGTGCTTCAGTCAGAAACGCCTCTTTACTGTATGCATGCTTCACTCTGTCTTCAGCCTCTCAGCCGTTTGGCCCCTTGGCGTCTGCCCTCCTTGGACAAGTGTTACAGAGCTCTTTTAGTCAGTCTGTAAGTGCCCCAAGAGCAAGCCAGCCTCCTACCCATAGGCACTAAGCCTCACTCTATTCATGGGCAGGAAAACCTGCGGTAGTTTTGTCTCTCCATGCCACCACCTCAGCTGTTGCCGTTCTCTATCCAGGGATCTCATGCTCCACTCATCCTCTTCTTTCTCAGCATCATCTGTTCCTGCTTCTGAAAAGACTCCTTATAAGCCTAGCTGGAGGGCAAAACTAACCAATCCCTCCCAGCCATACAGTGCTGTACACATTATTGGCATGGTATCCACCCAATCACTTGGTGGGAATTAAGTCATTGGATAGAAAAGCTATATGAAGTAAATCCAAGGTAACCCCAGTGCCCAAAGTATGAGAGACAGAATCTTACCATCCTGGCTTCTAAGGAACATTCTGGCTGTACTTACTTCTGGCAGCCCATGATACTTTCAATATTTTCTAACACCGTAATTCGAATGCATCAATTTTTCTAGGGTCTTCCTTATTCATTGTTCAACTTTCACGTACATATGAAGTTGTCTTTGTGGTGGTAGTTATGTGCCGTAAAGACAGGTCCAACTCAAAGTGATCCTTCATAAGGTTTCTGAGGTTGTATGTCTGCGGGAACAGAAAGTTTTATCTTTCTCCCTCAGAGCGAGCTTGTGGTGAGCTTGAATCACGCAGTCCAGGGCAATGTAGTTCTTGCCATGCAAAACCACTATGCCAACATGCATATGAAGAGATTGAAAATACCGTCTCTTGGGTCTGGCACTACTTGCTGTTATTAAGCACTGTCGAGTCAGTTCCAACTCATAGCAACCCTGTATAGGGTTTCCGAGGAGCAGCTGGTGAGCTTGAACTGCCAACTTTGTGATTCAAACCAACCTTGCAGTCTGGCACATTAACCTGCAATGCCACACCAGGACACTACTTAGGGGTTCCAAAATAGTGATTTTGTTAAGTGCCATTGGATCTGTTCTAACCCATAGCAACCCTGTATAGGTTTTCTGAGGAGCGGCTGCTGAGCTTGAACTGCCGACCTCCGATTTAAGCCAACTTTGCAGTCCAGTGCATTAGCCCACAGCATCACACCAGGACTCCAAATAGGAGCATATAATATTAGAAATTAATTCTAGTAATTATTTCTGATTAGTCTCTAATGTATCACAGATCTTTGGAAATCATACTGAATTGCTTAATTCCAATTGCTATTTCTTAAGTAATGATTGTTGTTAAGTGCTGTTGAGTCAGTTCCAACCCATTGCAACCCTGTATAGGGTTTCTGAGGAGTGACTGGTGAGTTTGAACCTCTGACCTCGTGACTCAAACTGATTGTGCACCCCAGCACATTAACTCTCAGTGGCACACCAGAACTCCAAGTAATGATTATGTGGTAACAAATGAAAACAGTAACATAGCTCTGAAATGATTGTAACGGAGTAAACATTTCCTGTTAGCATCTGGTCCTTATGGGTCAGAACTGACTTGAGGGCACTTAACAACAACAAAGGTAAAGATTATAAATTGTTTCATTTTCTCTAGACATATTACATGTCAAATTACATATTACCCTCCCTGAACTGTGTGTTAAATACCTTGTTAATTTTATGACTTGATTTTTAATCCTGGATTTTACTTTCATCCCTTATCATGAAAGTTGTGTTTTTTTTCCTCCCAGATGTCTCCAGAATAGATTTGTAAAGCTAATTTTCTTTTATCTCTACTTATTTTTTGTCATTAACTGTAGTTTCCTTTTTAAATCCATACAACCAGTTCCTTTAACCGCAAATTGACTTTAGCAAAAAAGACTCAGGATCTTTGCAATTCATATGTTCTGAAAATAGAATTCTGTTGGTTCCTCAAAAAAAGGTACACAAATGAAACGCCATATACTTGAATTCCTCATAACAGAAGTTTAGATAGTTTTTTAAATCTGATGGCTTTCAAAGTAAGTAAGATTAGCACACACTAGCAAAGTAAGATTACACAGTAGCAAAATCCTTGAATTATATGTTGAGGGATTCTTAAAGTGATTGGGAAGGATTTAGAAGAAAAAACATTTTTGCTGAGACCAGAGCTTAGATAATGGGGTATCTGTATTTCTGTCACACCAATTATTTTATTAAATAATTTCTTTAATTTAGTTACTTCATTTATCTGCTTTGCTTAGTGCCTACTTTGAACTGAGGTGTAGTTCTAACTGTCCACCTTTCAGCCCAATATTTAACACACTACTTGCAAACAGGGCTCCTCACTAAAGTGTTGATTCCATAGAAGTTGCTGAGTATTTTAGGGTACTTAGAATAAAAGATTTTAAGCTTTGGGGGAATAAGCAAAATTACTTTTGTATATGGCTTTAAAGTGGGTCTTATTGCATATATATATATATGTACTTGGAGTCCTGATGTGATGCCGTGGGTTAATGTACTAGACTGCAAAGCCGGTTTGAACCATGAGGTCGGTAGTTCAAGTTTACCAGCTGCTCCTTGGAAACCCTATACACGGTTGATATTGGTAGGAACAGACTTGACAGCATTTAACAACAACAACAATATATAAACTTATAAATTTAAGATATGAAATTTTCAAGATTAAAACAAATAGATGCATTAGGGTATGGTGAATGAATTTACAATTTACTAAAAGCATTTTTTTTTAAAGGGTTCCCGTGATGTAGGTATTAGCAAGCTGTATCACATTCAGGTCAAAGGGTTATTGCTACTGGACTCTCAGCCCTGTGTTTCCATCCTAAAATGGTATATCTGATTTCCAATACCATAGAACTAACTTTCACTTCCCCTTTTAAAGCCTTCAGCACAGCAAATATCAGAAAGATAACATAAGGCTTACAAAGTTTTATTTATATTTTATAAGGCTTGTTGTTAAGTGCTGTTGAGTTGATTCCAGCCTGTAGCGACCCTGTATAGGGTACCTAAGGAGCAGCTGGTGAGCTTGAACTGCTGACTTGCAGTTGAAATGGCTTTGAAATCTGGCACATTAACCCACAGCGCCACACCAGGACTCCCTGTAAGGCTTCTTGTTGTTGTTAGGTACCATCGAGTCGGTACCGACTCATAGTGACCCTATGCACAGTAGAACGAAACACTGCCCAATCCTGGGCCAACCTTGCTACCCTTGCCACACTTGAATCCATTGCTGCCACTTGGCCAATCCATCTCGTTTGGGGTCTCCTTCTTTTTCTCTGACCCTCCACCTTACCAAACATGATGTCCTTCTTCAGTGACTACTCCCTCCTGACAATATGTCCAAAGTATGACAAATGAAGCTTAGCCATCCTGGCCTCCAAGGAGCACTCTGGCTGCACTTCTTCCAAAACAGATCTATTGGTTCTTTTGGCAGTCCATGGCACTTT
>NW_006408600.1:3803404-3826533 GCF_000296735.1 Chrysochloris asiatica | reverse complement strand
CAAGGAGCACTCTGGCTGCACTTCTTCCAAAACAGATCTATTGGTTCTTTTGGCAGTCCATGGCACTTTCAGTATTCTCCTCCAACACCATAACTCAAAATCATCAATTCTTCTACAGTCTTCCTTATTCAGCATCCAGCTTTCGCATACATTGTTGTTGTTGTTATGTGCCATGGAGTTGATTCCGACTCATAGCGATCCCGTACAGGGTTTCCGAGGCTGTAAATCTTTACAGGAGCAGAAAGCTTCATCTTTCTCCCGCGGAACCGCTGATAGTTTCGAACTGCTGACCTTGCGGTTCACAGCTCAATTCGTAACCACTACGCTGCATATGAGGTTATAAATATTAATTAACTTTAAATATGAATTTTAATCCATAGTTTTAGATACATATTTTTCTATAAGAGTTACCCAAAAGTGAAGAGAAATTATAGTGAAGTGTTTGTGACAACTCTTTTATTTGTAACAAAAGGGGTTCTTAGTCAACTGTTACCCAACTAGTCAAAACTCAGACACAGAGCTTAGAGCAAAGCATAGTGTATCGGGAATCTCCCAGATCTGTCTTCCTGACTTAAGGGCGGCCTGAGGTTTTTAAAGGAGAAGAAAATCAAGATCACAGAACTTACGGTTTTGTTCCAGTAGTTAGGATGATCCTGTCAGCAGTTAAGAGGTTGTATCTTGAACATGGTAGTTGGTGGTTATGTGCCATGGAGTTGGTTCTGACTCATAGCAACCCTTTTTAGGGGAGCACAAAGCCTCATCTTTCTCCCGAAGAACAGCTGGTAGTTTCGAACTGCTGACCCTGAGGTTAGCAGCCTGATTCAGAACTCACTATCAGAGCTCCTTGAACATGGTGGTGGTGGTAGTTATGAGACGTAGAGTCGGAATCGACTCATAGTAACCCTGTACAGGGTTTCTGAGGCTGTAAATCTTTATGGGAGCAGAAAGCCTCATCTTTCTCCCACGGAACAGCCGGTAGTTTCGAGCTGCTGGCCTTAAGGTTCATAACCCAATTCGTAAGCAGTACGCTACCAGAGCACCTTTCCTTGAACTTATAGTTACAATTTAAACCATTCCTATTGACTCATTTTGTCTTTGTTCCCAGGAGGAGAATTATCGCCCCTCATTTGGGCTGTAAGTTCTTCTTTAGAGATTGAAAAGGAGCAATTTATTATGAAATGCAGCTAGATGGTGGTGGTGGTTATGTGCTGTGGAGTCAATTCCGACTCATAGCAAAGCCTGCACAATGTTTCTGAGGTTGTAAACGTTTACGGAGCAGAAAGCCTCATCTTTCCCATGTGGAACCACTGGCAGTTTCAAACTGCTGTCCCTGAGGGTAGCAGCCCGATTTGTAACCACTGTGCTACCAGAGCAGCTACATGGGGAGTTAAATTTTAACCATAGCCACTGTTTAGAATGACTGTTCGAGTTCTGTTTTACTTTAGGCAAAACAACAGCCTTTTTAATGTCCCCATTTCAAGTTGAATAGTTTAGCGACTAATAAAAAGTTTAAAACCCTAAAGCACTTTTCTTCAAATTGATATCAAGTCTGTGATTCAGCTTATGTATTCTAGGGGATTTAGTTTATTTCTTTTAAGCATAAAGAACCCTGGTAGTACAGTGGTTAAGCACTTGAATGTGAACCAAGGTCAACTGTTCAAATCAACCAGCCACAAGGAGAAAGATTAAGCAATCAACTTCTTTATAGAAGTGCCATTGTTAAGTGCCATTAAGCCAGTTCTGAGTTATAGTGACCATATATAGGTTTCTGAGGAGTGGCTCGGGAGCTTGAACTGCTGACTGCAGTTCAAATTGACCTTGAAGTCCAGCTCCTTTTCTATGCAGTGCTACACTAAGATTCCTCCATAAAGATTAGAGCCTTGGGAACCCTACGGGTAAGTTCTACTCTGTTTTCTAAGTCACTATGTTGTTGTAGTTAAGTGCTGTCGAGTCAGTTCCAACTCATAGTGACCCTGTACAGGGTTTCCAAGGAGCAGCTGGTGAGCTTGAACTACCAGCCTTATAGTTCAAACCGACCTTACAGTCCAGCGCATTAACCCGCAGCGCCACACCAGTTCTCCAAGTTCCTATGAGTCAGATTGAATTCTCGGCAATGGGTGTTCTAAATATAGTTGTATGGTTCACATTGTTTTTAATTCTAGGAGATTTTGCATTTTAGAACTGCTATTCAAGTTGTTCAAATTATATTATGTCTACCACTAATGAGTTGTGTATTTCTTAGCAGTTTAGTGCAATGGGGTTACGAAAAGCCAGAATGATTTCTAAAGAAGTTCAGATGCAAGTACATAGTTTTGTGTATCAAGGATGCCTGATGTATTAAAAATCATCATAATAAAAAGTTAACCATGCAGATACTTAAGATGCTGAAAAAATAAGATTTTAATAATAGTGTAAAAGTCCTGGTATTTAACAAGAAGAAAAATTTCACTAGTTGCTTAGCATAGTCCCCTAGTAGCATTTATAAATCTAAGAGAAAATTGACAAAGTCCAGTAAAGAGCTATTTAGGTTGTCATTGGTAACAAGGAAAAATGATTAGTAAAACATAGCTGTCAAGGTGTTAAGTGGACATGATAAAATCTCATCCATTGGGTTTCTTTAGCAAGAATTTTTCCCCTTTAGGGAGGTTTGGATAGTATCACCATCTATAGGCTCAGCCACATTATAGAGAGTTCTTTAAAAAGTGTCTAAGTATAATGATTTGTAAGTTAGCCCTTGTATTTTGCAGCATTTAATTTTCCCATTGTAGGTAACATGCTAGCACATTTGGTTATAATATATGACATTAAGAAAAAATTAAGACGTTGTGTATTTGTTAATATATATCAAAGAAAAATTAATTATTAAGCAAATAAACTTTTGTGTGTAACATTTTAGTTATATTCAAATTTGACACTATAGGTTTTACTTTTTACATTTAATAATTTAATTTTATAATACCTGGAATTCGTAAGGGAAGCTTTTGTAGTTCCAGATGCCAGTTGCTAAGGATTCTGGTCTTTATAATAAGTTGTGGGACTTGGATTATCAGTCTTCTTTTAATTCCCATTTCATTATCACTTAACATTGTCCACTTTAAAACCCCATCTTTTAGAATAGTAGTTTAGTGATCATTTTCTATAATATTAGAAACTTAGAGCCTCTTTGTATTGGGTGGTCACATTTGGTTTTTAACACCCATACACAAGCGGGAACACTTCCCAAACAGAAAATACAAATGAAAAATGGCTTTTCAGCCACATTGCCTGACAGAGTTAACACAATTGTCCCCAAACCAGAATCAACACCTTACTATAATAAAAACAACTGTGTGCTTATGAAATGTCTGTTCCTTTGGTAAGTGCTTTGAAATGCATTATTTCTGACTCGTGGCGACCTTGTATAAGATTTCAGAGAAGCAGCTGGTGGGTTTAAACTGCATGGGTTGTGATTAGCAGTACAGTGCTTATCCTACAGCACCACACACACCAGGAACCCAGTGAGTATGAGGACGTAGTCCAATCAGAAAATCTCCTAAAAACATCAGACTGCCAGTTTCATTCCATAAGTTTCTATTTGAAGTAGACCAACGTGTGCTGTTTGTTTTTAATTGTCGTACAGTCAGCTTAGACTCACGGAGACCTTATTTTATTTTAGAACAAACATTGTATAGTTGTTCTGGGCATTGCTGCAGCTATTGTATCATTCTAACTCAGTGAAAATTTCACTCATTTTTGTTGTTGTTGTTTTTCTACAATACTTCTGGATAACCAAAGAATTTGACCTTGCTGCAGTGTTGTTATTGTTGTTGTCAGGTGCCATCGAGTCAGAACCAACTCATAACGACCCCATGCACAGCAGAATGAAACAATGTTTGATCCTGGGCCAACCCCACCACTGCTGCCACACTTGACACCATCAATGATGTCACCTGGCTGATCCATCTCGTTGGGGTTCTTCCTCTCTTTCTCTGACCCTCCATCTTACTCAGCATGACATCCTTCTCCAGCGACTGTTCTCTCCTGACAATATGTCCAAAGTATGAGAGATGAAGCTTAGCCATCCTGGCCTCCAAGGAGAACTCTGTCTGCACTTCATCCAAAATAGATCTGTTGGTTCTTTTGGCAATCCATGGCACTTTCAGCATTCTCCTCCAACACCACAACTCAAAGGCATCAATTCTTCTACAATCCTCCTTATTCACTGCCCAGCTTTCGTGTCCATATGAGGTTATTGAAAATACCATGGCTTGGGTCAGGCGCACCTTAGTCTTCAAGCTGACATCTCTGCTCTTCAACACTTTAAAAAGTTCCTGTGCAGCAGATTTGCCCAATGCAATATGTCGTCTGATCTCTTGACTGCTGCTTCTGTGAGTGTTGATAGTTGATCCAAGAAGAATGAAGTCCTTGACAACTTCAATATTTTCTTCATTGATAAAAATATTGTTTATTGGTCCAGTGGTGAGGATTTTTGTTTTCTTGACATTGAGATGCAACTCATACCGAAGGCTATGTTCTTTGATCTTCATCAGTAAATGTTTTAAGTCCTCTTCACTTTCAGCAAGCAAGGCTGTATCATCTGCATATTGCAGGTTGTTAATGAGTCTTCCTCCAATCCTGATGCCATGTTTTGCTTCATAGAACCCACCTTCTCGTATTATTTGCTCAGCATAATAAGTATGGTGAAAGAACACAACCTTGTCTCACACCTTTCCCAATTTTAAAACATTCAGTGTTCCCATGTTCTGTTCGAACAACTGCTTCTTGGTCCAGGTACAGATTTCTTAGAAGTACAATGAAGTGTTCTGGAATACTCATACTTCTCAATGTTGTCTATAGCTTGTCATGATCCACATAATCGAAAGCTTTTGCACAGTCAATAAGGTATAGGTAAACATCTTTCTGATATTCTCTGCTTTCAGCCAAGATCTATCGGACATCAGCAGTGATATTGCTGCAGTAGTGGTTACAAATCGGGCTGTGAACTGCAAGGTCAGCAGGTCGAAACTACCAGTTCTTCTGCGGGAGAAAGATGAGGTGTTCTACTCCTGTAAAGATTTACAGCCTTGGAAACCCTGTACAGGGTCACTATGAGTCGGAACCGTCTCCACGGCACACAATAGCAGGAGCAGTGACTCATAGACACCCTACTTACAACAGTGGGTGCTGCACAGTGCCACAATCAAGGCTAGACTTGATCTCATTGTTGCAGCCACTGTTTCAGTCCACTTCACTGACGGGTTTCCTCTTTTTCACTCACCCTCTATTTGACCAAGCATGATGTCTTTCTCCAGAGACTGGTTCCTCCTGATAGCATGTCCAAAGTATATAAAATGATTTCTCATTATCCTGGTCTCTGAGGAATATTCTGGCTGTACTTCCTTTGAGACAATTGGACCAATAAGCAACATTTTGATAAATGGTGAAAAGATTCAAGTTGTCAAGAATCTCATTTTAAGTTGAAGCATTGTCCAGGGAAGCAGTAAGGAAACCAAAGAGCCTTGCCTTGGGTAAATCTGCTGCCAAAGAGCTGTTTAAGTTTTAAAAAGCAAAAATGTCACTTTGAGGACTAAGGTGTGCCTGATCCAAGGCATACTATTTCCAGGCACCTCATATGCATGAGGAAGTTGGACAAGGAATAAAGAAGGCCAAAGAAGAGCTGCTGTGTTTGAATTGTGGTATTGTTGAATACTAAGGTGAATTGCCAGAAGAACATACAAATTTGTCTTGAAAGAAGTATAGCCAGAATGTTCCTTAGAAGAAAGTATGGTGAGACTTCATCTCATATACTCTGGACATAAGGAGCTCTGGTAGCATAGTGGTTATGAATTGGGCTACTAACCTTAGGTCGGCAGTTCAAAACTACCAGCGGTTCCGCAGGAGAAAGATGAGGCTTTCTGCTCCTGTAAATATTTACAGCCTCAGAAACCATGTAGAAGGTAAGTATACCTACTTTGTGGTATAAATGACTTTGCAGTCCAGCACATTAGCCCATAGTGCCACACCAGAACTCCACTGTATTTATTAACTTAAGCATCTTAAATTATAGGAACTATGTAAACCTTGTAGTCCTGATGTAGCACTGTGGGTTAATGTGCTGGACTGCAAAGTCGTTTGTACCATAAGGTAGGTGGTTCAAACTCACCAGCAGCTCCTTGGAAACCTTATACAGACAGGGTCGCTATGGGTTGGAAATGACTCAACAGCACTTAACAACAACAACATGTAAACCTTGGGTTGCAAAAATGAATTAAGAAACTTTTCCTTGTCATAATTTAACAAATTAGATATCTGGGAGAATTTGCCACAAGTGGTCAAACTGACAGAAAGGGGACAGCAGTCAGAATAACTGACAATAAAGAAGGATTCTGAAGCACTGTCAGAAGAAAACCTGAGGCTTAGAGTGTTGCTTAGCCCCTGGCACTGTGGGTTAATGCGCTGGACTACAAAGTCGGTTTGAACTGCAAGGTCGGCAGTTCAAGCTCACCAGTTGCTCCTCAGAAACCATATACAGGGTCACAGTGGGTCGTAACTGACTTGATGGCACTTAACAATAACAAAAGACCTTACAGTAATGGGTGTTTATAGTGAGAAAAAGATGAAAGCACACTCAGTGTATCCTGTTACAGAAGTCAAGAAAATGGAATTCCTGCCAGGATGATCTTTATCCAAAATTACCAAAGACAGTAGCACTTAACGAAATACATTTTTAGCTCTCTGTCATCCTAGAATGGCAGTTCCAGGTAACCAGAGTTTTCCTATACCACAATAATTTCAATAACGAAACTCAAAATAACTGTTGAAAGATGAATTCTCGTTAAGGAACAAAGAAATCCCAGCAGATTGTGGTTGTAAAATTTATTCAGAGGTGGGAGGTCCTCTGAGTTCAAACCCAAGTTCCAGAAGTTTTATGTCTGGAATTTTTCATCAAGTCCTAGTGTAAACACTGACTAGAACTTTTTGTTTGACACCACCATGAAAAATTGTTCTGTGGATATAAAGCATATTTTAATCTTGTGCTTAAGCTTGTTTGATCCTGCAACCACAATTTATAGTTCATTCCTTCTCCCCGAGTGTTTTGTTGGCAATGATAGAAGTCAGTCTTTTTGAGGAGATGGATGAGGAGAAGATTGAAAATGCATTGCGGTACTTGACTCTGAATCTTTTAGAATCATAAAAGGTTAAGGCTGAAAGGAAACTTCTATATCTTGGATCCATGCAACAAGACTGGACTGTGAACCATAAGGTCTGTGATTGTCTGACAGCTACTCCAGTGGAGAAACATGAGGCTTTCTGCTCCAATGAAGAATTAAAGATGTGGGAACCCTATCCAGGGTCACTATGAGTCGGCACTAACTAGACAACACTTAACAACAGCGTTCACTTAATGATGCAGATATAAACTAAGGCCCAGAGAAAACCGGTAACTTGTGCTGAGTCACATAAATACATTTTTTCATAGGGTCCTTTTTGTTTTAATACAATCTGTTCCAAGTTTTTCCCCATTTTCTTACCATCCATGCATATTGGCAGTGGGTTGAGGTAGAAGAACAAGGAACAGTATAGAACTTAAAATGCCTGATTGTTACTGTAGTTGTCATTCAGTAGATTCCACCTCATGGTCACCTCATGACTGAGAGCAGGATGGCTCAGTAAGGTTTTCAAGACTGTGATCTTTGAGAAATGGATCACCAGGCTTGTCTGCTGTAGCACCTTTGGGTAGCCAACCTTTTGGCTAGTTATTATTTGCGGTTGAGTCTGTTCTAACTCGTAATGACTCTATGTAGGGTTTCTGAGGAGTGTTTGGTGGGCTTAAACCATCATCTTTTGGTTTAATTGATCTTGTGGTCTAGTGTTTATCACCAGTACTAGTAGTTAAGTGCTTTATTATTTATGCCATCCAGGACCCCAAAAAGCTCTGAATCCTATTTATTTATCAAATTGAGCCCTCTTTATTTATTACTCTTCTGGCTGAGGCAAGGCAGTTTCTCTCCTAGCATCATCATAGAGACCCCAAATCAGCTTTGAAGTCCTGTAGTCCTTTTGCGTCTCAATGTCAAGAAAACAAAAATCCTCACCACTGGACCAATAAGCAACATTGTTATCAATGAAGAAAAGAGTGAAGTTGTCAAGGACTTCATTCTTCTTGGATCAACTATCAACACTCGCGGAAGTAGCAGTCAAGAGATCAGACGACGTATTGCACTGGGCAAATCTGCTGCACAGGAACTTTTTAAAGTGTTGAAGAGCAGAGATGTCAGCTTGAGGACTAGGGTGCGCCTGACCCAGGCCATTGTGTTTTCAATAGCCTCATATGGATGCGAAAGCTGGACAGTGAATAAGGAGGGTCGTAGAAGAATTGATGCCTTTGAGTTGTGGTGTTGGAGGAGAGTACTGAAAGTGCCATGGACTGCCAAAAGAACCAATAAATCTGTTTTGGAAGAAGTGCAGCCAGAGTGCTCCTTGGAGGCCAGGATGGCTAAACTTCGTCTCTCCTACTTTGGACATATTGTCCGGAGGAAACAATCGCTAGAGAAGGATGTCATGCTGGGTAGGGTGGAGGGTCAGAGAAAAAGAGGAAGACCCCCAACGAGATGGATCAGCCAGGTGGCATCATTGATGGACTCAGGTGTGGCAGCGGTAGTGAGGTTAGCCCAGGATCGAACATTGTTTCGTTCTGCTGTGCATAGGGTCGCTATGCGTCGGTTCCGACTCGATGGCACCTGACAACAACAAGTCCTTTCCTTGGGGAAGTATTGACCTTTTGCTGGAGACTGACTCAGTTTGCTTTTCTTCTGAGAAACACTCCATCCTTCTGACAAGCATTTCCTAAGTAGTCATTATGTGTCAGACACTCTGCAAGTCCCCAGGGATATGAAGTGGCTAGAAATTCCAGTTCCTGCCTTCCAGGGAAATCCAGTCTAATATGGGAAGCTGATGGTAAACAAGTGATCTCAGCAATGCAATAGAGGCATGAGTAAGAAATGTGCAGGAATGGGGAGTTTAGGAGCACACTCTTAAGTCAGCCTTGCTCCAGTGAGGTGATGCCTTCAGATCATTCCTGAAGCCGTATTGATCTTCCATTCCGTTTCCAGATAGTCTACTTGACCTGACCTTAGGACTGGACAGCAGAAAGTCCCCCATAGGGTCTTTCTTACCGTGGATCCATTATTTTATCCATGGTTATAAAATGCAGGAACAACGTTCTCAGCAACTTCTCTCTTAAGCAGTGCATTTCACTAAAGGCAGACTCAGATCGAAGGTGGTAGAAGAAGTAAAGCACGGTTTCTGCAGAAGGGAGGAAAAACACAACATATTTTATGAGAAGGAATGCACTGTGGGAATAGTTCTCTGACTCTTTGTGTCTCAATAGTATCCTTAGCCTAAACTGAAAGAGGAAAAAAAAAAAAAAAAGCATGGAATGTGAGAAGAATTAAAACAAAATTAATGCTCTCTCTCATGGCATGTAGTCATATATTTTAAAGAAAATGACTGTAATTGCCATAGTTCATTTCTTACTGTGAACTGAACTCCTTGTCGAGACCTTTCTTTTGTTGTTATTAGGTGTGGTCTAGTTGTTTTCCAGTCGAAGTGAACCAATGCACAGCATAATGAAGCACTGCTTAGTCTTGTTGCATCCTCAGAACTATTGTTATATTTGAACCCACTGTTGCATTCAGTGTCAATCCATCTCCATGAGGGTCTTCTCTTTTTTGCTGACACTCTAAAGACCAACCATAATATCTTCCAAAGACTGGTCCTTACTGATAACATATTCAAATACTTGAGACAAAGTCTTGCTAACTGAACAACATTCCAGCTGTACTTCTTCCAAGATAGTTTTTTTGTTTGTTTGTTTGTTTGTTTTTTCATTTTTCATTTTCGCTTACTTATTTTTAGCATTAGTGATTGGTTCGAAAATCTGAATAATTATTGTATTAAATTGTTGACTTGGCTGGCATGTGAAATATATGCTATCATTGAGAGCATTATACTTTATGATTGATATTGAAATTTTCTTTTTAAGAATGAATGTAATGCCATTCCACAAGTATTTGTCATTCCTGGAATATAATTGTCTTGATTTAAGAGGGCCAGCACTAGTCAATTTAAACTTACCAATGCCTAGAATCTGAATCTGTATACATTCTGTTTCATTTTGATGATTTCTAATTTCCCTAGATTCATACTTTGTATATTTCATGTTCTGACTATTAAAGGATGTCTGTAGCTGTTTCTTCTCATTTTGAGTCATGTCCTATCAGTAATGAAGACCGCATAATCTATACTCCATTCATGTCATTAAGGCTGACTCGACTTTGAGTAGGCAGCTCTTCCCCCGTCATATTTTGAGTGTCTTCTGACCTGAGGGTCTTGTCTGTGGATACTAGAACAATGTTCTGTGGCTGTTCATAAGAAAGGATATTGCAATTCAAAAAATTACCAGGTAATTTGAATTTGTATTTGATGCAGTGACTACCAAAGACTGTGGAGTCCTGGTGTGACACTGTAGGATTAGCTCTGGACTTCAGGGTTGGTTTGAACCACAAGGTTGGTAGTTCAAACTCACCAGCCACTCCTCGGAAACCCTATGTTGTTGTTGTTGTTAAGTGCCGTCAAGTCGGTTCCAAGCCATAGCGACCCTGTATAGGGTTTCCAAGGAGGGCCATTATTAGTTAGAACGGACTCAACAGCACTTAACAACAACAAGCCAAGACTGCAATGTAAGTATAAAAAAAGTATTACATTTGTGAATAAGTAAGCACTGTATTAATCAAAAAATGACCTTGGTGGTGCAGTGGTTAAGTGCTCGATTGCTAAAAAACCATTGGCAATTCAAACCCACTAGTCACTTTCAGGGGAGTCCTGGTGTGGCACTGTGGGTTAATGTTCTGGACTGCAAAGTCGGTTTGAACCATAAGGTCAGTGGTTCAAACTCACCAGCCACTCCTAGGAAACACTATACAGGGTCGCTATGAGTCAGAACTGACTTGACAGCATTAAACAACAAAGTCATTTACAAGAGAAAAATGTGGCTATCTGTTTTCATAAACATTTCCACTTTGAAAACACTATGTCCTTGAATCTATCCCACCTGTACTTAGAGATCATCTGAAGAACAGATTTGATACATTAAACACTGAAGACCAATGACCAGAAGAGTTGTAGGATGACATCAAGAACATCATACAGAAAGAAATCAAAAAGTGATTAACAAGACAAAAAAGAAGGAAAAGATCAAAATGGATGTCAGAAGAGACACTGAAACTTGCTCTCCAGTGTAGATATGCTAAAGCAAATGGAAGAAATTGGAGGCACAAGAATTGAACAGAAAATTTCCAAGATCAGTTCAAGAAGACAAAGTCAAATATTACAACAAAATGTGCAAAGATCTGGAATCAGAAAACCAAAAAGGAAGAACACGCTCAGCATTTCTCAAGCTGGGGAAACTGAAGAAAAAATTCAAGCCTCAAATTTTGTTATTGAAGGATTCTCTGGACAAATTACTGAATGATGCAGAAAGCATCAAAAGAAGATGGAAGGAATACACAGAGTCACTGTACCAAAAGGAAATGGTTGATGTTCAGCTGTTTCAAGAGGTAGCATATGATCAAGAGCCAATGATACTGAAGGAGGAAGTCCAAGGTGCATTGAAGGAATTGGCAAAGAACAAGGCACCAGGAATTGATGGAATAAAAATTGAAGTCTTTCAAGAAAATGAGGTGGCATTGGAGGCACTCACTTATCTCTGCCAAGAAATTTGGAAGACAACTCTCTGGCCAACTGATTGAAAGAGATCCATATTTGTGCCCATTCGAAAGAGAGGTGACCCAACAGAATGCAAAAATCATTGGACAATATCTTTGATATCCCATGAAAGTAAAGTTTTACTAAAGGTAATACAGAAATGGCTGCAAGCACACATTGACAGAGAAGTTCCAGAGGTCCAAGCCAGATTCAGAAGAGGCTGTGGAACAAGGGATATCATTGCTGATGTCCGATGGTTCTTGACTGAAAGCCGAGAATACCAGAAAGATGTTTACCTGTGCCTTATTGACTCTGCAAAGGCATTCGATTGTGTGGATCATGACAAGCTATGGACAACATTGTGAAGTATAAGTATTCCTGAATACTTAATTGTGCTCATGAAGAATCTGTACCTGGACCAAGAGGCAGTTGTTCGAACAGATCATGGAAACACTGAATGGTTTAAAATTAAGAAAGGTGTGTGGCAGGGTTGTATTTTTTCACCATACTTATTCAACCTGTATGAAGAGCAAATAAGTCGCAAAGCTGGGTTCTATGAAGAAAAACATGGCATCCATATTGGAGGAAGACTCATTAACAACTTGTGATATACTGACGACACTTAAAACAACAGTAGTCCAGACCCTGTATGACAACGTTCAAATCTTGTTGTCTTTGTGTTAGTAAAGATCAGTTTATCTACAACATCACATTGTTCCAAAATCTTTTTTCTTAGCCAGACAATGACTGTTATTATGACCCCAAAATATGGCAAAGCAACCAATCCAGTGAGTGGATCATACAGTCTGATGATTTAACATGACTGCAGGTAAAAACTACTGGGGGGCTTCTTAATGTAGAGATGCTTGGACTTCTTAACCAAATTGTTGCTGTTGAGTGCTATCGAGTCAATTCTGACTCATAGTGATCCTGTATAGGGTTTCCAAGGAGCTGCTGGTGAACTTGAACTACTGATGTTGTGGCTCAAGACTGGCCTTGCAATCCAGTACATTAACCAGGAGTGCCACACCAGGACTCCTCTTACCCAAATAGTAGTTGTAGTTCTTAGGTGCCATCGAGTTGGAATCGACTTATAGCAACCCTATGCACAACAGAATGGAACACTGCCTGGTCTTGAGCCAATCTCATAATTGTTGCCACACTTGAGCCGATTGATTCTGCCTGTCTGACAATTCATCTTGCTGGGGGTCTTCCTCTTTTTCTCTGACCCTCTACTTTACCAAACATGACATCCTTTTCCAGAGACTGGTCCCTCCTGACAATATGTCTTAAGTATAAGAGACGAAGTTTGGCCATCCTGACATCCAAGGAGCATTCTGAATGCACTTCTTCCAACACAGATGGTTCTTTTGGCAGCCAATGGCACTTTCAATATTCTCCTCCAACACCACAGCTCAAAAGCATCAATTCTTCTACGGCCTTCCTTATTCACTGTCCAGCTTTGGCATGCGTGTGAGGATACTGAAAATATTATGGCTTCAGTCAGGCGCACCTTAGTCCTCGTGCTGACGTCTTTGCTCTTCAACACTTTAAAAAGTTCCTGTGCAGCAGATTTGCCTAATGCAATATGTCCTTTGATTTCTTGGCTGCTGCTTCCGTAACTATTGATAGTTGATTCAAGAATAATGAAGTCCTTGACAACTTCAATCTTTTCTCCGTTGATAAGAATGTTGATTATTGGTCCAGTGGTGAGGATTATTGTTTTCTTGACATTGAGATGTATCCCATTCCAAAGGCTGTGCTCTTTCATCTTCTTCAGTAAATTAAGTCCTCTTCACTTTCAGCAAGCAAGGTTGTACAGTGATTATTATATATATAAACAAAAATCCTAGCCATGTCCTTAAAAAAATGGGTGATGAGAATGCATTTCTTTAGGCATAATGCTCAACTTTAATACCTCATTGAGGAGTAGTGGTTACGAATCGGGCTGCGAACCTTAAGGCCAGCAATTCGAAACTGTCAGCCGCTCTGCGGGAGAAAGATGAGGCATTCTGCTCCCATAAAGATTTACAGCCTCGGAAACCCTGCACAGGGTCTCTATGGGTCAGAACCGACTCGATGGCACTTAACAACAACAACAATCATAAATTCACAATTAGGACTAATATTGATCTGTTTACAAATATTCATTGATACTTTTTATATACACAGATGCTGTCAGATATCGTGGGAGAGTACAAATAGTAGAACATAATCTCCACTCCTTGAAATATGACACTTATAATCTTCTTAGGAGGTAGCAAGTATATAACATAAAATCAGACTGTAAAATCTATATATTGTACAGAGAGTAAAAGCTACAATTATGAGCTAAAAAAGCTCATTGTTAATTAGAAATTGTTTTATGGATGAAAGGAAGACTTCACAAGGGACTGGAGTCACCTGGGCAGATGCTACTTAGATTTGGATCATCTTCTGAATATCTTCTCTCACTAATCCAGCATGTAAGAACATTGGCTCTGTACTAGAAAATCTTGGGGCCATCATTCTTCATTTCTGTGATGTTGGCAAGCCATGTTAACATTATGATTCTCAAATTTAATTTCAGTCTATAAAGTTGGAAAAATGGTCAAACTTTCCTCATAGAATTATAAGGCATAAATGAGACAGTATAAGCAAAGTACTGAAAAATTGGAAGGAGCTCAATTTAACTCAATCAGTTCACTATTCCTTCCCATTACATCTTCCTAGCCCATATAGCTCATCAGTCCCAAATCGGGCATGGTGGTATTATAGTGCTCTGTCAGACTAGAGTTGACAGACACCAGAAGAAGTTGACCTCCTCCCTCTAGAGTTACCCTCAAAAAGACATAGGTGAGTTGGATCTTTCTCAGGTGTTATAGTCTTGCTATTTCTTTGCACCTGTACACAGGTGCATATGCATGTCCCACTGAGGATTCGAGGTAAAAATCCCACTTTTGTAGGTAAGATAAACCAATAAGCAGAAGGAGCACAAAAAAGCAAATTCTGCTTGTGAAATCGACATTTCATGGATACTACTGAGCTATGGTAGCTAGTGGTTACGAATCGGGCTGCGAACCGCAAGGTCAGCAGTTCGAAACTATCAGCTGCTCCATGGGAGAAAGATGAGGCTTTCTGTTCCCATAAAGATTTACAGCCTCAGAAACCCTGTACAGGGTTGCTATGAGTCGGAACAGACTCCACGGCACACAGCCACCACCACCACCACTGTGTGCACACACAAACTCCTAACCACACATCCAGAAGGTCCTGGATCCATATGTAGGAACCATAGAAACTGATACAGTCCCATGACCCATTACTTCCAGTTTCTTACTTTAACCACTAGATGATGTCTTCCCAAGCTGTTTGAACTGCAAAGTTGGTGGTTCAAGCTCACTAAGCACTCCTCGGAAACCCTATACAGGGTTGCTATGGGTCGGAACCGACTCAGTGGCACTTAACAAAAATAACAACCCGTGCATTTAAATATGTTTGGCTACTCTGGTACCAGGAGGCAGGATTTGGCATTATTCTATACTCATTTCTCAGGCCTCTTCTCCTGTCCTTTTCCAACATACCTTGAATTTCACCCATTTCCCCAGTTAGGAAGGGAGATTGAATACTGGGCAGTCAGAACAAAAAGCATATCCATTAACCATTTGAGAACACTAGAAGTTAGAGATCTAACATGTACTAACATGTACTTTACCATAGTCCTTCACCCAGATTGACATTGTTTAAATTCCAGTTCACCGTCTTGTCCTGGAAGAAGCAATAGTGAGCCTGCCACTTACATTGGTCTAACTTACGTAACCACAGCTCCACAAAGCAGTTTCTAATTCATAGTGAGTTTTCAGCTCTTAAATTCCTTATCAGAGCAGAAATGCCAATTTGTCAGTAAAACCATAGACAACATCCCTTTCAGGCTTCATCTCTGCTTCACGAGGAAAAATTGTTGTTGTTATTAAGTGCCATCGAGTTGGTTCTGAATCATAGTGATGCTGTATAGGTTTTCTCAGGAGCGGCTCATGGGTTTCAACTGTCAACCTTGTGGTTAGCGGTCCAATGCCTATCCTACAGTGCGACACCAGGACTCCTCATTATACAGTTTAGTCAAATTATTAATAAATTATTAATAATTAATTTTTAAAATTAATATTTTCCCTCGTACCTGACTTTCTCCTCCTGAACATTTACTTTTAATCTTAACTTCCATTTGTTTGTAGTGTCAGGTCTCAGAGTCCCCCCCCTCGCTCATCACCTCCCAGAGCTCAGGACGTGTAAGCCTGCGGGGAGAAAGCGAAGTGCTACCTGACTCACCAGTAAGAATTTAAGAAGCAATCCTATTGGTAGCTTTAAAGTGATGGCTCCTATAAATGCCCAAAGTGGTTCACCTCTATATCCTCAGCCTGGGGAACTCTCAGCAAGAGACTCCTTATTAGTCCTGTAGGATCAGCATCTTGAAAGTTCAGGTGCCTTGGGAATGCTTCATTTCTGCTCATTGAGATCTCCTGGGGTCGCTTCAGGCCACATTGGCTTCTTATCTCTACTTTTGCCCAGCTGACATTTGTCTCTGGAAGGAAATGGAAGCCAGGAAAAAGGAAGATGATGCACCTCCCCGCACCTTCCAACACACACTTGACCTTAGCCTAAACATTGTTTTCTAGCCCAGCTGTCAAACTTTAAGCATAGAGGAAAAGAATCTTCAAGTTAGCACATATACTCAGATTTCCTGTTGGACACCAAATGCTAAACAGGATAGGCCACACATATTTAACCTAAAAGAGCAATGTCCCCAAGGGCTTTTACTCTTCTAAAGTTAAATCTAAATTTAGAGGTGAGCTAAGTTAAAAATACAAAACTCTTTTGAAAAGAAAAACATTAAAATAAAATAAAACATTATCACAAGTATTTCTTTTCTGCTCTCATAACCAAAAAACTCCAACCCCACTGCCATTGAGTCTATTATGACTCATAGAAACTGTATATAGGATTCTCCAGGCTGTAAATCTTTTCCAGTAAATCTTTACTGGAAAAGAAAGCTTCATTTTTCTCCTGAAGAGTGACTAGTGGGTTTGATCTGCTGGCCTTGTACTAAAAGGTCTAGTGCTTATCCTGCAGTGCCACCAGGGCTCCAGTTTCATTTGTTGTTGTTGTTAAGTGCCAGTGAGTTGGTTTCAGCTTATAGCGACCCTGTATAGGGTTTCCAAGGAGCAGCTGGTAGGTTTGAACCACCAAACTTGTGGTTTCCAGTCCAGTGCTGATCCTACAGAGCCACACCAGTAGTCTCGCACTTAACTTGTCCTTTTGTGATGGACTAATATCACTCAACATAATGTCTGCCAGGTTCATCCATGTTATGAGGTATTTCCTAGATTCATCATTATTCTTTTATGTTGTATAGTATTCCATTGTGCGTATCAAAGGTTGTTTATCCATTCTTCTATTGATATGCACTTAGGTTGTCTTCACCTTTTTGCTATTGTGAAGAGTGCTGCAAGGAACATCGGTGTATATATAGCTTCATATGTCCTGGTTCTTATATCTTGTGGATATATACTCAGTAGAGGGATTGCTGGATCATAAGGTATTTCTATTTCCAACTTTCTGAGGAAGCGCCAAACCATTTTCCAGAGTGGTTGAACCATTTTACAGCCCCACCAGCAATATAGGAGAGTCCCAGTCTCTTTAAACCCTCATCATCATTTGTTTTCTGTTTTTCTGAACTTTGCTATTAATACTGGTGTGAGATGATATTTCATTGTTGTTTTGATTTGAATCTCTCTAATGGCTAGGAATCATAAGCATTTCTTCATAGTTTGTTGGCTGCCTGAATGTCTTCCTTGATGAGATGTCTGTTCATGGGAGACCAGCATCGTAGACAACAAAGAACAACCATGTGCCCATGTTCAGAGGGGAGTAGTTGATGTTGTTAACTGCCATCAAGTCAGTTCAGACCCATAGCAACACTGGATAGGGTTTCCGAGGAGCGGCTGGTGAGCTTGAATCGCCAACCTTGCAGTTCAAATGGCTTTGCAGTCTGGCGCATCAACCCACAGCACCACACCAGGACTTAAATTGTCATTTCCCAGAGCCCAGAAGGTGTAATCTTGCTGGAAAAACAGCAAAGCTCTTTCCCAATACACTGAATCTATTTTGATCTATTTATTCCTGCCCAGATTCTTTTACCTTTATTAAGAATCGTGGGGAAAATAATTGTGTTTAAGTCTGTCTGTATTATGACTGAACACAGGATGTGGGGGTTTTCTTTGAAATTCTGTTTTTAAATCGTGTCACCTAGCAGCTGGATTCCTTTTCCTAGAAAGAATTAGCACCCTAAGAGGAAAAAACTAAATTTTTTAAATAAAAAAGTATGGAAGCATTTGGGGTGATAAGCTTGTGTTGGTTTCGAATCAATTTAGAACAGTTTTAAACCTCTCAAACCTAAAACGTTCTAAAGTTTTAAATGATATCCACTAAGAAATCAAATCTAAGGAATTTTTCCATGAAACTTTTAGTCCTGTTTAAAACTAATAAGATGCTAATCTTTTCAAAACTTGTTTCCCCTTATTTGGAAATCTTTTTCTATAAAAGTAAAGCAGAGTTTAATATATCAAAATTGCTGGATTCACCCGAGTGGAGAAGAACATGACCTGGGCATGGTTTCAGGAGAATTAACTCCAAACCTGGATTCCATCATTGAGTACTTTTGTAACCTTGGACATCACTCAGTCATTAGTAGCCTCATTTAAGTGGTGGGGATTAAAATGTCTATACATGTGGGGATGATTAAATTACGGATTTTATTCCTTTACTTTTGGATTATGGTAAAATATGCGTAACATAAAATTTTAAAAATCATTTTAAGTTTATAATTCAAGTGGCAGTAATTGTATTAGTTCTATTGTACCATTATCCCTAATGACTAATTATTTTAAGTAACTTTTGATATGCTTACTAGTTATTATCTCTTTGGAGAAATGTTTATTTAAGTTTTTTGCCCATTTTTTTGTAAGGTTGGTAATCTTTTGTTTTTGAGTTGTTGGAGATTATTGTATATTTTGGATATTCTGTTTGTTAAATCCTTATCAGTTATATAATTTCCAAATATTTTCTCCAATTCTATAGTTGTTCTTTCACTTTCTTGATAATATCCTTTGATGTGCAGAATTTGCACAAAATGGTGAAATCAGTTTATCTATTTTTTGTTTGCTCATACTTTGGATAGCATATCTAAAAATCCATTTCCACATACGTTGTTGTTGTTACGTGCCATTGAGTTGTGTTCAACTCATAGCAACGGTTTCTCGGAGTGGCTGATGAGTTTGAACCACCAACCTTGTGGTTCAAATCAACCTTGTGGTACAGTGCATTATCCTACAGCATCACACGAGGACTTCAGTGCCAGATATAAGGTCCTGAAAATTTACCTCTATGTTTTCTTCTAAGAGGTTTATAATTTTAGTTCTTATGTTTATGTTGCTGATTCATTTGTGTTAATATTGGTATAAGGTGTATGGTTCCAACTTCATTTTCTACATATGAAAAGCCAGTTGTCTCAATACTCCGCTTAAAAAGAAAATTACGAAATTATTGTGTAAGTACAAGACACACATAGTAAACACTCAATAAATGTTAAAGCAGTGACTTTAAGAGGAGGTGGTTGCAGGCTTTGTTTGAGCATCTTCTTTAATTAAATATAAAATGATTATTAGTTTTAAAGCTTTTGTATCCTGACCATATAGAAATTGTCTTCCTTCCAAAGGAATTAAACAAGATTTGGAAAAAAATGTCTTGTAGCGAAGGATAGAACTCTACAGACACATACAATGGTGACATAGTGCACAAAAGAGTAAACATAATACCAAGGATGAATAAGATTTTACAGAAACATACAATGGTTGTATTTATTGTTGTTATGTGCCATCGAGTCACTTCTGATGCATAGCGACCCTGTATAGGGTTTCCGAGGAAAAGCTGGTGAGTTTGAACTGCCAACCTTGAGATTCAAACCAACTTTGCCATCCATCCCATTAACCCACAATGTCACACCAGGTTGTAGTGGTGGTAATGTGCCGTGGAGTCAGTTCCGACTCGTAGCAACCCTGTACAGGGTTTCCGAGGCTATCAATCTTTACGGAACAGAAAGCCTCATCTTTCTCCCATGGTAGAAAGATAATAGCTTTGAACTGCTGACCTTGAAGTTAGCAGCCTGACTCATAACCACACCAAAAAATAAAAATAATGCCAAGTCAGGTTTATTTCATCTGACAGAGTCATATTTGATTTCTTGCCTGTGCTATGTTGAAATATAGGAATTAAAACAGTCAGACATATGAAGGCCTAAAACATTTACGAATGTTACTTTGCATAGGCAAGTTACAACATACATATTTCAAAAGATTGTTTCAGCTTCATTAACAAGCAGTTGTCAATGTTTTCTGTAAGGGGTCAGAAGCAGTATATATTTTAGATCTCTGTTGTGACTATTTAGCTGTGTCACAGTAGGACAAAAGCAGTCTATTGTGTTTCTGTTGTTGTTAGATGCTGTTGAGTTGATTCCAACTCATAGTGATCCTGTATACAACACAATAAAACACTGCGCAGTCCTGCACTATCCACACAACTGTTGTTATATTTGAGCCCATTGTTGCTGCCTTGTGTCAGTCTATCTCATTAGTTGTCTTCTACTTTTTTGCTGAACCTCTGCTTTACTAAGCATGATGTACTTCTCCAGGTCCTATTCCCTCCTGATAGCATGTTCAAAATAGCAGAGACAAGAGTCTGGCCATCTTGTCTACTGAGGAGCATTCTGGCCGCAGTGCTTCTTCCAACATAGATTTGTTTGTTCTTCTGACAGCCCATGGTACTTTTAATATTCTTCTCCAACACCATAATTCAAATGCATCGGCAAAAGAAGTCCTGTTGCTTGTTGTTAGGTGCCATCGAGTCAGTTCCAAATCATAGTGACCCTGTGCACGATAGAACAAAACATGGCCATGTTCCTATACCATTCTCGAGATTGTTATGTTTAAACCCATTGCTGCTGCATTTGTGAAAATCCACCTCTTTGGAGATCTGCCTCTTTTCCACTGACCCTCCACTTGACCAAGCATGATATTCTTTTCCAAGGATTGGTCAACAGTAAATAAAAAGATATGAATGTGTACCAACAAAACTTTATTTACCCAAACA
This sequence comes from Chrysochloris asiatica, assembly GCF_000296735.1. Classification (NCBI taxonomy): domain Eukaryota; kingdom Metazoa; phylum Chordata; class Mammalia; order Afrosoricida; family Chrysochloridae; genus Chrysochloris; species Chrysochloris asiatica. The sequence continues at coordinate 3,805,608 of NW_006408600.1, read as the reverse complement.
GGTGGAGGGCTGTATTTGGTTTATAAGACACAGGTGGTAGTTTGTTGGGCCTTAGCCTAGAACATGACAAAGAATATGCTTATGAATTGGGCATAATTACCCAAGATAATTCATCTAAGAAAGTAAAAATGTTTCTATGCATATAAATTCATAAATGCTTAACTCAGCAGGTATACAAAAACAACCTTGTTGTTCAGTGCCACGGAGTCAGTTCCGACTCATAGTTGCCCTTTGTCAGGTTTCCTAGGAGCAGCTGGTGGGTTTGAACCACTCTCCTTGAGGTTAGCAATCCTGTGCTTATCCGATGGCACCACACCAGGACTCTTTTAAAAATTAATAACCTTAGTATATTCATTCACTTCTTTAGCATTATAGACTTGCAAGTTAAAAAAAAAAAAAAAAAAGTGCCTTCCTGTAAGTATATTCAACTGAGATGCCTGTATGTAAACCACAGATACTAACTGGCTTTCAGTAAGATATTTTTTTGTTGTTGTTAAGTTTAATTATAGAGTCATGCTCATTTGCACAATAGCCTCTACTGTTTCTCCATTCTAGATAGATTTCAATATTTGACTCTGTCCCAGTACAAGAATGCCCCGGACAGGATTTCCTTCTGCAGCACAAGAATATTTCCAAGTGAATTTCCTAGGAAGTGCATTCCAGGATGGCTTACCTGACAGCATCTGAACCATTGTGTTAGGAATTTCCTGCAGGAATTAAACCAGTTAAGCTTTGACTTCAGCATGTTACTATTTCCCACATTTACTTTAGACAATGCCTTTTAAAATAATGTCTTTACATGATGCCTTTCTCCAGGAAGAGATTAAAAATAATAAAATGTCTAGACCTTTCGAGATTGTTGAGAATTGTCTAAGGCTAATATCCTTTTTTGCATAATATTGCAAGGCAGCAACTCAGTCCTCAGTGCCAGGATCTCCATGTTGACTTTAGAAAAGCATAGTCCTGTGACAGAATCTCTCATCATTTTGAGATTCTAATTCTAATTTTAGAAAATCAAGTTCCGTTGTATTTTGAAAGTATCTAGTATCCAGAAACTTCCTGCAACAGAACAGAAAATATATTAATCGAGGTAAACACACTTAGCTGCCTTCAAAGACACATTCTTAAAATATCTTGGTGTGGTGCTCTAGGATAAGCACTGGGCTGCTAACCACAAAGCCAGTGGTTCAAACCCACTAGCCACTCCTCAGAAGTCTTCTACAGGATTGTTATGAGTCAGAACTGACTCAACAGCACTTAACAACAACACTATCACAGGGGTTTATTTTCTTTGTATACCTGTGCTAAATGTGGGTTGGGTGGTACCCACGCTTTATTGAACTATGTATACCATATACCATTGGCAATACATATTGTCTAGGTTCACAGCAAATGTAGACAATAGAAAGCACAGTAGATCTTAACTACCTTGGCCAGAGGTGATGCTGTCAGCTCTGTTTATATCTGAAATCAGCCTACATGACTCCTGTCTATCTGCAAGGGAGGCTGAGAAATATAAAGGAGCATGCGGGTATTTCGTGATATCTGCCAAGTTCTAATTGACACAAGAAAACATTGAAAGCACTTGGTTCATGTGCCGAGACTTAAAATCAGGTAAGGATGAATATGAAATTTACACTATTATCTCTGTTTTTGTCTAGTTAGTTTTGACAAGAACATATTCTATTAGAATGGTGCATTCTGCTTGTTTTCCCATTTGAAGTTTTCTGTCTTTCTAACTCTGCCCTGTAACTTAGTGGACAGATGAAAAATTTCTCAATCTATAAAATCCTTAATATCATTAAATTGATACATGTCATATATACATGATATATATGCATATATATATGGAGTCCTCACGTGGAGCTGTAGGATAAGCACTTGACCACAAGGTCAGTTTGAACTGGAAATCCTATACAGGGTTGCTATGAGTCAGAATCGACTGAATGGCACTTAACAACAACATATATGTATCGACTGAATGGCACTTAACAACAACATATATATATCGACTGAATGGCACTTAACAACATATATATATATCTTGTTGTTGTTGTTGTCAGGTGCCATCGAGTCGGAACCAACTTATAGACACCCCATGCACAGCAGAAAGAAATAATGTCCTATCCTGGGCCAACCTCACTACCACTGCCACACTTGACGCCATCAATGATGCCACCTGGCTGATCCATCTCGTTGGGGGT
>NW_006408600.1:3788211-3801471 GCF_000296735.1 Chrysochloris asiatica | reverse complement strand
GAGATTCAAGCTCATCAACTGCTCCTCAGAAACCCTATACAGTTGCAATGAGTCAGAACCAACTTAAGACAAAAACAACATGTGTGAGCAAGTAAAAAAGTATTGCTGCTTGGGTTCTGATTCATACCTGCATAGGTTTATTCCAAACAAAACAATTTGAACAGATCTCTTTGATAATGGATGGCTGAAGACAAGTTCTCACAGTAATAAACTTGTCTTCGTCTCTTTTGGGTGCCTTCAATAGAAAGGGCCAATCAAAACAGTGATTTCACATAGTATCTTCTGGGTCAGTTAGATTCAAGGCAGAGAGGTCAGTTCAGAAGGTTAAGGCAACTCTTTTGTTAAGTCAAATGAGTAATCTTAGTAGATTTTCTTTAAGGACACAGAATAATCATCGACTAATTAGGAAGAAGTTTTAAGAAAATCAAAAAGTGTATTGGTAAGAAAAAGACCAGGAAAATTGTACTGAGGAATTTTTTCCCCATCACAACAGTGTACCTGGTCATTCTTCGAGGATACCTAGAACTGTCCTCCAAGAATTTCATTGGGAAACCTTACCCTATCCATCCTACAGCCCTGTTCTTGTCCTTCCGACTTTTTTTGTTCCCCAAACTCAGAACATTTCAAAGACACGTGATTTGAGTTTGTTGAGGAAACCAAAACTGCCATTCAGCGTGGTATAAATAGAAGAGCACAGAATTATTTGAGGAAGGGTTAGAGAGATGGAAACACCACCTTCAGAAGTGTCTAGATCTAGAGGGAGGATATGTCCAGAAACAATAGTTTTATATTTTAATATTTTCGTTTCATAAAACTTTCTATGGTTTTGTAGCAATACTTTTTTTACTTGCATATGTACATTGATATATGTGTATGGAGTCCTGGTATAAAGCTGTAGGATATGCATTGCACTGCTAACAGAAGTGTGTCCGTTCAAACCCACCAGCTACTCCTTGGAAACACCCCATACAGGGTCACTATGAGTCAGAAGTGACTCATAGTATACATATATTGTTGTTGTTAAGTATTGTTGAGTCAGTTCGTACTCTTATCGATCTTATGTAGGGTTTCCAAGGATGTCATCAGTTCTGACTCATAGTGACCCTGTACACGGTGTTTATGTAAGTGAAAAAGTATTGGTGCGAAATCATAGAAAATTTTATGAAACAAAAATACTAAAATATGTAATATTTGTGGGAGCAGAAAGCCTTAGCTTTCTTCCTTGGTGCATAAAATACCCTCCAATTGCTGACCTTGTGGTTTGATGTCCAATGCTTATATATACACAGTCATCCTTCAGTATCAGAAGAGTATTGTTTCCAGGAACATCCTCACCCCTGCCCCACTTCCCCACGCAGATTCTGAAATCACAAATACTCAAGTCCCTTATATAAAATGGATTCAAATTTGCATATAATCTACCCACATCTTCCCATATACTAAGTTTTCTCTCATTGTTGTCATAGTCCTTTGCCCTCCAGTCAGTTCAGACTCATAGTGACTCTGTAAAGGGTTTCAGAGGAGCCATTGGTGGGTGTGAACCACCAACCTCGTGGCTAGCAGTCTAGGAGTCATTCTACAGCATCAGAACTCTTAAATCATATCTAAATTTCTCATAATACCTAATACAATGTAAAACCATTGCCATGGAGTGCACTCTGACTCACAGAGATCCTGTGTTGAGTTTCTGAGGCTGTGAATCTTTGCAGGAGCAGAAAGTCTCATTTGATAGATTTAAATTGTAGTCCTTGTAATTAGCAATCCAGTGGTATCAAATACACCCAGTACAATGTAAGTGTTTTGTAAATAGCACTTTACCCTTGTTCTTAGCCTGTGAGAGTCTGCTTTGATCACTTAATTGCTTCCCTCCTCTATCCCATCCCGTCCCACCAACAGTATTTCCATCTTCAGTTAGTTGGATACATGGATGCAGAAACCTTCAGATATGAGGGCTGACACATTCGCTGTATAAATGTATATATATTTGTTGTTGTTATGTGCCATTGAGTCGGTTCCAACTCATAGCAACCCTGTGCAGGGTTTCTCAGGAGCGGTTGGTAAGTTTGAACTGCCGAACTTGTTCAAACCGACCTTGCAATCCAGTGCTTTATCCCACAGCACCACACCAGGACTCCATATATATGTGTGTGTGTGTGTTGTTGTTGTTGTTGAGTGCTGATGAATGGTTTGCGACTCATAGTGACCCTGTATTAAGTTTCCAAGGAGTAGCTGGTGAGCTTGAACTGCTGATCTCGTTATTCAAACTGACTTTGCAGTCCAACATATTATCTTGCAGCACCACAACTATAACTATGTATATAATTGTTTCTCCAGTATGATCAATGAAGGAATATAATTATGTGTTCTGATAAATATTAGCACTGATTTACCTGAATACAGTTTTATTCAATATATATTAGATAAATTGTTGTTAAGTGCTGTTGAGTTGGTTCTAACTCACAGCTTCCCTTGTAGTTCTAACTGGCCTTGTGGTCCAGTGCTCATTCTACACCGCCACACCAGGATGCCATTCAATAAACAGGTGTTGATTAGTAGAGTCTATTTTATATATCCTGGTGTGGCATCAAGGGCTAAAGCAGTAGACTGCAAGGCCAGTTTGAATCATAGGGTCCCTTTGAATCAGAACTGATTTGACTGCATTTAAGAAGAATTCAGTAGCATCAAGATTAAAGGTTACATTTAATTTACTTGTACATTTAGTTTACATGTCATCAGTTTACATTCCTACATTGCTTAGGGGGTTTATTTTAAATGTTCCTTAAAGTGTGCCCAATGGATTGAGCTCTGTAGTCTGGTGGGGTTCAGGAACCTGTACTAGTCAAAAAAAGAATGTTCCTAGGCATCTTTTCCCCACTCCTATCATGAGCCGCTCCTCGGAAACCCTATACAGGGTTGCTATGTAGTGGTTATGAATTGGGCTGCAAACTGCAAGGTCAGCAGTTTGAAACTACCAGCTGTTCCGTGGGAGAAAGATGAGGCTTTCTGCTCCTGTAAAGATTTACAGCCTCAGAAACCCTGTACATGGTCACTATGAGTTGGAATCGACTCCACGGCACATAACAACAACAATTACATGGGTCAGAATTGACTCAACGGCAGGCACTTAACAACAACAACATTTTACGTGAAAATGGACTAATTGAAACCTATAAAACAAAAGTAGATTCTCTTCTGTTTGCTGCAGACGATTGTTACCAAACCAAAATGAGGCTTGGCCGCCTGTCACTGTACTCAATCACAGAGACGGGGAAAGGTCTAATCCAAGCTTTATTAACAGAAAGGCAGCAGTCCGGAGGACAGACAGAATAGTTTCTCAAGACCTTCTGTCTAGTATGAAGAGCAGGCACATTATATTGGGTAAATTACATTTAGATGTGGACTTACTCTGTTTTAACATTAGGATAGCATTCTTTGGGAAAAGGAAACAATAAATCAATAAACTTCTTTAAACATTTTACCTTTAGGGTCTCAGTTGCTTAATTCCTGAGATAACTATCTGGGTGGGCTTAGGTATGTCCTAGTCTCCTTGTCCTGTTCTCCTTCTAGGACCAGAAGGTCATTTTTAAACTTCCTCATTTACAGGGTCCTCCTTTGAAACTTCATGACTAAACCAAATCCATATTGTGTAGGTCATTAGTTCCCTGCCATCATTGTTATGAGCAAATGAGTTGATTTTTGCTGTTGTTAGATGCCATCAAGTTCTGCCAAGCTGGCTTTATGGGGCCCCTGTGAACAACAGAAAGAATGCTACCCAGTCATGGGCCATCTTCATTGTGGTTGCTATGCTGGCATCTACTGTTGCAACCATTTTGAGTTTTGAGCACCTTCTAATCTTGAGGCTACTTTTCAAGAATGTTGAACAATAGTCTGTTGTGATCTATAGAGTTTTCATTGGCTAATTTTTGGAAATAGATTTCTAGAGCTGTCTTCATAGTCTGTCTTATTCTAGAAGCTCTACTGACTAAGTTTTACTGTTGGTAGCCTTGCTGATATTTGAAATACTGGTGGCATAGCAACATGAAAGCCACCACAGTGTACAGTAAACTGACAGGTGAGTGGTGGAATTAGCTCATACCTCACTGATAAATAAGGAAATGATGTCACTATTACACATACATCTCTAAAATTAACTTTTTAATGTTTATGCCATCATATGCGAGTAGTGTAATGGAAGTATACTACACTTAGAACTGGGTGCAGCAAGTGTGAATTCAGCTCCATATTATTCCTAGTGCCCATCGTCTATATGTTCTGTCTGTTGACTTGGTTTTGCCTTGTGTGATTTCTTGGAAGGGTTCATTTTTGTGGCTGGCCCCAAACTGAGTTCATTTTTTCATTTTCTCCGTAATGTTGCAGTTTCAATGTTTTCTTACTCCTTTGCACTGAAGAATTATATTTAGTGCAGTGTTTATTTGTTAGGAATTGAGCATGCCTTTAAAATCACGTATTATTTTTATTTAGATTGTTACTAACTTTATTTGTGCTTTGGTTAACAATTTGTGAAGGTTTAGAGTCAGTTGCTCCAAATCTACTTTTATATGAGCTCTATTGTTTTTATTTGTGATTTTATAGACATGAGGTTGTTCTTAGGAATAAATACATCATAGTGGTGAAGGTATGTCTGTATTCTTACAATATAAATTGCATCTACTTTGTGGAAGAGAAGAATGTCAATAACACAATTGGCACTGGTTCTATTTGAAAAGTTTCCATATGGAGGCAGTTTGTCAACCTTTTATCCTGTTTGTAGCATTCTTTTAGAGTTTCCAAATGGTGTTTGCATGCAGAATTTTATTTTAATCTCAGAACAATACCACAAGGAACGTTATTAGCAATTCTACTTGATAGACTTAGGAATTAAAAGAAAAAGTTTTGCCTGAGTAGACAGATGACAACGTTCGGGCTAACATTAGTTATTTTTACTCAAACATGTTTTGAGCACCTAGAGTCCTGGTGTGGTGCTGCAGGCTAATGCGCTGGACTACAAAGTCTGTTTGAACCACAAGGTCGGTGATTTAAGCTCACCAGCTGCTCCTTAGAAACTCTATACAAGTTCGCTATGAATTAGAACTGATTCGACGGTATTAACAACAACAACAGCAACTCTATGCGAGGAGTCTTGGTGTGACTCTGTTGGATCAGCACTGAGCTTCTAACCATAAGATTGGTGGTTCAAATTCACCAGTCGCTCTGTGGAAAACCTATATAGGGTCCCTATGAGTCAGAATTGACTCCACAGAAATTAACAACAACAAAAACAACTTTTTGCCAGACACTGGAATGCAGAGATATTGTCTCCTTTTTCATACCATGGATGGTGGGGACCCTTTTCAGTTTGGATTAGATGAAACTAGGCAATCTGCTCAAACAGAGAGATACCAGCATTGCTAGTTCCTTAGAATAGCCTATGTTGCTCTACACATGCTGTGGGACATTTGGGTAACTCCTGGCTAGGTGACCACAGCCTGCTGCCAACCAGCAGTCTGTTACGTGGGTCTGCTCCCTCACAAGTCCCTAGACTACCGTGAATACTTGCTCCGTTGAAACACCACTCAAGAGCTGCAGAAAGCCTGTTAATGTCTAATCTCTCTGCCTTGTGTAAACTGTATGACATCCAGGGATGCATAGTGAAGATGGTCTATAATTGATTCTCGTGATTTATAGGGAGATAGTGATTAGTGACCTGGAGAATAAGAGCAAGGAAATTTCTGGTTCAGTCCTGTGAGTAAACTAGTCATGGCATCTTAGGTATGATACTTCAATTCCCTGGATCTTAAGAGTTTGTGTCACTTATGGACATGGTCCTGTAAGGTGGTCTAAATAAGGTGTGGGGTTTTTTTTTTGTTGTTGTTTCATTTGTAGCCTTCTGAAATTCATCTTAGGCATAATTGGGTTTGGCCAATGTATGCTCAAGGAGGGCCCCAAGGAGTTAGCTCCAAAGAGCTGTCTAACAAGTGACTTCTCTTAATGAAGTCCTGATTTTCCCAAGACTCTCCTGAAAATCAAGCAAGGCTCAAAGGTAGCAGAAATCTGAGTGACCAAAATGGCAGCACCTGAATAATATTGGGACATTTCAGCCTGTTGAAGGATGGTGACATTAAATAAATTACAAAGAAAAAGAATCCCATTCTAGAAAGCACATAATTATGTAAAAAGAAGATACATATGTTTGGGGCCAATTCAAATGATTTTTTATGAATAAAATATTTGATAAGACCAGGAATTTAAAAATTAATTTGAAAGTTCATGTGATATTCATATTATAATCAGCCATTACTTGATTATAGGTGTTTAAATCTCAAACATGTAAGTATCTGTATTTATAGTGAATGAGAATGAAGATTATTTTAGTCTGCCCCGGAAATCCCTTTTTGGTCTCATGATTCTGCTGTATGCAGAACCCACAACCAGTTAGATGTTTATTTACTTAGTCGGTGTTTAGCCTGTGGTTGGGCATTGAAACATCCCAATGGAGACAGAGAGAGGGGCACAGACAGTAGTGAAATACAAGGAAAGGAGGAGAAATCATTGGTGAAAACGAGTTAAAAAAATAAAAAATGGGGGAGGAAAGAATTTAAATAGTTCTTTTATAAATCCTTTTATTTCCCCCCCACACAAGATTAAAAATATGTTATTGTATATATGTGTTACTTTAACAGATCAATTCAATTTATTATTTGCTGTTGTTACAGTTGAGTGCCATCGAGTCCATTCTAACTCCTAGTGACACAATATTTCTGAGAAGCAGCTGTTGAATTTGAACCCGGCCTCATGGTTAGCAATCCAGTGCTTATTGCTATTCGACCTTGTTGTTGTTGTTAAGTACCATCAAATTGGCTCTGATCCATAGTGACCCAGTATAGGGTTTTTAGGGGCAGCTGGTGAGTGTGAACCTCTGACCTTACAGTTTAAACTGACTTTTCAGTCCAGAGCACCACATCAGGACTCCTTAGCACTTGCCAGATGATTTCACAAGTAGACAAAATACCATGAGTATGTGTTACATGCCTGAGATCAACAGCATATCAGATATTTGAAGGAATATAACTTGAAGAAAATGTACTGTTCTTTAGCAGTGCTGTTTGTTTGATATTCTCACACTTAAAGGTACATGACCTAATATATTTCAGTCTCGAACTAGTTGTGTGTTTTTTAAACCAAAGTAAATACTAAATAAAGTAATTCTAGAACCACTTATGGAAAATTTTAAATATAGAAAATATATTCGAATATGTAAACATTAATATCTTTTCTGATTTGCATTTTCCTTTTGTCTCTCATAAAAGATAAAATGTCCTGGAAAGTTGTTCTTACTGGACTGATAAATAACCAACTAAGACATATTGTACTTTTACCCAGTTTTAGTGGCAGAGAGCCCAAATTGCAGAATGCTTAGTTGCACAATCCTATATTAGATACTAAAGGGAAAGGTAGTTATTGAAATTAATATATATATATATTTTTTTTAAATAGAAAAATAAGAGAATTTTCTTTGTTTTTGTTTTTAAGCAAACTACTAAAGGGTATGGTGTCCTGTGGGGTAATGCACTGGACTGCAAAGTCAGTTTGAACTGCAAAGTTAGCAGTTCAAGCTCACCAGCTGCTATAGGTCAGAACCAATTCGATGACACTTAACAACAACTACAGTGTACACAGAAACTCTCTGCATTATTATTTGCAATAACTGCAAATGACTCTACTATTATTTAAAATTAAAAAGTTAAAGTTTTAAAAATGCATGTTATTGCATGATTTAGGGTAACTAATTGGGCTGTTTTCACTTTATAAGGAAATGGACCCAAGAGGATTTCAGGTTTATTGGAAATAATCTTATTGTAAGCCTAGGTGGTAGTTACATGGGTGTAATCATTTTGTGAAATTTGCACCCTTACGTGTATTTGTCAAGGTTCTTGGGTGGCCCAAATAATAATCTATAGTTTGGTAGTTTGAACTCATCCAATGGCACTACAGAAGACAAAAAGGTTTGGCAATCTGCTTCCACAAAAATAAAAAAAATAAAAAAATCCAATCTATTGTTGCTGAGTTGATTTTGCATCATGGTGGCCCCATGTGTTACAGAAAATAATTGATCTCCACAAGATTTCCTGAACTGTAGTCTTGTATGACAGCAGATCGCCAGGTCTTTCTTCTGTGAAGCCATGGGTGGCTTTGAATCACCAGCATGTCAATTACAGCCAAGGAAACCTGATGGGGAAATTCTGCTTTGTAACACATGGAGTTACTATGAAACAACTCCACTGCAACAGATGTAATTTTTCAGATGTGATGATGTACCACACTTAATTGAAAAAAGGTATTAAGAAAAAAACAGAAAGCAATTTTATAAAAATGTGGTGATAATGAGTTTCTGAGTCAACTTCTTGTTTTGCCTTTAAATCATCTGTAATACTGGTGTGATGCTGTAGAAGCACTAGACTGCATACCACAACGTCGGCAGTTCTAACTCACCAACTGTGCCTCAGAAACCCTCTACAGGGTGCTATGAGTTGGAACCAACTAGATGGTACTTAACAACCACAACATTGGAATTAAAGCATTGTGATGGCACTGTGATTCTCAAGTCCGTTCTAGTTTAAGATGACTGTATCTCATACTCAACACCCTCATAATTTCAACACCATGTCTAGTAGATGACCAACCTTGTTGCATCAGTTAAGATAAGTAGTGAAATGAAATAAGACTTCTCAAGAATCAGGTATGATTCTATTTATTTGAAAAATTGTTTGAGTGCCTAAATATAAACAAAATTGGTGGAACACAGTAGCTCTATGAAAACAATTCTAGTCTGAGAACACATGAATTTAAAGACTCAGACAATGGCTTGAAAGACTAAAAGCTTAGAAGCCTACCTTTCGACCCTAGAGCTATTCTGGACTCACGTACCCCTGCCCTTTTGGGACTATACTATCTATTAAGAAATGTATGACAAAGCTTCAATTCACCATGTTCTCAAGTTGCCCTCCACCATAATACATGTTTTCAAAGATAAATTTAGGAAGATTTCATATGTGGGACTTTATGAAGATTTGGAATAAGTCCTGATTATTTCACCAGGGAGTGAATATTAAGTATATATATTTCCACTTACATTGTCAGGTATATTTAAAAAAAAAAAAAAAAATCGCTTAACAGTCACTTTTAAATTGATTGGAATTCATCCAGAAGAAAGTTATTACTTGTTGCTAAAAGGTTAGAAATTTAAGAGGACACATTTTTGAAATCTTGGCTTTTTTTTAATACAAAGCTCTTTTTATTCCTTTAAAGTAGTAAAAGGCCAAGTGTTTAACAAAGTGTCAATGCAAATTATGTCGCTGATCTTTAATCAGAATATGGAATAGTGCTGGCACTCAAGATAGCAAGGAAAAAATGCCACCGGGTTTGACTATGAAATAACTGAAGTACAGCAAACTCACTCACCCTCCTGAACTCTTCACTCTAAACACCAGTTACAAGTGTCAATTTGTGGAGGACTAAGCTGGTGTCTAGTTCTTCTCTGCCCTCCAAATACAATCAGCCTGACACAAAGCTGCATTTATTCTGGGATGACATCACCTCCATTCTGCCCTTTCACTTGTATTTCAACGAATTATTCTTGTATTGCATAATGGAAGACTTCAACTTTAAATCAGACCAGGCAATGAAAGTCAGTGTGAGTTCTGGGTCACCTCTTCATCCTGCTTTAATTTACCTTTGGGTGTGGCTTTTGACAGGCATATAAAGTTATAAAATAAGTTTCCAACTTTAGATGGAGAATCCTCTCTCAGCAAGTACTTTCTTCACATATTTACGTGTCTGTCTAGTCAACTAAAAGCAGTCATATTTTTTTTCATAATGCGCTGAAGATCACCAGAGCTAAATCCTAAAACATCTATTCTCAACTTTTTTTTTAGATAGTACACAATTTTTGGATGTTATATAAGGAAAAACAAAACAAAACTAGGATTCTTTAAAGTTTAATTGGCCTTACAATTGCAGTAATCACTTAGGGCCCTTGAAGATATTTTTCCCTCTCTCCCTCCGTCCTTCTTTCCCTTTCTTTTGTCTTTTTTTCTTTCTTCCTTTCATCTTATTGGTTAGCTATTGAACAATGCCTTATACTTCACAAGTGACTACAGAATATTTCTTGGCAGGACTAATGCGTATTTCAACTTTTGTTTCATTTAATTTTTTAACTTTTTATTGTGAATTTCAGCAATCCATGCACATTTTGTTTCATCTCATTCATTGTGATCCGTACAATGCAACATCTTTTACCACACTTTTTTACTGTGTTTCCTGTTTCCATTCCTCCTTTCCTAATTCTTCTAAGGTTTTTCCTGGGGTAAATGCTGTCTTTTTGGTTTCAAATGGTTGATTAGTCTAAGGAGTAAGTGTTATTGTTCACCTTTTAGCCCTGCCTAGTATTTGACTGAAAACTGAGCCACAGGGGTGAGCCCAGCTCAGTCCTGAAGTGCTTGCTATATATAGTCTTGGGTGCTCTACCAGTCTTCATACATCCATACAACCAGTGAATTTACCCTCCCTCTTTTTTTTTCAATGATTTTTGAGTTTTGTTTCACATTTTTCTCCAATTCTATCCAGGACCTTCTAATGTGATCCCTTTCAGAACAGTTTGTAGTGGCGACCAAGTCCCATCTAGTTCTTCTGGTCTCAGGGTTGTGAAGGCTAACTTTTGACTGGTCCATTCATCCACTGGACTGATTGTTTCCCTGTGACTTAAATTTTCATCACTCGTCTTTCATCTGGATAAGGAGAGACCCACTGTTGTACTCTAAATGGCCACTCCTGAACCATTTAGATACGTGGCTACTCACCAAAATTAGGATGTAAAACATTATCTTTGTGGACTTTGTTATGCCAACTGACATTGGTGTCCTCCAGGACAATGGTATTGAGCCTCCAGGCTCAGCAACTCATTCCCTCAAGGTGTTTGGTGACAAGTTTCCAAAACTTTGCCCTCTGTATGTGACACCATATTCTTGGATATACTTGCAATATAGGCAAATACACATCCTTATATATGTTAAACTTGTATTTATGATTTCTGGATGAATTTGTTAGTGTTGTTAGGTGTTGTTGAGTCAGTTCTGACTCATAGTGACCCTATGTATGACAGAATGCAGCATTGCCCTGTCCTACACCGTACTTAAAGTTGTTATGTTTGAGCCCATTGCTGCTGCCACTGAATCATTGCATCTCATTGAGGTGTTCCTTTTGTTCACTGACCTTCCACTTTACCAAGCATGATTTGCCTCTCCAAGGACCAGTCCCTATGAATAACATGCTCAAAGTATGAGAGACAAAGTCTTGAAATCTGACTTCTAAGGATCATTTTGGTTGCATTCTTCCAACACCGCTTTATTCATTCTTCTGGCAGCCCATGGTACTTTTTGTATTCTTCCCCAACACTATAACTCAGATGCATCAATTCTATGGCCTTCCTTATTCATTGTTCAACTTTCACATACATATGATGTGATTGAAAATAACCATGGTTTGGGTCAGGCTCGCTTTAGTTCTTACACTGTTATCTTTGTTCTTAAACACTTTAAATTAATATGATATATATGCCATGAAGTCAATTTTGACTCATAATGACCTAATATTATAGAACTGTCCCATAGAGTTTTATAGACTGTAATGGATATGTAAACATATCACCTCATGTTTCTTCTGTGGAGCAATTTGTTGTTGTTAAGTGCCATGGAAATCAGTTCCCATTCATAGCGGCTGCTGGGTTTGAACCACTGACCTTGTGATTCGCTGTCCAGTGCCTGTCCTACAGAACCACATCAGAGTCATCTGTGGCTGGGATGTCAATGTTATCGATTGCTGTTGTTGATGAGTGCCATTGAGACAGTTCTGATTCATAGTGACCCTGTATAGTACACCTTTGCTGGAGCAGGAAAAAAAACCCTCATCTTTATTCCATAGAGAGGCTGGTGGGCTCAAATCATCAACCTTGTGATTGGCAGTCCAGTGTTTATCATACTCCCTGCCACATATTATTGTTGTAAAGTCCCCTCAAGTCCATTCTGACTCATAGTGACTTGTATAGGGTTCCCAAAGTGCAGCAGGTGAGTTTTAACCACTAGCCTTGTGAAGAGTAGTCCAGTGTTTATCCGACAGTGCCATACCAGGACTCCCAGTCACAGTTTGTTATTGTTAAGTACTCTCAAGTTGGTTCTGATACATAACAAACTTGTGTATGGTTTCCAAGGAGCAACTGGCAGGTTTGAACCTCTGACCTGTGGTTCACAGTCCAGTGCTGATCCTACAGTGCCACACTAGGAGTCCTAAGAAGTCATAATGAATTCTATGCAGCCTCTACTATGCTGCATGATTCATTATGCCAAGGTCAGTCAAATGGCTTTTTCTTGAAGGAATTATAATATATAATCAAATCTTGTATCAACTAGGTTAGAATAGAGAATTAATACTATCATGAGAAACTTGGAAGCAGCTTTAAATACTGATTAATATTATGATTACTTTTTTCACCCACTGATTCCAAGTGGATTCCAACTCAGACATTCTTAGACTGAATCGAACTGCTCCATAGGGTGTCCAAGGTGGTAAATCTTAATAAGAGCAGACTGTTTCATCTTTCTCCCAAGGAATGGCTGCTGGGTTTGAGCCACTGAACTTTTGATTAACAGCCAATGTTTAAGACACTGTGCCACCAGGCCTACTTTTATTTATTTTAGAAGAATAATTAGTCCTGGTGTGACACTGTGGGCTAATGCGTCAGACTGTAAAGTTGTTTGAACCGCAAGTGCGGTGGTTCGAGCTCACCAGCGGCTCTTTGGAAACACTCTACAGGGTTGCTATGTGTTGGAATCGACTCGATGGCACTTAACAACAACAACAACAACAACAAGTCCTCATAGTGCAGTGGGTTATAGTTTCAGTTGTTTGAACGTCACAGGAGAAGGATGAGGCTGTCGGCTCCCATAAACTTTTAGTCTCTGAGACTCTAGGAGCAGTTCTACTATGCCCTATGTGGATGCTAGGAGTTGGAATCCACTTGATGGCAGTAGATTTGATCTTTTGGGTTTAATTTTTCTAACAGCAATATCTAAATCCATATATATGTATTTGTTGTTGTTGTTGTTGTTATGTGCCGTGGAGTCGGTTCTGACTCATAGACCCTACACAGGGTTTCCGAGGCTGTAAATCTTTATGGGAGCAGACCGCCTCATCTGTCTCCCGCGGAGC
>NW_006408600.1:3775354-3787811 GCF_000296735.1 Chrysochloris asiatica | reverse complement strand
CTTAACAACAACATATATATATATATATGGAGCTCTGGTAGCGTAGTGGTTACGAATCGGGCTGCAAACCTTAAGGCCAGCAGTTCGAAACTACCAGCCGCTCCGCGGGAGAAAGATGAGGCGTTCTGCTCCCGTAAAGATTTACAGCAGGGTCGCTATGGGTTGGATCCGACTCGACGGCACTTAACAACAACAACAACAATATATATATATATATGTGTGTAGAACCAATAGAGGAAAAAGTCCATCTTTTGAAAAGACAGGATTTTTTTTGTCTTTAAACTAGGATAAGCTACTACATAGAATTTTAAGGCTCCTGACTGTTGCCACAAAAAAGAGTACACCCGTCTAATGCCACCTAATCTCCAAATATCTTTATAAGATGCACTCTTTCTAGAACTTTACAGGTCTGGGAAAAAAAAAAAAAAAAGGTCCTTCTAATATTATGTGTTATGGGCTTCCTACAGCATACGGCAGTATATATTCTGGAAAAGATTTCATGCTGATGATGCATGTCTCAGCCATTTTCTCATTCTCTTAAAGTTTTCCATCTGATTTTGCTACCACGCTCTTGGCTAGAGTTAAGAGTTTTCCAACAGTTTATTCAGTGTCAATGAATGCTACTGTTCATGAATTGTAGTTGTATGTATTTTTTTTTTAATGTGATCATAAAAAAATGGTTTAGAGCATGGTTATTTTGTTGCAAGAATCTATTTTTTTGAGTTATAATCTTTTAAAATAAGTTAAAGTTCTTCAAAGAGATATATGTATCTAAATTATAATATAACTTAAAGCTATGGTTTGGCAATGAAAAAGAGAGATGTATGAGTTTAGACTTTAGTTGAATTGCACCAAACGAAAAGAGAGAGAGAGAAGCACAATGTCTGAGTATGGTAGTTTAAAATTGCAGATTTACGTAAGATAATAATTAGATTCAAAAAGAAAACTTTTTAAAAGAATATTATTCATATTACAACTCATTTATTCAGCAAATTATATTGAATACATTCTTATGTCCCGGGGAATATGTCATGATTGGGTTCCCCAGAAACTAACAAAGCAGTGATTTTAAAAGTGACAATAAAGACATTTAGAACCATGTAGAGTTAATTAGGATGTTTGTAGGATGTTAATTCAGGACAGGAGTACACCACTTCCATTCTCAACTTCACTTTATTGTCCCAACTAGCTATTGTCACTTTTACTATTATTTGTTGTTGTTGTTGTTGTTGTTAGGTGCCATCGAGTCAGTTCCTACTCATCAATAAAACAACAGAACGAAACAATTGCCTGGTCCTGGGCGAACCTCACAATTGCTGCTACGATTGAGCCCATCACTGCTGCCACTGTGCCAATCCATCTTGTTGGGTCCGCTTTTTCTGAGACCCTCCACTTTACCAAACATGATATCCTTCTCCAGTGACTAGTCCCTCCTGATAATATCTCTAAAATATGAGAGACAAAGTCTGACCATCCTGGCCTCCAAGGAGCACTCTGGCTGTACTTCTAACACAGATCTGTTTGTTCTTTTGGCAGCCCATGGTACTTTTGATATTCTCCTTCAACACCATAACTCAGATGCATCAATTCTTCTACAGTCTTCCTTATTCACTGTCCAGCTTTCACATGCATTTAAGGTTACTGAAAATACCATGGCTTGCACCTTAGTCCTCAACCTGACATCTTTGCTCTTGAAAACTTTTAAGAGGTCTTGTGCAATAGATTTGCCTAAAGCAATATGTTGTTTGATTTCTTGGCTGCTTCCATGATGTTGATGGTTGATCTAAGCAAAATGAAGTCTTTGACAACTTCAATCTTTTTTCCATTTATATGGATGTTGTTTACTGGTCCAGTGGTGAGGATTTTTGTTTTCTTT
This sequence comes from Chrysochloris asiatica, assembly GCF_000296735.1. NCBI lineage: Eukaryota > Metazoa > Chordata > Mammalia > Afrosoricida > Chrysochloridae > Chrysochloris > Chrysochloris asiatica. The sequence goes on along the minus strand of NW_006408600.1, from coordinate 3,785,935 downwards.
ATATTGAGATGCAACCCATACTGAAGGCTGTGCTCTTTGATATTCATCAATAAGTATTTTAAGTCCTCTTCACTTTCAGCAAGCAAGCCTGCTATTGCAGGTTGTTAATAAGTCTTCCTTCAATCCTGATGCATTTTTCATCATCTAATCCAATTTCTCGGATTATTTGCTCAGAATACAGATTGAATAAGTAAAAGAATATAACCCTGGCGCACACCTTTCCTAATTTTAAACCATTCAGTGTTCCCTTGCTCTATTCAAACAACTGCCTCTTGGTTTATGTACAGGTTCCTCATGAGCACAACTAAGTGTTCTGGAATACTCATACTTCACAATATTATCCATAGTTTGTCATAATGTACATAATTAAAAACTTTTGCAAAGTCAGTAAAACACAAGATAGATTTGTTTTTCCTTCTGGCAGTGCATTGTACTTTTAATATTCACCTCCAACATTATAATTCAAATGCATCGATTCTTCTGTGTTTTTTATCCAACTTTCATATGCATATGAAGCTATTGAAAATACCATGGTTTAAAGTCAGGCCCAACTAAGACGTCAAACTAATATATTTTCTTTTGAACACTTTAAAGGGGTCTTGTGTAGCAGATTTGCCTAATGCAATTTGTCATTTGCTTTCTTGACTGCTACTTACATGAGTGTTGGTTGGGGATCCAAGGAAGGTTTTTGATGATCTCAATCCTTTCTCTATTTATCATGATGCTATTTATTGGTCCAATTGTGAGGATTTTTGTTCTCTTTACATTAAGGTGCAATCCATTCTGAAGTCCGTAGTCTTTTATCTTCATCATTAAGTACTTCAAGTTCTCTTCACTTCTAGCAAGCAAGGTTATTTCATCTTCTATTGGAGGTTATTAGTAAGTCTTCCTCCAATCTTGATACTATGCTCTTCTTCCTAAAATCCAGTTTCCTAGGTTATTTGCTCAGCATACAAATTCAGTAAGTATGGTGAAAGAATACAATCCTGGCCCATATCTTTCATTATTTCAAACTATTTAATATTTCCTTGTTCTGTTTTAATGACTGTATCACCATGTTTTTGTCTATGTAAGATTCCTCATGAGCACATTTAAGTGTTCTGGAATACCCATTCTTTGCAATTTTGATCATAGATTGTCATGATACACACAGTCTGAAACCTTTGCTTGGTCAATAAAGCACAAGTAAGCATCTTGCTGATATTTTCTGTTTTCAGTCACCATTTATCTGACATCAGCAATGATATCCTTCCTTCTATATCCTTCTCTGAATTTGGTTTGAATTTCTGGAAATTCCTTGTTGATGTTCTGTTGCATGTGATATTAATGATATTGTTTAATAATTTCTGCATTCAGTTGGGTCACCTCTCTTTGGAATGGGAAGAAGTATGGATCTCTTCTAGTCAGTTGGCCAAGTAGCTTCTAAATTTATTGACATTGATGTTTGAGCACCTTCAGTGTTGCATCACTTTGTTGAAAGATTTCAATTTGTATTTCATAAATTCCTGGTACCTTGTTCTTTGACAAAGCCTTCAGTGCACCTTGGACTGCATCCTTCAGTACCATTGGCTCTTGATCATATGTTACCTCCCGAAATGTTTGAACATCGACCATTTCTTTGTGGCAGTGACTCTTTATTTCTCCCATCTTATGTTGATGTATTTTGCATCATTCAGTATTTTGCCCATGGAGACCATCAGTGGTGCAAGTCAAAGCTTCATTTTGTTTTTCCCATTTCTTTCAGCTTGAGAAATGCTGAGCCTATTCTTCCCTCTTTATTTTTTAAATCTTTGCACATTTCATTATAGTACTTGCCTTTGCCTTCTCGCGCTGCCCTTTCAAAATTTCTTTTAAGCTCTTTTACTTCCTTTCTCATTTCTTCTATTCACTTTAGCATCTCTGTGCTGGAGAACTAAGTTCAGAGTCTCTTCTGACATCATTTTGGTCTTTTCTTTCTTTTTAATGACATTTTGCTTTCTTTCTTTATAATGATCTTGTTGTCATCCCACATCTCTTCTGGTCTTTGGTCATCAGTGTCTAATGCATCAAATATATTCATTAGATGGTCTCTAAATTAAGGTGGGATATGTTCATAGTCATATTTTAACTCTCATGGACTTGTTTTAAATTGCTTGTTTCAGCCTGAACTTACATATGAGCAATTGATGGTCTGTTACACATTCTGCCCCTGGGTTTCTTTTGACTGATGATAGTGAACTTTCCCACCATCTCTTCCCTTTGATGTAATCAATTTGATTCCTCTGTATTTCATCTGGTTAAGTCCACATGTATAAGCTGTAGCCTTTTATGTTGTTTATAAAAGCTGTTTGCAATGAACAATTAAGTCACTGGTCTTGCAAAATCCTATGTTGTTGTCTTCAGCAACATTTCTATCACCAAACCATATTTTCCAACTGCTAACCCATCCTTTGTGTTTCCAGTCACCAGTAATTAATCAATACATCTTGATTGCTTGTTTGATAAATTTCAGACTGAAGACATTGGTAGACTTCTTCAACTCAAGCATCTCTGGCTTTAGTAGTTTGTGTGTAAATTTGAATTATAGTAGTATTAACTGATTTTCCTTGTAGGTGTATGTATGTTATTCTATGACAAACAGCACTGAACTTCAAGATAGGTCTTGAAATACTCTTTTTTGATGATCAATTCAACACCATTTCTCTTGAATTTGTCAACCCTGTCATAGTAAATCATGTTATTGTCAGATTCAGTGTGGCCAATATCAATCTATTTCAGCTCACAAATGCCTAGGTTATATATGTTTATGCATTCCATTTAATTTTTGACAATTTCCAGTTTTCCTAGATTCATATTTTGTACAGTCCATGTTCTGATTATTAATGGATGTTTTCAGGTATTTGTCCTCATTTTGAGATGTGCCTCATCAGCAAATAAATGTCCCGAAAACTTTACTCCATTCACATCATCATGTTCAGCTACTCTTTACGAAAGCAGTTATTCCTTAGGCTAATTTCTAGTACTGTCCAACCTGAGAAGCTCATCTTCCAGCACTATAACTGACAATATTCCGGTGCTAGTCATGTTTTAATCTCTGTCAGTGTTTTGCTGCTGTTCATAAGGTTTTCAGTGGCTAATATTCAGAAATAGTCAACTTCACCTTCTTCCTAGTCTGTCTTAGTTTGGAATGGTATTTAAATCTGTCCATCATGGATGGTATTTAAAATATTGGTAGCATAACTTCAAGCATCACAGTAACACAAAGCCACCACAGTGTGACAAACTGACAGACAGACTAGTGGTGGTACATGTAGCTATCAGTTTTAGCCATCTCCTCTGTTGCCTGTACAGGGGCACTATGAGTTGGAACTGACTTGACCGGCACTTAGCAACCGCAACTGTTACCTGAATAATGTCTTTTAAAATTAAAAACAGGGATTAAATCAATATTAGGAGTCAATAGCTAACTCTTTCATTTCTCAAACTCTGCTAGGCATTGAGGATGAGAATATGAGTTCCTAAGTTTAAGTAGTTTACTGTCTAATAGAAGAATGCATTAGTTGTTAGTTATCATCAAGTTGAAATAGGGAATAGAATATGTAAAGTAGTTACTTGTAATATAATATGATATTGCTGTGAGATTTTTTTCAGATCACAGAGGAAGAATGATTATCACGAGGAGGAGTTAGGGAGGGTATGAGAGATAGCTTTTAGAGGATGAGTGGGATTCCACCAGGCAAAATAGGAAAGAATTAAAAAAACAAACAAACAGAGGATATTTTCAGCAGAAGTTCAGATGACAATAAAAGATGTTTCAGGGAACTTCAAGTATTAAAGAGCAACCATACTTAATGCTTTTAGTCAGAAGTGGTAATAAGATTAGAAAGGTGAAATGAAGCTTCATGGTTTTCAAATCAGCTACAATCAGGAAACCCTATACAGGGTGGCTATGAGTTGAAACTGACTTGATGGCACTTAACAACAGTAATACTGTGATTTTGGAGTCCTGGAGTGGCACACTAGTGGTGCATTGCTAACTGTAAGGTCAGTAGTTCCAACCTACCAGCTTCTCTTTGGAAGCCCTGTACAAGGTTGTTATGAGTAGGAACCAATTCAACAACGACAATATGCTATAAATTTGGGAAGAAGAACAGCATATCGTAGGCTCTAGAGGGCCTAACGTTAGGAAAGTACATATTTCAAAAAACACTTTTGGCAATAGAGAGAAAGGCAAATGGAGAAACCCTCCTGAAGAAATATTAGATCCCATTGATATAATGTGTTGTTGTTAAGTGCCATTGAGTCGATTCCAACCCATAGCAACCCTGTACAGGGTTTCCAAGGAGCAGCTGGTGATCTTGAACCACCAACACTGTAGTTCAAATGACTTTGCTGTCTGACGCATTAGCCCACAGCGCCACACCAGGACTCCATTGATATAATAGGATACAACTAATTAGTTGTTCTAATTTTGGCCCCTTTAAAGATTCAAACAGTACTATCAGAGCATCATTTCCATTCAGTAGGTAGTTCTCCTCTAAGAGAAAATGAAGAGGAAGCTAGGCTATACATGTATAGTTTGTCTTCACAGACTCAGCAATCAGATCATTGTAAAAGAAGGGTAAACTAGACTAGGATGTTATAACCAGTCAAGTTCATTCCACAGGGAAGGAAGCATCAGGAGTGGAGAGCAAACATTTTCCCATAAAAACATAAAATTAAAGCCACATACCCAAATGTTTGTCTTTTTTTGCATTTTATTCTCCCCTACTTCCCAACCCATAAGTAACCACTACCCTGAATGTTAAGATCCTTATATATAATAAGCAATCCTGGTGTGGCACTGTAGGATAAGCACTGGACGGTTAATCAGAAGGTCAGATGTTCAAACTCACCAGCTGCTCCTCAGAAATACTATATAGGGTTGCTATGAGTCAGAACCGACTTCACAGCACTTAACAACAACAATATATCATAAGGGAGTCTTGGTGGCTTAGCGGGTAAAATATTGGGGTACTAAACAAAAGATCGGTGGTTCAAATCTACCAGCTGCTCTATTGCAGAAAGATGAGGCCGTCTGCTCATATATACAGCCTTCGAAACTGTATGGAGCAGTTCTACTCTGTCCTGTCGTGTCGCTAGGAGTTGGAATCTACTCAACAGCAGTGGATTTGGTGCAAACAGTTGAAGCACTCAGCTACTAACTGGAAGGTTGGCAGTTCAAGACCACTCAGAATGATCTGGCAATCTGCTTTTGAAAAATCACAGTCATTGAAAACCCTGTGAGGTTCTATTCTGACATGTGGTATCACTAAGAGAGCCCATTCTAGGATAACTGGCTTCTCTTTTTGGTTTTGTATTATGATAACAAGTACTTAGTCATCAGTGTTGTGATTTTAAGAAGCAGACTGTATCCTTTTAAGGAAAATACTGGTTACTAGTTTGGGGACTATTGACTATAACATTAATGTTTACTTCAATTTTGAGGCATTAATAAATTAATGGAAAGATGATGCTAATAAATTGAGATGAGTTTAGATCTAAGTATGTTACTGCTCATTTCGGGTTCTAAGTGCTAAAAGATCATCATGGTCTTAGCAATGTAATTATAGCTAAGGAAAAAAACAGAGCTGTTTCCAAACAGAAGGGCAACAAAATGTTATCTCTTTCCCCGAAACAGAAAAAAAACAACATTCTACTGACCCTTGCCTTCTGAGATATTTCAGCATTCCAGGCTACTGAGATTTTTGCTCATAAATAATTTCCAATGTCCTTTAAAATCCTTTCTGATTTATTTCTCAAATGTTTTTGGTGAATAACAAATTTCATTCTTTTGGCTTACATTGTTTCCTCTGTATAAACTGGATGATTTTTAAATTGAGTACAGTTACCAGAAAACCTTTTGAATGAAGAAAATGCTTTGCAGTGAGTAATGTAATGGGAATTTATTATAATACGTAGCAAGGAAATAACACAGCATCGTTTTAATTTAAGTGATAGCATGCTGTTAGGGGAAGCACTGAGCTACCCAGGGAAATTAACTTATTAAGTGTTATAGGAAAATCAATAATGGCATTTCTTAGTACCTAGAATTTGAAATGGCTAGTTAAATGTACTAGTACTGCTAGGGTAAGCAATAGTTTCATTACATGTTTTATTTTGGCTGGAGTATATTAGTGGACATTTCCCAGAATTTCATTTTTTTAGTTTGCTTCAAAAATCCCTAATTTATAAATGTTAATTACTGGTTACTTGTGTGTTAACCAGAAAGTATTTAGATAACCATAGTCCATCAACAAAAGGAATGTTATATGGTCTGTATACTTTGTTTCCTGCTTCAGAGCAATATAGGAATGAAACTGAGAATTCAAAGCAAGCTAATTATATGTCTCTTTGGTGCCCATGGTGGTGGTGATGGAGGTAGTGTGCTGTGGAGCTGATTCTTACTCATAGCAACCTTGCAGAGGGTTTCTGAGGCTATAAATATTTACGGAAACAGAAAGTCTCATCTTTCTCCCACTGCTACCTTGAGGTTTGCAGCCCAACTCATAACCACTATGTTATCAGAGCTCCTTTGAAAAATAAAACGTAGGTTGTAGTTGTTAGTGCCATGGATCAGGTTCCAACTTATAGCAAACTGTATAGGGTTTCCAAGAAGCAACTGGTGGGTTTGAACTGCTGGTGTAATTAATAGTCCACTTCTTATCCTACAACACCAGGACTCCTACATGCTAATTATGTTCTTAACACCTTGCATAAAATTAAAAAAAAAATAAAAACAAACAAACAAACACACATACACATGAAAAACTAGGTGTACTTGTTCTTTGAAAGAATGTCCTGGTTAACTAAAACAGCCAGCAATTATTTAACTTTCCACAACCTCATTTAATTGATTTCTTATAATGGAATTTCACTAAGTGAGAAACACCTGTTGTATTTTATAGGCTATGCCACTGTTTGAACTGCAAGGTCAGTGGTTCACACTCACCTGCTCCTTGGAAACTCTATACAGGGTTGCTATGGGTCAGAATCAATTTCCATGACACTTAACAACAACAACTGTGAACCAGTGGTGGTGGAGGTTATTGTTAAGTGCTGTCAAGTCAGTTCCGACTCATAGTGAACCTGTATAGGGAGAGGCTGGTAAGCTTGAACCTCCGACCTTGTGATTCAAACCAACGTTGCAGTCCAGCACATTAACCCACAATGCCACACCAAGACTAAGTGATAGCCTATAAAATACTGCAGGTATTCTTCACTTAGTGAAATTCCATTTAAAAAAAAACAAACAATTAAATGAGATTGTGATGACAAATAATTTCTGCCTATTTTGTCAACTAGAACATTCTTTGAAAGAATGGAGTCCTGGTGTGGTGCTGTAAGATCAACACCAACTGGTAACCACAAGTTTGGTGGTTCAAACCCACCAGTTGCTGCTTGAAAACCTGGTACAGGGTTGCTAACAGTCGGAACTGACTCAATGGCACTTAACAACTATCACTGGATCACAGAGTACTGGTGTAGAGTTTTAAGGTAATCACTGGATCACAAGGTCTGTTCAAAGTCACCAGCTACTCCCTGTAAACCCTATATAGGGTTGTTATGAATCTGAACTGACTCAACAGCACCTAACAACAACAACTGCTACCACCACAAGACTATAAGGTCAATGTGAACTACAAGGATGGTGATTCAAACTAACCAACTACTCCTTGGGAACACAAAGCAGGATTGCTAAGAGTAAGAACAGACTTGATGGCACTTAACAATGACAGCCACATTGCAGTATACATGATCACAGTGTTCAAAAGCATTGAACTTTATCTCCTCAAAATTTGCATGTTCTTTCTTCAAAATTTGAATCTAAATAAAAGCCTTGAAGCAATATGTATATTTGAAAAGTTTGTGGTTATTCCTTTCCCTTTACTTCTGTTTTATTTTTGTTAGTAGACTTCAGTGTGATTTCACTTCAACAATTTAAGTTACAAATTGGAAACTGTTAATTTCTGAGCAAGAAAATGGCTTTAGAATCATCTTGTAGTATTTGAATTATATAACTGGATTTTCTTTTCTTTTACATATCTGAAACTCCACTGGTCTCTTTTATGGCCAAACCTTATCTAATTACCATAAATATTCTTCTGTCCATTGAGAGCTTATCTTAAAAGAAATAAGCTGAATAAAAAGTTGTGCCCTTGATAGCAAGTTCTTTTCACTGAATTTCATTCACTTGTATATCCTTTCTTCTCAGTGATGTTTATGAGCCAGTGACACGTTGCTATTATTAAGGTAATTTTTGTTAATATGCACCACAAGTAGTTTTAAAGGTCAAGAAAACAGAGTTAGTATACATGATGAAATGCAGAGTGAAATAGATGATTTAAAATGTTCTAATCTTCAGTGAGGCTATTAAACATAATGACAAAAAAGATGTAGGATAGCTCCCCATCCCCAGTGAAGCAATGAAAAGTACCTGCTGTCCTGTTAACCCTTACAGTTGAACATTTGAATCACCTTCAAAAGCCCATACTAAAACCATCCAGAAAAATCAACAACCTATTAAATAGGAAAATAAATACTGTGCTCTCTTGTTGTTGTTGTTGTTAAGTACTGTCCAGTCAGTTCCAACTCATAGGGACCCCATATAGGCTTTTTGAGGAGCGACTGGTGGGTTTGAACCACCGACTTCGTGGTTCACATTCTAGAGCTGAACTTGTCAGTTAAAGCTACAAGGTAAATTGAAAATAATTTATTTCTTTGCTTTCCTGACCCTCAAAACTTCCTGTTATTTATACTAAAAAAAATAGCCTGGGGATGTGCTAATATAGCCTCATATACGGGGCCTTCTAAAAGATTATGGAAAAATGGAGTTGAAAGGTAATGGAATTCTTCCACAGACTTCCAAATTTCTTACGTATATGTCACTGAAAAGAAATTGTATTTTAGTTAAGAGAATTCATTGAAAAAACAAACAAACATTAACCAGGGTAAAACATTTATTTAGATCCCTATCCACCCCAAGACTTTATATCTCAGAATCTCTGGGTAAATACTTAAGTAGGTTGGCAACTTTGCTATCTTTTGAGGTTTAATGCCTTTCCATCTGCAGTAGTCTGTGCTATGAAGTCACAGATATTAATTAATTCAGTTCACAGGATGCCGGGCAGCTGGAGAGCAGAGCCCTGTGCTCATGTTGCTTGCACAAAAAACATGAGCTGTGTTTCCCACAGCAGGACTCAGGGTCCCCTGATGTTCTGCAGCTTTTTTATCCTGTAAAACATACAGCCTGAAGATGATGCTGATGAAAGGGTGAAGGGAGTTGATCTCTGAGACTGTTTAAGAATTTCAGAGATCAGGAGCTGGCAGAGCAGGCAATTATGTGTGGTGGGAGGATCTGGGAAAGCACAGATGTCTGTAGATACTACAAAGAAAAATAAACATTGTGGAAGAACAAACTTATGTAGAAAAATTTAAATGGGGGATTTTTAACAAAGGATGTTTGGCAAACACACTGTATTGGAGTTCAGTATTCTGGGCAGCATTTATAAAAGGGGACAAGTTCTTAAGGCTAGCATAACCTTTATATTACATATCTTCATTTCTCTGTTTATTTCATCCTGTGCTACCTTAATACACATGTATTAAACACATACTGTGTGCCAAGAATTAAGCCTTCATGTCTCCTTCCCACCTGCCATGCAGGTATAGATACACATATATATACATAGTCACTTTGAAGTTCAAAACCATTCACAAGCTAAAGTTAAAAAAAAGCAGCTTCCCAGGATGAAACTTGGAAAATGTTTGATATCGAGGTGTTTATTTGGATTAGCTTTTCTGGACTTGTTGATGGAGATGGATAGCTTGCTGACATGTTACATCATTTCTGATGAGAAAACATTGAATAGTGAGATTTACTAGGCTAAATTTTCTTGTTATATAACTGTATAGGATAGTGTGCTATAGTGAATTATTTAATATCTATTCCAGTCATCACTTTGTAAGTTCTCACCAAACGAAAAGAAGGTGGAGGAAGATGCTGATGGGTTATATGATTCAATTGTGAGTGACTGTTAACTGGATTGTGATTGTTGTTCTTGTTGTTAGGTGACATTGAGTCAGTACTGACTCATAGCAACCCTATGCACAACAGAACAAAACACTGCCCAGCCCTGGGTCAACTTCACAAATGTTGCCACACTTGAGCCCATTGATGCTGACACTTTGCAATCCATCTCACTGGGGGTCTTCCTCTTTTACTCTAACCCGCCACTTTACCAAACAGGATATCCTTCTCCAGCAACTGGTCCTTCCTGATAATATGTCCAAAGTATGGGAGACAAAGTTTGGCCATCCTGGCCTCTAATGAGCACTCTGGCTGCACTTCTTCCAATTCAGTTCTGTTAGTTTTTTTGGCAGCTCATGGCACTTTTAATATTCTCCTTCAACTTCATAACTCAAATGCATCAATTCTTCTACGGTCTTCCTTATTCACTGTCCAGCTTTTGCATGTATATGAGGTTCTTGAAAATACCATGGCTTGTGTCAGGCACTCCTTAGTCCTCAAGCTGACGTCTTTGCTGTTCAACATTTTAAAAA
>NW_006408600.1:3757487-3758958 GCF_000296735.1 Chrysochloris asiatica | reverse complement strand
AACAACAACAACAGTGTAACAAAATATTTGCCATCTCAGCATTTTTCATATGTCCAGTTCAGTTACATTAATTATGTCATCATGTAATACAACCTTTATCAAAGCAATATATTTTTATGACTAGATCTGACATTCATATGAGGTGATTAAAAATGTCCTGGCTTGGGTCAGACACACCGTAGTCTTCAAACTGATATCTTTGCTCTTGAATACTTTAAAGAGGTCTTTTGCAGCACATTTGCCTAATGCAGTAAGTTGTGTGGTCCCTTGACTGCTGCTTTCATGAGTGTTGATTGTGGATCCAAATAAAACTAAATCCTTGATAACTTCAATGTTTTCTCTGTTTGGTCCAGTTGTGAGGATTTTTTTTTTTTTAACATTGCATTGATAATCCATGCTGAAGGCTGTAGTGTTTGATCTTCATCAGTATGTGCTTCAAATTCTCTTCACTTACATTCAGAAAGCAAGACTACTTAGAAACCAGGATGATGAGACTTTGTCTCTCATGTTGTTTTGTTGTTGTTAAGTGCTGTTGAGTTGATTCAGGCCCATAGTAACCTTGTGTAGGGTTTCCAAGGAGTGGCTGGTGAACTTGAACCACTGATCTTGCAGTTCAAAGGACTTTGCAATCGGAAACATTAGACCACAGTGCCACACCAGGACTCCTTTGTCTCTCATACTAGGGAACAACTGTCAGGGAGGACCAGACCCTGGAGAAGGACATCTGAATATCAACAGTTATTAATGAGCCTTTCAACAATCCTGATGCCATGTGCTCCTTTATACAGACTAGCTTCTTAGGTTATACACTCAGCATACAGACTGAATAAGTATTGTGAAAGATTACAACCACGAGCACAGGCTTCCTGATTTTTAAACCAGGCAGTATCCCCTATTCACTTAGAAAAAATGTCTCTTGGTCTATGTACAGATTCAGCATGAGCACATTTAAATGTTCAAGGAATCCCCAATCTTTTCAATATTTATCCATAGTTTCTTAGGATCCACACAGTCAAATGCTTTGGCATAATCAATTAAATACAAGTAAACATTTTTCTGTTATTTTCTGCTTTCAGAGTAGTTAAAATTGTGGAAGAGTTAACTAATAATGGTTTAAAGAAACAGTACAAGTAGAAGGGCTATGTTTAATCTATGTCTCTAAAGTCCACCATCTTTCTATAACATGAAGGAATTTACCCTAAATAACATTAGCTGTAAAAAGGCAAGTATTATTTCCTATCTTTGTTGTTGTTGTTGTAAGGTGCCATCGAGTTGGAACCGACTCACAGCGACCCCATGCACAGCAGAACGAAACAATGTCCTAGCCAACCTTACTACCGTTGACACTTGACACCATCAGTGATGCCACCTGGCTGATCTACCTCATTGGGGGTCTTCCTGTTTTTCTCTGACCCTCCATCTTACCCAGCATGACATCCTTCTCCAGCGACTGTTCTCTTCTGACAATATG
>NW_006408600.1:3754388-3757319 GCF_000296735.1 Chrysochloris asiatica | reverse complement strand
GGCGTCTTGTTCTTTGCAAATTCCTTCAGTGCACCTTGGACTTCTTCCTTCAGTATCATTGGCTCTTGATACCAATGGTATGCTACCTCTTGAAATGGTTGATCATCAACCATTTTTTTTAACAGTTGGAAATCTAATGCTTGGTGGAGAAGTTAGTCAATGTTATCATCGTGCTGAGTTAAAAATGACCCATCTCAGAAGCAGAAGGGTGGCTATCACTGCCATCAAAAATGAGTGGGGAGTGGAGCACATCCTTTGTACCCTGACATTCCTGTGTTGAACCTCCTTGATCTAGTTACAGAATGCTGTGACACTAGAAGAGTGGCAGAGGAGCAGCAGCAAAACCAAGAACGAGAGCACTAGATAGAGCACTAGGCTTCCCAGCCCATGAGGCAAGTAAAGTGGGGTGCCTTGAGGCACTCAAGTGAGGGAGGATAGGTTTGCTGACTCCAGGAGCTAGAACTGCATGCCTTCAGGTTGAGGTTTATGGTGGAGTGTTATGTCCTGTAAGCATTTATCAGCAGCTGACTGAAACAACTTTGCCTTGAGCATTTTCTGATCCTGTATTGTAACCTGTTAATTTCCCTAATGTACACCGTAACTGTGAGTGTAGTGTCTGAGTTCCATTGCAATGTATAATTGAACCCAGGTTAGAAGTAGAGAGTATTGTGGGAAGGATGGTTAGTGTCATTCTTTTCTTTCCTTTTTGAAGATTATCAGTTATATGAAAAAGACATTGAGATGGATATAATAAAATATCCAACAACTATAATTGTAATTGAGATTATTATACAATTCCAAAAAGTTTAAGTTGATTTTATTCCATCTGGTCAAGATTGTATTATTAATCTTATTTTCATCCTATCTTTATTTGCTATGTCTTTATCATTGAAGTTCATTGGGTCTTTTCACATTATAATTATATAAAAATAATAATCTCAGATTTCAAAAGAACTCTAGTAATATAGTACTGTATCAGTAATGCTGCCAGTCAAAACTTCTCTTTCAAGGCAATCATATAATCCTAATTGAGATCCAACTTGGTTAGCCTATTAAAGAGGATTCAAATTACCATTTTAGATCTACACTATTTGCACTTTTATAAAGATGTTCCATGATATATTACAAGGTGCAAAACAGGCTTCCAATTTCACCAAACACTTGTTATTAAAATAATTTTTTCTAACTCCTTAGAATTCCTCCAAGTTGAGTATATATTATTTGAATTTAAGGAGAAACAAAGTAAGCATTTTCTATAACTCTAAATTTAATGTATTTCGTTATTAGTTATGTTGTTGTTGTTAAGTGCTATTGAGTTGGTTCTGACTCATAGCGACCCTGTATAGGGTTTCTGAGGAGTAACTGTTGGGTTTGAACTGCTGACCTTGTGTTTCAAGCCAAACTTGTAGTTTAGTGTTTATCCTAGAGTGCCACATTACTCTAGGAGTTTGCATCCATTTAAGCAGGGGAAATAAACTCTTTCCACAAGGAAGCTTTGGCACAGAAAGAGAAAAGAGCTGTATGAGATGTATCCACATTCAGGTTTGGGAAGTGTGTGGGGCTGTTTTGACTGTACCTCAGGTATTACATTACCCGTAGGTGCTGTCTGATTCTCAGTGGACTCAATACCATCACTCCATTGATATTGTCTGAATATAGTAGAAAGAGTCACTGCAGGCTTATCCTGTCCTTGGAATAGACTTGTAGTCCTTCAAGTACAAGTTATAGGAGAGTAGAGGATCACTAGAGTCAAAGATGATGATTCTTGTTATTGACTCAAATCTTGGCAGTATCTTATGCACCCACCCCCTGAAAAACTGAGATGAGAATTCAAGAGTCATATTGCCATTGTTAGGGCTGTTTGTGCAAGGACAGGTGTTGCCTGTCTTCCTTCCCTTTGGCTAGCGTTTTTCACTTGGAAGATCTCATGCTCAGATTTTCTTTATACATCATTGAAGCTAAATTTAGGAAAAGGAAATTTGTTCTAGAAGTAAGAAAGCGCACCTGCCTACTTCACTGATATAACATAACACATCTGCCTCACTTTTCAAGATATAAATTGTTGTCAGATGGGGCGGGGGATTTCCTGTTCTAAAAGAAAATTCAACTGCTGGATGGTAACCTGACTAATTGAACTGCACCTGCATATAGTATATATTGGGAGAAAGAGGAGGCTCTCTGCTCCCATCAAGCTTTACAGTCTAAGAAGCACATTTAGGGTCACTGTAAGGTAGAATCAACTCGATGGTCTTGCATTATGGAGTTATAGTCTATAAAGTCACTATCTAGAAGACATACATACACACCAACCATTAACACTATTCATGATGAAATTGAAGAATTTGACAAACTGCTTCAGTCTGAAATTGATCAACCATGCAATCAAGATGTAATGATAATTATTGTCAATAGGAATGCAAAAGCTGGAAACAAGGAGGAAGAACTAGTAATGGAGAAATACAGCTTTGGTGATAAAAATGATGCTGGAGATAATAAGTATTTTGCAAGACCAATGACGTCTTCATTGCAAATACCTTTTCTCAGCAGCACATGGGCTTCACCAGATGAAATATGCAGGAATCAAATTGCCTACATCTGTGTGAAGAGACAATGGAGATGCTCAGTATCATCAGTCAAAACAAGGCCAGGGGCAGACTGTGGAACAGACCATCAATTGCTGATATGCAAGTTAAGGCTGAAGCTGAAGAAAACTTTTAAAAAGTCTGTGAGAGCCAAAAATATGGCCTTGGACATAGTTTGCATGAATTTAGAGACTGTTTCAAATCAGATTTGAATGAACGAAGATGCAAATGAATGAAGATCAGAAGAATTGTGGGAGGGAAATAAGAACATCTTAGGAAGAAAACAAAAGGTCATTAAAAGGAAGAATAAGAAAAAAAAAAAAAAAAAAAGACCAAATGAACATCAGAA
>NW_006408600.1:3738863-3747289 GCF_000296735.1 Chrysochloris asiatica | reverse complement strand
TAGTTTCCTATCTTAGTTTTGTATAATTTCCTTGTATTAAAACAATGTGAATTTCATGTCCAAATTTCTACTTATTTCTAGATTGTATAAACCTATGTAGCAATCTATTGAAAGAAAAGTCAGTAACATTTTAAGGTCTTACTTGTTACCATTTATTTATTTGATACCCACTTACCTTATGCTTAAAACTTACAATATTCAGAATTTGGTGATTGAGTTCTACAATTTGCTACTAGATCAAAATTTTTGCCTTACCTTATTATCATAGACAAGTTTTCTTCAATAAGAACCCCAAACAACTAAACAGACTGCAATGACTTTTTAGTGCTTAGAGGAGTGTGGAGGAGAGACTCTTTCCTTTGTCCAGAGCAGCAGTCACCTCTGAAGATGTCCACAATCTTCATTCAGAGTCTCTGTATTGTTCTACTTTCATATACTCCAAATCATGAGTTGACAAACACGTCTCATGGACTAGTTGAGGGTGTGTTTAACTGGGTTTTTATTTTATTAATCTAGTCAGCTCAAAGCACTGAAGTCATACAAAGTCTATGATTTGATTAAAAAAAAGAAAAAAAATCAATGTTTAAGTCCTGCTTCTGCTGCTAACTCAACCTGACATTGGACAAATCACTTCTACTCTCTGAGTTTCAATTGGTGTGGCGCTGTGGGTTAATGCACCAGACTGCAAAGCTATTTGAGTTACAAGGTTGGTGGTTCAATCTCACCAATCACTCCTTGGAAACCCTATACAGGGTCACTATGCATCCGAACCGACTCCATGGCACTTAACAACAACATACACAAAAAGAGGACAATAACATCCGCCTTTTCTAACTCAACATACACAAAAAGAGGACAATAACATCCGCCTTTTCTAAGCTCAGTATGATTATGTATTTGTAGAAAATGTGTGTGGGCAGCAAACACTACAGGGCTGTAGGTTATTTCTTTCATTTTCTCTTTGCTCAGTGTTTGATGCATCAAATTCCATCCTAGGATAAAGAAATTGCACAAGATGTTCTCTTTTACAAGTGATTTTCTTCTGCTTTTAAGACCTTAGATATTTAACATATGTAACCATATTGGAGTCCTGATGTGGTGCTGTAGGATAAGCAGTGGACATCAAAATCAATTTGAACTGCAAAGTGGCAGTTCAAATCTACCAGCCTCTCCTCAGAAACCCTATACATATACAGAATTGCTATGAGTTGGAAGCGACTCGAAGGCACGTACGACAACAACCATATTTGAAGAGGAGTTTGTCTCTGTATTTCTATGTAGACCTCCATGTTTTACTGGAAGTCCCTTCTGAAGCTAGATCTGGAGCTCATGTTCATAACCTTCCCTGTCCTTGCCCACAATCTTTCCAGCCCATCTTCACTATAGAAAAGCCTCTCAGCAATCCCCTGGACTAATCAGTGACCTCTCTTCTAAACCTATTCTCATCTCGTCTTCACTCGCCTTTTCCAGTTTTAGGGCTAATATGTAGAAATAAAGTTATTGTAAATGGTGGTTAATATTTGGGATTTGGATATCTTTGGGGGAGCATGAACAAATGGCTTCATGATTCTGAGCCACTGTCTTCTCTTTGCACAATGGACATAATAATGCTATTTGGTTCTAGAATTTTTGGTAGATTCAATGAGATAAAGGATATAAGGACTAAAACACATTACAGTCAGCTCTCTGGATCTGAGGGTTGCACATGCATAGGTTCAGCTAATCACTGAAAGTATTTAAGGAAAAACAAAGGACAATTAAGTGTCAAAACAATTCCTCAAAGGCCGAGAGGAAGCTTAAAGTACTATTTATATAACATTTAAATTGTGTTAGGTATTATAAGTAATTTAGAGATGATTTAAAATATATGGAAGGATGTATACAAGTTAGAGAGGTATTTGCAGGGATTCTGGAGCCAGTTTTCCAAGGATTCCAAGGGATGACTGACTGCAAGTATACAATAGGTTGGTATTAGGTGCCATCAAATTGGTTCTAATTCATAGCAACCCTGCATAAGGTTTCTGAGGTGTGGACAGTGGATTTGAACTGCTGACCTTGCAGCGCTTATCTTACATCACTATACCATTACTTCAGCACCTAGATGTTGTTGTTGTTAAGTGCCGTAAAGTCGGTTCCGACCCATAGGACCCTATGTAGGGTTTCCAAGGAGTGGCTGGTGAGCTTGAACCGCCAACCTTGCAGTTCAAACCGGCTTTGCTATCCAGTGCATTAACCCACAGCACCCCAGGGAAACTATGTCTTCTTCTCTCCTTTGCTGTTGCTGTTAGTTGTTGTCAAGTCCATTCTTAATCATACTGACTCCAGATATATAGAGCAAAAATGTTCCATAAGGTTTTCAGAGAAGCAGGTAGCCAGGCGTTGCTTCTCAAGTACCTCTGGGTGAAACTGAACCGCCAACATTTTAGTTAGTAATCCAGTACTTAATCATTTGTACCACCCAGAGATTCCTGGCTGGTACATGTGAAATTAAAATTTAGTTTTGACATCTGACAGTTGTCCATATTTTATTTCAATCATCTTCAGTATTTGTATAATCTTATCCCTTAAACCAGAGTCCTGGTGTGGCGCTGTGGGCTAATGCATCAGACTGCAAAGTCATTTGAACTGCAAGGTTGGTGGTTCAAACTCATTAGCTGCTACTTGGAAACCCTATACATGGTCACTATGGGTCAGAATCGATTTGACGGCACTTAAAAACAACAACAACATCCCTTAAGTTTCCTCAGTCTGTCTGTTTTATTTTCGGATCTGATTGATAATAAATATGATTTTGCTTTACTTCTGGTACATTAAGTACCAAGACAATTTAGTTCAACCAAATGAACATTGAACTAAAAGTTATGAGAAGCTGCTTGACTGTTTATGCACTCCTTGAAATCAAGAGTGAGATATAAACTATTTTTACATGTCATCTCCTGGACTTCAGGCTCCTTGGTGCCTTAGAGAACATGAAAGAGGCTAATTTACAATCACTTCAGGCAAATTGCCTGTGGAATTTATAGGAACTGAAAAAAATAAATAGGAACTGAAAAAATAGGAACTGGAAAAAAAAAAAAAAAAAAAGTAGAGCACACACCCCCGGACATTCCACATAACATGTAGAATAAACAAACAGGCCCCAAAAGGAAACCAAAAGTTTTTGGTCCTGTATTGAATCTTACTTCCATGGGTGTGAAATTAGCCCTTAGTCTTAAAGAGAGTGAGTGCTTGTTACCTGCACTAGTTGTTGTTACCTGCACTAACATTCTGAAAAAGGTGTGCCATGTGTACAGACGTGTAATTCTCAAACTGAGGAATATGACTTCCCTAGTTAACTTGCTGCTCTCTGATCTCTGGGTGGCAAAAGCCTTTTGTGCTATGCTGCTAACCTCAATGTTTGTGGGAGGTTTGAGTCTAAATAGCAGTACCCCATTGAAGGAAGGCCTAGTGATCTTCTGGAAAACTCTATGGAATCTCCATGAATTGAACTTGAATTGAAGACAAGAGTTTTTTGGTTTTTTTCTGTTCTTTTCTTTTATCACTTATTAGATTGCACCTAGATTCATTGGAGCCTGAGATTCTGCATCCATTACAATCTCCCAGGAGATTTGAATGCTTCTAAGTTGTGGCTCACAGCCAGTTTCCAGTCACCTTAATCAAAAAATATTAGGTATTTTTGTTCTGTTTTTTTTAAAAATCTATGGTGACTCTCAGTTGGATGTAATTTTGACCTACAGGAAATTTGGCAATGTCTGGAGCCATTTTGATGGTCACAAACCAGTGTTGCCACTGACATCTGATGGCTAGTGGACAGGGGTGCTTATTCAACACCCTACAATACACAGGACAACCCTGAATAATGTAGAATTTTCTGACACAAAATATTAATAATGCCAAGGTTAGGAAACCCCACAATCGAAGTCTCATTGTATGCATTTCTTGTATCCAAAATAGTCTGTTGGAAGTACTCAAAAGCAAATAAAACCTGTGAGAAAAGGATAGGCACATGTACTATTTAATTTAGAGTAGGGAATGTGCAGTATTTAAAATGGTCATGGGGTATATGAAAGGTTATTATGCAGAAGATGGTAACCAGCTGTTCTCCATCACCGTTAGAGAATGAACAGGAAATGCACATAAATGGCCCTTTGCTACCCATCTACATCTTCCAGGCCAGCCAGACAAATCTCTACAATCTTATAACCATATTTCTCCTGTCCTATGTCTTACTGATTGCAAAGACCTCCCTCAACCCCAAACACATTTTTGGAAGCCATTTTCTTCTCCTTGCCAAGTTGCATCTTTCCCTTTCCCTTAAAAATCTAACTTTAAAATTTCCATCTCCCAAAGTATTAACTCAGATGAAGTAGTTTCCAGTTCATCTTTAATTACTACTGGCATACTTTCTCCTTCAACACATTAAATCTTTCATTCTCAATATAGATTACTGTCCTTCTATTGGGCAGGAAACTGAGCTAGATTTTGACAAGGGCTTATAAAGATGAGTCAGAGTGTCCAGGACTTTTAGAATCCTTCAATCCAAGAAAAACAACTGCCACAGGTAACTAAAATGTAGGCAGTCTATGATACTTATCTCCATGAAAGGTTTTTTTTTTTGTTTTGCTTTAATTTTAGGAAGGGCATTACCTACAAGTAGGGGAGACTGAGAAATACTTTATAAATGATTACACATAAATATCTTTCTTGTTTATGTCCTTGAGGAATATAGTAGTTATATGCATTCTTGTGTAGCAAATACACACTTAATACTATGACCAAAATTTAAAGATAATTAATTACAGCTATCTAAATTTAGACTACTTTTATGGAAGAGTTCTGCACTAAGACAGGTGAGGTCATCATGAATCAAAACTGACACATGGCAGTGGTTTGATTTCAGTACATGATGTTAGAGATTAGAGTAATTAATCCAATCAGAAGCTGTTTCTTTATTGGTGCAAAGGGATTGTTTCAGGATGCATGTGGCTATTTGATAATTTTAATGAAGTAAATAGAACTTAATCATATCTGAATGTACCTTATGGTGCTCTGTGCTTTTTTTTTTTTTTTTTTAATTTATTATAATTTTTTTAAATCCCCTTTGGGAAGAATTATTAGGAAGAAAAACTTAGGAATCTGACAATTAGACTATAAAAACATTAACAAAGGTGGAATATGATACTATTCATTTGACAATTCCAGACCCCATTTAGGAGATAGTCTTCCTTATAAAGGGTTCCCATTACCTGGATTCTGAAGAAATTGAAAATTAACAGTCACTGAATATCTTGTTATGTGCCAGGTGTTGAATGTGTCCTTTAAAGGTTTTTGATTTAATCTCAACAGCAAACTGTGAGGTAATACCAGCATTATACGGAGGCTTTAGTATATATTGCTGTAAGCTTCCACCCATTGCTTGATTCAGGGAGGGAAGCAGAGCAAATTTCTGGCTGGTTTCAGAAGCCTTCTCTGAGGGGAGGCTTGCTGTTTGGTACTGAGGGAAAAGCATCTTTTTTGAGGCTTTAAGTCAGAGGTTAGGAACCCTTTTTTTCCTGCCAAAATTTATATCACTTGTGGGGCATACAAAATTCGTAGTGGTGGTGGTGGTAAATGCCATGGACTTGGTTCCAACTCATAGTGAGCCTGTATAGGGTTCCCAAGAAGCGGTTGATGAGTTTGAACCATCACCTTGTGATTCAAATTGATCTTGTGGTCCAGTGCTTATCCTACAGCACCACCCCAGGACTCCCTGACCAAATATAGCAGGTGCTGTAGGATAAGCACTGGACTGAAGGTTGGTGGTTCAAACTCACCAGCTATTCCTTGGAAACCCTGTACAGGGTTGCTATGAGTTGAAACTGACTTGATGGCACTTAACCACAATGTATTTAATTAACTCACCCTAATAGGATAGCTGAAACTGTAGTTGCCTTGGCAGAGCCAAATGAAAGCCTACAGACAAGGCATTCCCGACTGCATTAAATGGGGCTACATGCCTTCTATATAGTCACAGTAGAAAATGAAACTATTTACATTGATTTAGGGGCTCTGGTTCTTTGTAGGACTTACTACTGGAAAACGCTCTGCAGCTGTATGAGTCATACATAAGCATGAGCCTCTGCTAACTCCTACACATTCTGAAGTCTTTAGTTATGGGAATGATACAGATAGTAAATTACTATGGAATTTTGTTTGAACATTAATACTTCCATGCTTTGAAGCCATTGTGTTGATATTTCAGTTTGTAATAAACTTACTATTGCAGACATTTCTTTTTGTTTTTATTGTTGGAACATCATTGCTCCTTTAAACAAGATCATAGCTTTTAAAAGTAATCTCTAGAATATCTTGTCACAATTCAAACTCTATGGAATTTTGCTTTGCTCTGTGTAACTGTACTTTCTTTTCCTTTTTAAAGTTGTTCTAGGCTTCTGCGTAGCATTCAACGTCGATGTGAAAAATTCAATGACTTTCAGTGGCCCAGTGGAGGACATGTTTGGCTATACTGTACAACAGTATGAAAATGAAGAAGGAAAATGGTAAGTCAGTGAGGTTTACTGCTATTGTTTAGTTATCTTGTAAAATACTGAAAATTATTATTAGATTGCACTTTGTTATATTAATGAGACTTCAACAGAATGAATCATATGGTAGAAAAGACAGTCTAATCATTTATTAATAGTTATTGTTGTTGTTAAGTGTTTTTGAGTCGATCCCAACCCAGAGCAAGCCTGTATAGGGTTTCCAAGGAGCAGCTGGTAAGCTTGAACCACCAACCTTGCAGTTCAAACTGCTTTGCAGTCTGGCGCATTAACCCACAGCACCACATAGGTGTCACCAAATCAGTACTGACTCATAGTGACATTATGCACATCAGAACAAAACACTGTCTGGTCCCGTGCCCACCTCACAATCATTGCTATTTGTGAGCCCGTTTGTGGCAGTCCATCTCATTGGGGGTCTTCCTCTTTTTCTCTAACTCTCCACTTTACCAAACATGATATCCTTCTCCGTGGACTTGCCCCTCCTTATAATATGTCCGAAGTATAAGAGACAATGTCTGGCTATCCTGCTTCCAAGGAGCACTCTGGCTGTTTGTTTTTGGCAGTCCATGGTACTTTTAATATTCTCCTCCAACACCATAACTCAAATGCATTAATTCTTCTACAGTCTTCCTTATTCATGGTCCAACTTTCACATGCATATGAGATTATTGAAAACACCATGGCTTGGATCATGAGTCCTCCAACTGACATGTATGCTCTTCAACACATTAAAGAAGACTTGTGTAGCCCAATGCAATACATCCTTTAATCTCTTGATTGCTGCTTCCATGAATGTTGATGATTAATTCAAGCAAAATGAAGTCTTTGACAACTTCAATCTTTTCTCCATTTATTTACTGGTCCAGTGGTGAGGATTTTTGTTTTCTTTACATTGAGGTGCAATTTATATAGAAGGCTGTAGTCTTTTATCTTCATCAGTAAGTATTTTAAGATCTCTTCACTTTCAGCCAGCAAGGTTGTATCATCTGCATATCGCTGGTTGTTAAATGAGTCTTCCTCCAATCCTGATGCCATGTTTTTCTTCATCTAATCCAACTTCTCAGATTATTTGCTCAGCATACAGATTGAAAAATTGTGGTGAAAGACTAAAGCCCTGGTATACATTTCTAACTTTAAATCATTTGGTGTTCCCTTGTTCTTTCAAACAACTACCTCTTGGTTCCTCAGGTACAGGTTCTTGATGAGCACAATTAACTTCTGAAATACTCATTCTCCACAGTGTTGTCTATAGTTTGTCATGATCCACATAATTGAAAGCTTTTGCGTAGTTAATAAAGCACAGTGAACATCTTTCTTATATTCTCTGCTTTCAGCCAGGATCCATCTCATGTAAGCAATGATATCCCTCGTTCCATGCCCTCCTCTGAATCTGTTTTGAACCTCTGGAAGTTCTTTGTCAATGTATGGTTGCAGCCATTATTTTATTATTTTTAGCAAAAATTTATTTTCATGCAATATTAATCATATTGTTTCATAATTTCAGCATTCTGTTGGGTCACTGCTCTTTGGAATGGGCACAAATATGGATCTCTTCCAGTCAGTTGAGCAGGTGACTGTCTTCTGAATTTTTTGGCATAGATGAGTGAGTGCCTCCAGTGCTGCATCAGTTTGTTGAAAGATTTCAATTTGTATTCCATCAATTCCTGGTGCCTTGTTCTCTGCCAATGCCTTCAATGCACCACAGACTTCTTGCTTCAGTATCACTGGCTGTTGATCATATGCTGCTTCTTGAACTATTTGAACATTGGACATTTCTTTTTGGTATAGTGACTATGTGTATTCCTTCCATCTTCTTTTGATTCTTTCTGAGTCATTTACTATTTTGCCCATGGAATTCTTCAGTGTTTCAAGTCGAGGCTT
>NW_006408600.1:3737915-3738763 GCF_000296735.1 Chrysochloris asiatica | reverse complement strand
ATATTGTCAGGAGAGACCAGTCGCTGGAGAAGGATATCATGTTTGGTAAGGTGGTGGGTTAGAGAAAAAGAGGAAGACCCCCAGTGAGATGGATTGGCAAAATGTCAGCATCAATGGGCTCAAGTGTGGCAACAATTGTGAGGTTGGCCAAGGACTGGGCAGTGTTTTGTTCTGTTGTGCATAGGGTCACTATGAGTCGGTACCGACTCAATGGCACCTAACAACAACAACAAATGGGCAAAATATTGCACGATGCAATAAGTATGAAAGGATGCCAGGAATACACAGCCACTGTGTCTAAAAGTATTAGTCGATGTCAGAGCATTTCAAGTGGTAACATATAATCAAGAAACAATGATTTGACAGGAGAAATCCAAGTTACCCTGAAGACATTGGCAAAAATAAGACTCCAGGAAGTGATAGAATACAAACGGAAAGGTTTTAACAAACTGATGCAGCACTGTAAGCCTTCACTTATCTATATTAAGAATTTTAGAAGACCTGATCATTGATTGGAAGGCATATATTTTTGTGCCTTCTCCAAAGAAAGATGACCATATAGAATGCAGAAATCATAAAACAATATCATTAATATCACATACTAGTAAAATTTTGCTGAAGATAATTCAAAAACAGTTGCAGTCGAACATTGATAGGTAGATGCCAGAAATTCATGCCAGATTCAGAAGAGTACTTTTGTACTCTTTGAGCCCATTGATGCTGCCACGTTGCCAATCCATCTCACTGGGGATCTTCCTCTTTTACTCTGACCTGCCACCTTACCAAGCATGATATCCCTCTCCAGTGAGTGTTATCTCCTAACAATATGTCCAAAGTATGAGAGACGA
>NW_006408600.1:3733057-3735195 GCF_000296735.1 Chrysochloris asiatica | reverse complement strand
AGTGACTATGTGTATTCCTTCCATCTTCTTTTGATTCTTTCTGAGTCATTTACTATTTTGCCCATGGAATTCTTCAGTGTTTCAAGTCGAGGCTTGAATTTTTTCTTCAGTTTCCTCAGCTTGAGAAATGCTGAGTATATTCTCCCTATTTGGTTTTCTAACTCCAGGTTTTTGCACATTTTGTTATATTTGACTTTGTCTTTGTGATATGACCTTTGGAAATTTCTATTCAGCTCTTTTAGTTCTTCACTTCAACAATTTGTTTTAGCTTGTCTAGACTGGCAAGCAAGTTTCAGAATCTCTCTGACATCCATTTCAGTCTTTTCCCACTTTCTTGTCTTCTTACTGACCTTTTGCTTTCTTCCTGTATGATGTTCGTGATGTCATCCATCCCACAACTCTTCTTGTCTTTGGTTTTTAGTGTGTAATGCATCAAATCTGTTCTTCTGATCTCTAAATTCAGGTGGAATATGTCCGAGGTCATATTTTAATGTTCTTGTTTTAAAGTTCTTCAGCTTCAGCCTGAGCTTGCAGATGAGTAGTTGATGGTTTTTTGCACAGTCTACCCTTGGCCATGTTTTGGCCGATTATCTGGAGCTTTTCCACCATCTCTTTACACAGATGTAATCAATTAGATTCCTGTGTATTCTATCTGGTGAGGTCCATGTGTATAGTCCTCTTTTGTGTTGATTTAAAAAAGATATTTACAATGAATAAGTCATTAGTCTTGTAAAATTCTATCATGCGATTACCAGAATCATTTCCATCATCAAGGGCATATTTTCCTATGACTGATCTTTCCTCTTTGTTTCCAGCTGTTGCATTCTAATTATCAGTAATTATCAATACATCTTGATTACATGCTTGATCAATTTCAGACTAAAGAAGTTGAAAGAATTCTTCAATTTCATCATCACTGGTTTTAGTAGCTGGTGCATAAATTTGAATAATAGTAATATTACCTGGTCTTCCTTGTTGGCATGTGGATATTAGCCTATCACAGACAGCATTGTACTTCAAGACAGATCTTGATATGTTCTTTTTGATGAGAATATGATCCCATTGTTCAATTTGCCATTCCTGGCATAGTAAACTATGTGATTGCAAAATTCAAAATGGCTAGTACCAGTCCATTTCAGTTCACTAATGCCTAGGATATCGATGGTTATGCATTCCATTTCATTTCTGACAATTTCTAATTTTTGTAGATTCATACTCTGTATAATGTTTGGTTTTTGTTTGTTTGTTTCCATTTTAAGTTGTGCCCTGTCCATTTTGAGTTGTGCAAATGAAGGTCCCGAAGGCTTTACACAATTTGAGTCATCACTATCAGCATTACTTTTAGGAGGCAGATCTTCTCCAGTGGTATTTTGACCACCTTCCATTCTCATGGGCTGATCTTCCAGCACTTTATCTGACAATATTTCCATTCTATTCAAAAGATTTCAAATATTCACTATTCTGGTGCTGACAGTTTTCCACTGCTATTCATAAGGTTTTCAGTGACTAAATATTCTAAAGTAGTCCATCTCTCCTTCTTCCTAGTCTGTCTTTATCTGGAAACTCAGCTGAAACCTGTCCACCAAGGATTACCATGCTGGTTTTTAAAATACCAGTGGTATAGCTTCCAGAATCACAGAAACAGTCAAGCCCGCACAGTGCACCAAATTGACAGATGAGTCGTGGATTTTTTTCAGTGGAAATCGACTTAAAGTGAAAAAATGAAAAATTACTTGACAATATTAATTAAAGGAATTTGTTAGTGATTTGTGTTGAATCTTTGATTAACTTCAAGAAAGGTCTTTTCCCAAAATCGCGTTGTTTAATCATAATGCTGCTCTTGCAAGAGTTCTCCAATTATTCATATTTTAATATAGCTTGAACATGGTTGGCTTAAATTTAGCAAGAGGGGTTGAAATTTAGATGAGATGCTGCCTTGAAGGGTTAATATAACATCATTATAATATATCTTTATATATGTTATGTTAATAATTGAATAACAGTTTATGTACTTTATTACTCACTATATTTTGTTTGTAGACTGTACTACCCCTTGTTAGATTTATTAGTGCTGATATTGGCTCTTTCTCTTTAAGAGGAGCATGTTGGCTCTGTAAGATAAGCACTGGACTGCTGTC
>NW_006408600.1:3707497-3709747 GCF_000296735.1 Chrysochloris asiatica | reverse complement strand
ACTCTAATTTTAAGAGCAGTTGGTAGGAGTAATGAAAACAAGTTGGGGAGATGTATGTGTGGACACAGTGCCTGTGATGGAGGGACTCAAAACAGAGTGCTTGGTGTGGTGCTGTGGCTTAAAGCGCTGGAATGCAAAATCAGTTTGAACCAAAAGGTCAGTGGTTCAAGCTCACCAGCCGCTCCTCAGAAACACTATAGAGGGTTGCTATGAGTCAGAACATACTCACGAGCACTTAACAGCAACAACAATCAGGTCCTTACAGCCACAGGCACTGCTTGAGTATCAAAATAACCCTAACCATTTATTCACATTGTCTGTGATCCTGAAATTTATTTGTAAAACAAATAATCAGGTGTTTCTGAAAATAGAAACTAGAAGAGAGGCAAATAGTTTAGACAATTCATATTCCAAATACACCCTGAATTTCATAATACAGTAATTGTCTTATCACTTGTTTTTATAACAGTGCTGAATTTTCAATCCATGTATCCCTATATCAGTTTCATTTCCCCAAGAAGAACACATGCAGACAGAATCTGTTGAATGACAGTGTTTTCTTTTGGGGTGGTACTATTGTTGCACATCCATGTGTGTGTTTAAATAAAGCCAACTTGACCTTGAGGGAGAAAATGTTTTTCAAAGGTTATATCAAATTTTTTTCTTAAAAATCATTACATAAGTTTATTTTACATGGTTTATGATGCTTTTTTAAAATTGGAATTTTCTTTTTGTTAAACTTGTCCACTCTTTGGCTCACCTCATTTTTCCCTCTCTGCCCACATGATCAAAAAACAATGAAGCTAATGATCCCACTGTATAAGTTTTATACCCTAACATAACCAAATGCTTATTCAATTTATTTTTAAAAAAGAAAAAAAAAAGTGGCTGGTGGAAGAAGTTGGCACTCTGAGAGTGATGTTGATTTGATCTATGTATTAGACATCAAGAAAGAGGCAAAATGAATACACATGAAATAAAATAAATGTATCACTCTCCAGGAAATTATTTTTTACAAGGTGTGAGGAAAATAAAAGATAAGCATGAAAATGAGCAGTCAGAGAACAGCTACTCTTTATATAAATGTAATAATGGTCATAATGATGAGAATGACTAGTATGAATAGCAACATTTTATCAGTTTACTAAATTTTATTATTGTTGGAGTTTTTTGAGAGAAAGAGCTGTTTCTCACAATTCACTGATCTTGCATTCATCAGGTGTTTCTGTAGCTGTCAGCAATGTGTTTGAAGACATTTTCCAGGCCCCTTCATCTAGAGACAAATCAATGCAAAATACGACGTAAATAGCAGATTCAGATAGAAATCAAATGTAATAAGTTAGATTCAGCTTGAATAACAATTAAAAAGAAATCTCTTTAATTCGTGAAGCAGTATGCCTTGTGTCTGCACATTCACCTTGTGGGTTTGAGCAGATGTTATTGTCTTCATTTTCTAGACAAGAAATTGGGACACAGAGGATGAATTGTCAAGGGTTTTATATAGCAAGTATGTGATAGGGCCCGGACTTGGAACAACAGCTTCAGATTTCTCAGCCAGTCCTTTCTGTTTCTCACCAAGGAATCTTGACCTGTGGAAAATGATGAATGTATCACCCGAAGTCATGTTTGGCATTTGCTTAAACCAAACAGCCAGCCTATGAAATGGAAACATAATTCATAATTCTGATCAATTCTGGTCACAAATCAGAATTCCCCAGGTCTGTCTAACATTGCTCTTAGAGTATTTGACAGATTATTTTTAAAGTGTTTATTTAATGCTATATTATACTTGATTCTGTTCAAGGCACTATACTAGATATGTAAGTGAATAAAATAGACAAACATTACTGACATTGTGGAGTTTATAGTTTCTTGGCAGGAAACAGAAAACAAAACCTGTGAGTAGTAAACAGATTATATCATATGTCAAAATGCAGTAAGTATTATAGGAAAGAAAAAAAACAACAACAGAACAATGGGGATTGGAAATGTTGAAGGTTTCTAAAGTTCCATAATCCATAGGCTGATACTGTTCTGTTGTTAAGTGCCGTCGAGTCGATACTGACCCATAGCGACCCTGTATAGGTATTCCAAGGAGCAGTTGGTGAGCTGGAACCACTAACCTTGCAATTCAAATGACTTTGCAGCCTGACTCATTAGCCCACAGCACCACACCAGGGCTCTGATACTGTTCTAGGATCTTGTAATTTTTATGTAGTCGGGGAAAAGTAAACATTGTTAAAGATACAG
>NW_006408600.1:3689828-3706045 GCF_000296735.1 Chrysochloris asiatica | reverse complement strand
GATTCAAGCGTAACAGTAAGTGAGGTTGGCCCAGGATCGGGCAGTGTTTCATTCTGCTGTGCATAAGGTCGCAATTAGTCGGTACCGATTCAATGGCACCTAACAACAACAACATGCTTGTTGTCAGAGCAACTGATCAGTGCAAGAAAAATATAAAAAATTGTTTTGTGCCATGTTATTGTTATTGTTGTTAAGTGCCATCTAATCAATACTGACTCATATAGATCCTGTATAGGGTTTCTGAGAAGCAGTTGGTGAGTTTGAACCACTGACTTTGTGGTTATAAATCCAGTGCTTATTCTATAATGCCAGACCAGGACTCCATTTGGTCTGCTAATCCATTGTTTACCACTTGACCCAACCACCAAATTTATTGTCTTAATCCTTGGTTACTCAGTCCGTTTCTGAAGTCTCACACCTTGGCCTTTGTTGTTGTTGTTAGGTGCCATTGAGTCATTTTCAACTCATAGTGACATAATCACAATAGAACAAGACACTGCCCAGTCCAGATTCATCGTCACAATTGTTGCCATGTTTGAGCCCATTTTTGCTTCCACTGTGTCTGTCTAACTTGTCGGCGGGGAGATCTTCCTCTTCTATTTAACCAAACATGCTGTTCTCCTCAAGGAACTGATCCCTCCTGACAGCATGTACAAAGAATATGAGGCAAAATCTTCCTATCCTCACTTCTAAGGAGCATTCTGGCTGCATACTTTCAATATGCTTCATCAGCACCATAACTCTGAAATCCTGGTATTGATTCTTTTATGGTCTATTATTATTGTTAGATGCCTTTATGTTAGTTCCAACTCATAGAGACACTATGAACGAAACACTGCCTGGTTCAATTGTTTTTATGTTTGATACCAACGTTGTAGTCACTTTATAAATACATCTCATTGTGAGTGTCTTCCTCTTTTTGGTGACCCTCTACTTTGTTGTTACTGTTGATGTTAGGAGCCATCCAGTTGGTTCCGACTGATAGCAGCCCTGTACGAACAAGCATTTGGTGGGTTTGATTTACCAACCTTGTGGTTAACATTCCAGTGTTTATCCTACAATGCCACACTAAGAACCTTATAAAGCATGATATCCTTTTCCAGGGAATAGTCCTTGCTGATAACATATTCAAAGTACATGAAATGAACTGTCCTCATTCTCGATTCTTAAGAAAGGGCATTCTGGCTGTACTTCTCCAAGACAGATTTATTAATCTTCTGAAAGTCCATGGTACTTTCAATACTCCTCACCAAAACCATCGTTCAAATGCACCAATTCTTCTCTGGTCTTCCTTATTAATTGCTCAGCTTTTTCATGCATAAAAGGCATTGAAAATACCTTGGTTTGGGTCAGGTGCATCTTAGTCCTCAAAGAGACATTTTGCGACAGATTTGCCCAAGGCATCATTTGATTTCTTGAGTGATGCTACCATGAGCATTGATTGTGGAGCTAAGTAAAATGAATTCCTTGAAAACTTTCATCGTTTCCCCATTTATCATGATGTTATTTTTATTTTAATTTCTTTACATTGAATTGTAATCCAGACTGCTGGTTGTATTCTTTGATCTTCATTAGTGTTTCAAGTTCTCTTCACTTTCAGCAAGCCAAGTTGTATCATCTGCATATAACAGGTTGTTAATGAGCCTTTCTTCAATCCTGACTGTGTTTTTCTTCATACAGCCCAGCTTCATGGATTATTTTCTCAGCATACAGACTGAATAAATATGATGTAAGGCTACATCTCTGATACATACCTATCTTGACTTTAAACCACATAGTATCCTCTTTTCTGTTCTGACAGCTGCTTCATGGTCTGTGTATGGGTTCCAGTGCAGTGAAGTGTTCTGAAATTTTCATTCTTCAAAGTATTGTGATTATAGTTTGTTATGATCCATTAGTCATCTTTTATATTGTTTGAAAAAGGTATTTGCAATGAAGTTATTGGTCTTGTAAAATTCTATCATGCTATCTCCAGCATCATTTCTATCACCAAGACCATATTTTCCAACTATTGATTCTCTTTGTTTTCCAACCTTTGCATTTCAATTATCATTTTGATTGCATGTTTGATCAATTTCAGACTGAAAAAGTTGATAGAATTCTTCAGTTTCATCATCATTGGCTTTACTGGTTGGTGTGTAGATTTGCATAATAGCTGTATTGAGTGGTCTTCTTTGTAGGTGTATGGATATTATCCTATCACAGTCAGCGTTTTACTTCAAGATAGATGTCAAAACTTTATGATGTGATGCCATTCTTCTTCAATTTGTCATGCCTGGCATAGTAAAACATGTAGTCGTCAGATTCAGAATGATTCAATGTGTTTCAGTATTCAATACTCTGGTGCTATCTCATAGAGTTCCACTGCTATTCATAAGGTTTTCATTGAATAAACATTCAGAAGTAGTTGTTGTTGTTTGTTGCAGACTTCTGGTGTGGTGCTGCCAGTTAATGTGGTAAACTATCAAGTTGGTTTGGATCATAAAGACCAGCAGTTCCAATTCACCAGCTGCTCCTCGGAAACCCTGTCAGAAGTAGTACATGTCTCCTTTTTCCTAGTCTGTCTTCATCTAGAAGCTCATCTGAAACCTATACACCATGGGTGACCCTGCTGGTAAATAAAACACAATTGAAACAGCTTCCAGAATGACAGCAACACGCAAGCCATCACAATATGATAAACTGACAATCAAGTGGTGGTTTCTTCCCATAGATGTAGTTAGTGTGATTCCTGTGTGTTCCATCTGTTGTTATTGTTGTTGTTGTTGTGTGCCGTGGAGTCGGTTCCGACTCATAGCGACCCCGTACAGGGTTTCTGAGGCTGTAAATCTTTACGGGAGCAGAAAGGCTCATCTTTCTCCCCCGGAACCGCTGGTAGTTTCAAACTGCTGACCTTGTGGTTCACAGCCCGATCCATAACCATTACGCTACCAGAGCTCCTTCTGTAGAGGTCCATATATAGTCTCTGTTTATGTTGTTAAAAAGGTATTTGCAATTAATAAGTTGTTGGTTTTGCAAAATTTATCATATCATCTGCAGCATGATTTCTATCACCAAGGCCAGATTTCCCAACTACTGGTACTTCCTCTTTTCCAACTTTCGCATTCCAATTACCAATTTTTTTTATGTTTACTTAGCTCAAAATATACAATAAACCACAATTCAAGCTTTTCTTCAGGTCAGTTTTCAATTATCATCATGCCCCAAGAGCTTTCAATTGTCTTAGAGGTCAGAACTTAGGCTCTAACCTTTCCTTCAAAGTCAACTGCTTGCCAACCCCACTCTCGTTGCTCAACTGTCTGTGACAGTTTTACCTAGTGTTTCAGACACCTTTACCTCCTTATCATCTTTCTCTTGTAGTCCTTGCTCTCCAAATACCACATCTCTTCCTGAGTTATTTAAGACTTTTCTTTTTTTTCTGCCTCTAGGTCCACAGCATCTTAATAATTAAAATGCTGTTTAGGGCTCACTTTTTGCCAACTGTACTAGACTTTCCCTGGTTAGTGTTTCATGTTACCAAGTAGTCAGTTCTTTATCTGCATGTATTTCTGTTCACCTCAGGTGATGGAATCTTAGAACTGTAAGTAAGCCCTTGTGATGCAGTGTGTTAATAAGCATTGTGCTTTTACCCAAAAGTTTGGTAGCTTGTGCTGTTCCAAGGGAGATGAGGCAGCTAGTTCCTTAAAGATTTACATCTCTGGGCATCCTTTGGAGTAGTTCTTCTCTGTCCTGTAATTCTGGTATGTGTCAGAAGCAACTCTATGTCAGTGGTCTGAATTTTTATATTCTTTTTTGTTTTGTTTGGAAGCTTATTTTCTTTCTTCTGTAGAAGCACCTTCTGAAGTATCCCTAACTTACATAGATCTGAGGAGCTACCTAGCTGCCCTATGTATGAGCCTTGTCATTTAAAACTTTGGTCACTGTACTCAAGCTCACCACACTATTCTTTAATATCTTTCCATAAATATCAGTAAACGATTTCAGCCACTGTTTTCTATCAAGAAAAAAAAAATTCAAGAATTTTATTATCCTTTCTTGTTTCATGAATTGTCTGGCACCCCAATCTCTTTTGCTTAAAGTAACAAAATCTTTTTATTTCTCGTGATTCTGAGTACTGAATTGGTTGTTTTCCTGCTGCCTGGCTTATTTGTGCACTTGTTTTTGATATTAGGTGCCATTGACTTGATTTCCACTCACAGTGATACCATGTGAAAGAGTACAACTTCCCCATAGGATTTTCTAGGCTATAATATTTATAGAAGTAGGTCACAGGTTTTTCTCACTGAGAGCTGCTGGTGAGTTAGAACCACTGACATTTTAGTGAGCAGCCAAGAGCTTAACTTCGACACCACCAGTACCTCCATATTCATACATCTTCAATTATCTAATACATCACCTAGGGCTGGAGACTCCAGGATGACTTCACTTATGTGTCATACAGTTGTGTCAACTGTTGATTTAATCATTCCTTCTCCTCCATGTGACCTTTTATCTTCCATTAGACTGGACCGGGCTTCTTCACAGCTTTCCTAAAAAGGTAAAAGGGATCTGCAAAGCCTTTTATTTCTTAGCATCAGATGCTACAGTGTCATTTCTGCTTCATTCTACTGATAAAGCAAAATGACAGCACCAACCCAGATTTAGGAAGAGAAAGAGTAGATTTCATCTCTCAAAGCACTGATAGACAAAGGCACATTACAAAGATGCATACAGAGTGCAAGGAGTTCTTAAGGCCATCAATTCCATGCCATCTACCACATTTACGTTAAGTCATCAAGAGTCATGAGTAAGGAAATGTTGGCCCTTCATCATATCTAAGATAAGGCTGTCCTTCCGGAGCCATCCTTTCCACCTACTCTCGGATTCTACTTTCTAATGTTACTTCAGCTTTTCCTTGACTACTGATTCTTTCGGTCATTCAACCTTGCTTAGTCTCCCTTTACAATAAACTGAAACTCTACTCAAACCTTAATTTTCCTAATGCCTGGAAAAAAGAAGCCCTGTTTTATTAGCATGATCCCATTTCCCTTAGTTTTAGCCACATCACTTGAAATGAATGAAGTCTACTATACACTCATGGAGTCCTGGTATGGCTCTGTGGGTTAATGGGCTGGACTAAAAGGTCAGTTTGAACTGCAAGCTCAGCTATTCAAGGTCACCAGGCACTCCTTGGAAACTCTATACAGGGTCATTATGGGTCAGAAGTGACTCTATGGCACTGTTATTACTATTATAATGAATATATTGTATATGATTCAATATCTTGGTTTTCATTTTACTTCAGGTGATAAAATCATTTTTCAGTCTACTGCACATTCTTAGCTATAATTTTTTTGTGACTGCCTAGTGTTTTGTTGAATGATCATGTTGATCATACTACTTTTAATTCTTTAATATATATATAGCACTATGAGATGTGTCTTTCTTTATTAAGCTTTTTCCCCTTATTTTAGAACCTTTTTTTTTTTTTTTCAAAGAATGAGTTTTAAGAAAGAGTTCTAGAAATAAGAAGTATGAGTTAAGGGTATAAACATTTTTATGGTTCTTTATGTTTACCAGAAATTACTTTGCAAAGGCATTATATTATAACTTGTTGTTAAGCACCATCAAGCCAGTTCCTTCTCATAGCGACCTTATATAGGGTTTTCAAGGAGCCACTGGTGGGTTAGAACCACCAACCTTGTGGTTCAAAGCCCAAAAAGGGGTAGAATGGGTTTTCTGTAGATCCCTTTGAATAAAACCTGTATTTATGTAAACAAGTTTTCTAACAATTTCAAAGAGTGGATTGTTGAACAGACTGGAGTCCTTGTGTGGTGCTGTAGGATAAGTTGTTATTGTTAAGTGCTGTCGAGTTGGTTCTGACTCATAGTGACCCTGTATAGGCTTTTTGAGGAGCCACTGGTGGGTTTGAACCCTTTTTAACATGACAGATTCTCAATTATTTCAGTTTTTAAAAAGTTGTGCACTGTCATTTGCACTTCTGTTATTTCCACCCTCTCAATGCACAGCCTTCGATATGGATTGCATCTAAATGTCA
Source organism: Chrysochloris asiatica (assembly GCF_000296735.1). NCBI lineage: Eukaryota > Metazoa > Chordata > Mammalia > Afrosoricida > Chrysochloridae > Chrysochloris > Chrysochloris asiatica. Next base: position 3,700,008 of record NW_006408600.1, on the reverse strand, counting down.
AGAAAACAAAAATCCTCACCACTGGACCAATAAACAACATTCTTATCAATGGAGAAAAGATTGAAGTTGTCAAGGACTTCATTCTTCTTGGATCAACTATTAACACTCGCAGAAGTAGCAGTCAAGAGATCAGACGACGTATTGCACTGGGCAAATCTGCTGCACAGGAACTTTTTAAAGTGTTGAAGAGCAGAGATGTCAGCTTGAGGACTAGGGTGCGCCTGACCCAGGCCATTGTGTTTTCAATAGCTTCATATGGATGCAAAAGCTGGACAGTGAATAAGGAGGATCGTAGAAGAATTGATGCCTTTGAGTTGTGGTGTTGGAGGAGAGTACTGAAAGTGCCATGGACTGCCAAAAGAACCAATAAATCTGTTTTGGAGGAAGTGCAGCCAGAGTGCTCCTTGGAGGCCAGGATGGCTAAGCTTCGTCTCTCCTACTTTGGACATGTAGTCTGGAGGAAACAATCGCTGGAGAAGGATGTCATGCTGGGTAGGGTGGAGGGTCAGAGAAAAAGAGGAAGACCCCCAACGAGATGGATCAGCCAGGTGGAATCATTGATGGACTCAAGTGTGGCAGCGGTAGTGAGGTTGGCCCAGGATCGGACATTGTTTCGTTCTGCTGTGCATGGGGTCGCTATGAGTCGGTTCCGACTTGATGGCACCTGACAACAACAACAACAACAATGCTATGAGTCAGAACTGATTTGATGGCACTTAACAACAACAACAACATTCCTTCCGAAATATCTTCTCCATGCTAAACATCCATTATTTTCCCTTAAGCAAATAATCTAGCAAAATTACAAGACTAGTAACCATCTAAGACATAGTCTCCTAACTACATGTGATTTTGCATGGGTCCCTCTTAATTTGAAGGTTCTTAGAATGGCATAACCCATTCAGAACACAGAATCATATCACTTTCCTTTTTCACATCTATTTCAACAAATGCAGCCTGAGGTCACATTAGCATTTTTGGCACTCTGATATACTGTTGGGTCATGTTTATTTGCTGTCAAATAAATCCCCCATCTCTTTTTCACATGAACTTAAAAGTAAGGTTTCCCACATCCTGTACTGATAATAGATAACATTATGAAGTTAAGTAAAGTCATTTACATAGTTTATTTTTAAGCTTTGACTAATTTAAGTTTATTATTTCAGAATGTTAAGATTCCTCTGAATTCTCAATAGGCATATTGATTTGCTAAATAAGTATCTTGATGCTGTCTGTCCACCTCTTGTCTGTCAGTTTGTCTTATTGTGGTGGCTTGTGTGTTGTTGTGACATTGGAAGCTATGTCAGCAGTGTTTTAAATATCAGCAGGGTCACCAATAGTAGACAAGTTTCAGTAGAGCTTTCAGACTAAGACAGAGTAGGAAGGGGAGGCAAACTGCTTCTGAATGGTTAGCCACTGAAAATCTTATGAATAGCATTGGAACATTGTCAGATATAGTATCAGAAAAATTTAAAAAAACATATGAATGGCAGCAAAACATTATCAGATATATTGCCAGAAGATGAGTCCCTCAGGTTGGAAGGCACTCAGAATACAACTACAGAATAAATGCCTCCAACAAAGTAGAGTTGATCATGATGATGCTAATGGAGGAATGCTTTCAGGACCTTTATTTGCTCATTGGGCACAAGCTTAAACGAGGAGAAATAACTACAAACATCATTAATAACCAGAGCATGGAATGTATGAGGTATGAATCTAGGAAACTTGGGTTGTGAAAAATGAAATGGAGTGCATATAGATAGATATCCTAGGCATTGTTGTTGTTAGGTGCCGTCGAGTGGGTACCAACTCATAGCAACCTTTTTCAGAACAACACCACCAAGATACTGGTACTGACTATTTTGAATCTAACAGTCATATGGTTTACTATGCCGAGAACAACAAATTCAAGAGCAGTGATGTCACATTCATTGTCAAAAAGAACATTTAAAGATGCTTGTGGAAGTGTAATGCTGTCTGTGATAAGATAATATCCATACACCATTAAGGAAGACTGGTGTCCTGGTGTGATGCTACTGTAGGATAAGCACTGGACTGCTAACCACAAGGTTGGCAGTTCAAACCCACCAGCCACTCCTCTGAAACCCTATACAGGGTCGCTTTAAGTTGGAGCCTACTCGACAGCACTTCAACAACAACAAGAAATACCAGTTAACATCGCTGTTATTCAAGTTTACTCACCAATACCTAAAGCCAGTGATGATGAAATTGAAGAATTCTACCAACCACTTCACTATGAAATTTATCACACATGCCATCAAGATGTATTGATAATTACTGGCGATTAGAATGCAAAGATTGGAAACAAAGAGGAAGGATCAGTCATTGGGAAATATGGCCTTGCTGACAGAAGCATTGCTGGAGCTCGCATGAGAGAATTTTGCAAGACCAATGACTTCATTGCAAATACCTTTTTTAAAACAACAAAAAGGGTACTATATACATGGGCCTCACCAGATGGAATATACAGGAATCAAACTGACTATATCTGTGGAAAGACAAGATGGAAAAGCTCCATATCATCAGCCAAAACAAAACCAGGGGCCAACTGTGAAACAAACCATCACATACAAGTAAAATCTGCTGAAGATAATTAACAATTAAAGCATTACATTACCAGGGAACTACCAGGAATTGGGAGTCCTGGTGTGGCACTGTGAATTAATGTGCTAGACTACAAAGTTGTCCAGCAAAGTCAGTGGTTCATTCTCACCAGTCACTTCTTGGAAACCCTATACAGGGTCATTATGGTTTGGAACCAACTCGATGGCACTTAACAACAAACACCAGGAATTCAGGAGTCCTGGTCTGGCGCTGTGGGTTAATGCAAGGCCAATTTGAGCTACAAGGTTGGTGGTTCAAGCTCATCAGCCACTCCTTAGAAACTCTACACAGAGTTGTATGACACAAAATCGACTTACAGCACTTAACAACAACAACTACAACCAGGAATTCAAGCTGGAGTCAGAAGAGGACTTGCAACTAGGACTACAATTTCTGGTGTCAGATGGATCTTAGCTAAAAGAAGAGAATAGCAGAAAGATGTTTTCTTGTGCTTTTCTGAGTATACAACGGTATTAGACTATGTGGATCATAACAAACTCTGTATAACGTTGTGAAGAATGGCTATTCCAGAACATTTAACAGCAGCCTAACTGTTAAAGGCACTATGATACTCGGAGTCCATAATAAAGATATAAATTATAAGACACTTAAAAGTTGGATGTCCAGGATATACTTCTACAGGTTCATAAGGAACGTGTACGTAGTCCAAAAGACAGTTGTTTGAGCAAAACCAGGTGATTCTGAATGGTATAAAATCAGGAATGTACCATAGGGCTGTATCCTTTCACCAAACTTACTCAGTCATTATGCTAAGCAAATAATCCAATAAATTGATTATATGAAGAAGAATGTGGCATCAGGATTAGATGCAGATTCATTAACAACCTGCAATCATTCATACCACACAACCTTACTTGCTGAAAGTAAAGGGGACTTGCAATATTTACTGATGAAGGTCAAAGATGACAGGCTTCAGGATGAATGACCTTTTAATACAGAGAAAAATTCTCACAACTGGACCAATAAATGACATCATGATAGATAAAGGATTGAAGTTGTCTAAGACTTCATTTTTCTTGGATCTATAATCAATGTTCATGGAAGCAGTAGTCAATAAATCAAACTATGTATTGTATTAGACAAATCTGCTGAGTAAGACCGCTTTAAAATGTTCAGGAGTCAAGATGTCATTTTGAAGACTAAGATGTGCCTGACTGAAATCATATTTTCAATCACCTCATATGTAAGAATTGAATAATAAATAAAGAAGGCCACAGAAGAATTGATGCATTTGAATTAAGTGTTGGCGAAGAGTATTGAAAGTACCATGAACTGTCAGTTGTGAGGATGGTGCAAGACCAGGCAGTGTTTTTGTTTTGTTATGAGTCAGAGCCAACTCGACAGCACACAACAACAAGAATAACAACAACAATGGACTGCCAGGAAAACAAATCTATCTTGAAAGAAATGCTGTCAGAATGGTCCTTGGAAGCGAGAATGGCAAAACTTTGTCTCATGTATTTAGGAACTATTATCAGGAGGTCCCAGTCCCTGGAGAGCATCTTGGTAAAGTGGCAGGTCAGGAAAAAAGAGGAATTGATAAAGTGGCTACAACAGTGGGCTCTAACATAACAACACTTGTGAGATGGCACAGGATTAGGCAGTCTTTTCGTCTGTTATGCATGGGGCTGCTATCAGCCTGAACTAATTAGACAGAACCTAACAACAACATCATCGTCAGTCAAGTCATTAATGATGTTGTGATGGTGGTTATGGTGGAACTATGTTGTTGTTAAGTGCCATTGAGTCAGTTCCCACCCATAGCGACCCCATATAGGGTTTCCAAGGAGCAGCTGGTGAGCTTGACCTTGCAGTTCAAATGGCTTTGCAGTCCAGCGCATTTACCAACAGCGCCACACCAGGGTACCATTATGTCTGTTATGATTCTTAGTAACCCTGAAATATTTATGGCAGCAGAAAGCCTTATCTTTCTTCCACTGATCAACTGGTAGATTTGAACTGCTGACCTTATAGATAGCAGCCAAACTCGTAACTCACTATGATACCAGAGTGCCTTAATAAAGGTGTAAACTAAGAGAATACCAAGTTGGATGTCTACAATATACTACTAAGAGTTCATATTTAGTTGGTAACCTTCAGAATCTTTAAATACACCTTTTTAAACATCAGTGAATCAGCAGCTTTTGTTGTTGTTGTTAGGTGCCCTTGAGTCAGTTCCAACTCTTGTCGACCTTATATACAACACAACTAAACACCAACCAGTACTGTGCCAACTTCATAGAGATTTTTATACTTGATCCCATTGCTGTGTCCACTAAGCCAACCTATCACATTGGGGTTCTCCCTCTTTTTTACCGACCCTCCACTTTACCAACCATGATGTCCTTCTCCAGGGACAGATACCTCCTGATAATATGTCCAAAGTATGAGAGATGAAGCCTGGCCATCTTGGCTTCTAAGGAGTATTCTGGTTATACTTCTTCCAACACAGGTTTTGTTGTGTGATTCTTCTTCAGGCAGTTCATGACACTTTTTCTGTTCTTCTCCAACACTATAACTGAATTGCATCAATTCTTCCATATTTGTTGTCCAACTTTCACATGTATATGAGGTTATTGAAAATACCACGGCTTTGGGTCAGGTGCTCCTTAGTCCTCAAACAGACATCTTTGCTATTGAGTTTTTAAAAGGGTTTGTACAGCAGATCTGCCTAATGCAACACTTGATTTGATTTCTTGACTGCTGCTTCCATGAATGTTAATGGTGAATCCAAGCAAAATGAAGTCGTTGGCAACTTCAATCTTTTCTCCATTTATCTTGATGTTATTTATTGGTCCCGTGGTGAGTTTTGTTTGTTTGTTTGTTTTGTTGTTGTTGTTGTTGTTTTTTACAAAGAGGTGCAACCCATATTGAAGGCTGTGGTATTTGATCTTCATCCGTAAATATTTCAAGTCTTCTTTGCTTTCAGAAAGCAAGGTTGTATCATTGTCATATCTCAAGTTGTTAGTGAGTCTTCTTCAATTCTGACGTCATGTTCTTCTTCATATAACACAGTTTCTCAGATTATTTACTCAGAGTACAGATTGAGTAAGTATGGTAAAAGAATACAACCTTGGCACATAGCTTTCCTTATTTTAAACCATTCAGTGTTCCATTGTTCTATTAAAAAAACGTCCTCTTGGCCTACAAACAGGTTCCTCAGGAACACAGTTAAGTGTTCTGAAAAATTAATTCACTGCAATTTTGTCCATAGTTTACTCCAATCCACACAGTGAAAAACCTTTGTGTAGTCAATAAAGCATAGGAAGACATCTTTCTGGTATTCTTTGCTTTCAGCCAAGATCCATCTTATGTTATCAATGATGTATATCGTTTCATGTCCCCATCTCAATCTGATGTGAATTTCTGGCAGTTCTCTGACAATATATAGTTGCAACCATTTTTTGAATTGCCTTTTGTAAAACATTCCTTACATGTAATATTAATGATACTATCCTATGATTTCCACATTTAATTGAATCTCCTCTTTTTGGAATGAGCACAGATATGGATTTCTTCCAGTCAGTTGGCCAGATAGCTGTCTTCCAAATTTCTTGGCAAAGAGGAGTGAGTGTCTCCAGTGCAGTACAAATTTTTGAAAAGTTTCAATTTGCATTCCATCAATTCCCAGAGCCTTCTTCTTTGTTAATACCTTGAGTGCACCTTGGACTACTTCCTTCAGTAACATAGGCTATTGATCATATGTTATCTTTTGTAATGGTTGAACACTGACCATTTCTTTGGGTACAGCATTTTTCCATCTTGTTTTGATGCTTTCTGCATCATTTAACATTTTGTCCATAGAAGCCTTTAATATTGCAAGTCAAAGTTTGAATTTCTCCTCAGTTCTTTTCAGCTTGAGAAATGCTGACTATGTCCTTCACTTTTTGTGTTCTAATGCCATGTTGTTTGCACATTTCATTATAATATTTGGCTTTTGCTTCTCGAGCTGCCCTTTGAAATTTCCTATTCAACTCTTTTATGTCCTCATTTCCTCCATTTGCTTTAGAAACTCTACGTTGGAAATCAAGTTTCAGAGTCTCTTCTGATACTCATTTTGGTGTTTTTCTTCTTTCTTGTCTTCTTACTGACCTTTTGCTCTTCCTGTATGATGTTCTGAATGTCATCCCACAACATCTCTCATTTTGGGTCTTTAGGTTCTAATGCATCAAATTTTTTCCTTATTTGATCTCTAAATTTAAGTGGCATATGCTCAAGGTTATATTTTGGCTCTCATGATTTGTTTTAATTTTCTTCAACTTCAGTCTGAACTTGCATATGAGCAGTTGATCGCCTGTTCCACAGTATGCCCTTGGCCTTGTTTTGATTGATAATATGGAGATTTTCCACTGTATCTCTTTGCACAGATGTAGTCAGTTTGGTTTCCATGTATTGCATTTGGCAAGTTCCGTGTTCAGAGTAATCTTTTATGTTGTTTAAAGTAAGTATTTTCAATGAAGAAGTCATTGGTCTTGCAAAATTCTATCATGTGATTTCTAGCATCATTTCTATCATGAAGGTCATTTATTCCAACTACTGATTCTTCCTCTTAGTTTCCAACCTTTCCATTTCAGTTGCCAATAATTATAAATAAACCTTGATTGCATTTTTTTTATCAATTTCAGACTGAAGAATTTGGTAGAATTTTTCAGTTTCATCATCCCAGGCTTTAGTGCTTTGTGCATAAATTTCAATAATGGTGATATTGCTGTTCTGCTTTTTAGTTGTATGAATATTATCCTATCACAGACAAAATTATACTTCAAGATAGATCTAAAACGTTCTTTCTGATGATGAATGTGGCACCATTCCTCTTTCAATTTTTCATTTACTGCAGAGTGCTTATATGTGGCAGATTATATGTGAATGTCAAATTCAGAGTGGCCAATATCAGTCCATTTCACCTTACTAATACCTAGGACATTGATGTCTATGTGTTCCATTTCATTTCTGACAACTTCCTGTTTTCCTAGATTCATATTTCACACATTCCATGTTGTGATTATTAATGGTTGTTTGCAGCTGTCTCCTCATTTTGAGTTGTACCCTCCATTAACAAATGAAGGTCCTGAAAACTTTGTATGTTGGCATCATCTTGGTCAACTGTAAGGAAGCAGCTCTTCCCAGTTGTATTTTGAGTTCCTTCCAACTTAGGGACTCATCTTCCAGCACTGTATCTGGCATTGTTCTAGTGCTGTTCATCATGTTTCAATATCCAGTATTCTTGTGCTGTCTGACAGTTGCCCACTGCTATTTGTAAGGTTTTCAGTGGCTAGACTTTTATAAGTGTTCTACCTCTTTTCCTTCCTAACCTGTCTTAGTTTGGGATGCTGATTGAAACCTAGCCACCATGGGTGATCCCTCTGGCATTCAAAATGCTGGTGGCATAGCTTTTAGCATCTCAGCAAACTGCAACCTGTCACAGTACAACAAACTAACAACATCTGTTGGTCCATCCAAATACTTTAACACTCAACCACATTCTTACATTCTCTTCTTGAGAGGCTTTGTTAAATGAGTTGTTGAAACTATAATGAATCATGCTTTTTTGTTTGTTTGTTTCTATTAATCACTATTACAGTGATTTTATAAATTATTTTTAGTCAAAGAAGACAAGTGACTTTAAAGCAGACTTCATGGCTGCCCTTATTCTCTTAGTGCTTACAAACTTTCATTTTTTTTAGATGCTTACGTCATTTCCTACTCATAATGACCCCTTGTACAACAGAATGAAACACTGCCCAGCCCTGTGCCATCCTCACAATCTCTGTTATGTTTGAGCTCATTACTGTTGCTATACTATCAATATATCTCATGGAGCGTCTTCCTCTTTAATGTTAACCAAGCATGATGTCCTTCTCCAGGGTCTGGGTCCTCCTGGTAACATGTCCAAAATATGTGAGACAAAGTCTTACCATCCTCACTTCCAAAGAGCATTATGGCTGTACTACATCTTCCAAAACAAGTTTGTTCACTCTCATAGGTGTCCAATGGTATATTCAGTATTTTCCAATATCATAATTCAAATGCATCAATTATTCTTCAGTCTTCCTTATTCATTGTCCAGGTTTAGTATGTACATGAAGTGATTGAACTACCATAACTTGAATCAGACACACCTTAGTCCTCTTAAAAGATGACACTTTGGTTTACAAACTAGTGCATACTAATATTAAATTGTATGTTGATCAAATACTTGTATTTCCTGACTTTTTTTTGAAAGATCTGTTTCTTGTGGGGAAAAACATGTATACTTGTATGTGTATTTACACATTTTGCTTACTAACACAGTTGCAGATTTAAACAACAACTAATTATTTTAGCCACCAATAAAAAAAATGATATAAATTAATAAAACAAATCATTTAAGTGCTATTCTGAGATTTCTCTCTTATCTGTTTCATTTGTAAATTCAAATCAACATGTGATTTGGGGAAGGCACTCTGCAAGTAGCTAAATTGCTTAGAGAAGATAGATACCTGCTCATATCTATAGGAGTGACATAAAACTAATCTTAATGTAACTAAAAGAAAGGGTTTCTCATTGTTCAAGACATTAATTGAGTTATTTCACTTCCAGGGTACTGATTGGTTCTCCTTTAGTTGGACAACCAAAGAACAGGACTGGAGATGTCTACAAGTGTCCAGTTGGGAGAGGTGAATCACTGCCTTGCATAAAATTGGATCTACCAGGTATGTAAAGGCAAAATACAAAATATTATGCAAAATCATGCCCAATTGTTGTTGTTGTTGTTAGGGGCCATGTAGTCAGTGCCGACTCATAGCAACCTTAAGCACAGTAGAACTAAACACTGCCTGATCCTGAGCCAACCTTACTATTGTTGCCACACTTGAACCCATTGCTGCTGCCACTTGGCCAATCCATCTCGCTTGGGGTCTTCCTCTTTTACTCTGACCCTCCACCTTACCAATCATTATATCCTTCTTCAGCGACTGGTTCCTCCTAACAATATGTCTGAAGTATGAGAGACGAACTTTGGCCATCCTGGCCTCCAAGGAGCACTCTGGCTACACTTCTTCCAACACAGATCTGTTTGTTCTTTTGGCATCCCATGGCACTTTCAATATTATCCTCCAACACCATAACTCAAAAGCATCAATTCTTCTATGGTATTCCTTATTTACTGTCCAGCTTTCACATGCAAATGAGGTTATTGAAAATACCATGGCTTTGGTCAGGCACACCTTAGTCCTCAAGCTGACATTTTTGCTTTTCAACACTTTAAAAAGGTCTTGTTCCGCAGATTTTCCTAATGCAATACATCATTTGAGCCCATTACTGCTGCCATTGTATCATTCCATCATTCCATGTCACTGGAGGTCTTCCTCTTTTCTCACTGACCCTCCACTTTACCAAGCATGATGTCTTTATCCAGGGACTGGTCTCTTCTGATAATATGACTGAAGTAGGAGAGACAAAGTCTGGCCATATATGTCTTCCTATATAGATTTGTTTGTTCTTCTGGTAGACCATAGTATTTTTAATATTTTTCTCCAATACAGTAATTCAA
>NW_006408600.1:3686495-3689268 GCF_000296735.1 Chrysochloris asiatica | reverse complement strand
CAACAATTGTGAGGTTGGCCCAGGACTGGGCAGTGTTTCATTCTGTTGTACATATGGTCACCATCAGTCATTACCGAATTGATGGCACCTAACAACAACAACAACAGTGATGTCTCCATCTTATTAAAAGTAATGGTCAAAAACTTCTGTTTCTGGTTTTTTTCTGATTTCGACCCCACCCCATCCTCCTGCTTATCTTTTCAGATATCAGGTGTTATCATTGGTCACTTATAAGAACATGTGTAAGATTGTATTATAGTTGAAAAAGTTTGAGACTAAATGTTTTGTTTTAATTAACAAAAATGTGTGAAAACACAATCTCACATTCTCATTACTATGCTAGTTCTGCATTCTTTTACAGTTCAACAAAACTGTTTGAGACTTTGATCCCAACAAAGTTTCTGGGACTTAAGCCAGCTTCTCAGCCTTAATTTGTTCATTTTCTTACTTAATAGTACTTTGAAGCCTATTTGGTTGAAGCAAAAGAATATGCAAAGCATGCACAAAGCAAATAGAATATTTTAATGAGAAGTCACTAAATTTCTCTTTTCCCATTCTCATAAATTTATTCTATTTTTAGTTAACACATCAATTCCCAATGTCACGGAAGTGAAAGAGAACATGACATTTGGATCAACTTTAGTCACCAACCCAAATGGAGGGTTTCTGGTAAGAAAGGAAAGAGTAATTCTTTTTAACACTTTCAGGAATTCTATCACTATAAGTCTTTGTAAAATCTGTTATGTGATTGTTAATCCTATGTTTTTCAAATTTTTTAAAAAGGCGTGTGGGCCCTTATATGCCTATAGATGTGGACACTTACATTACACAACTGGAATCTGTTCTGATGTCAGCCCCACATTTCAAGTCGTGAATTCCATTGCCCCTGTACAAGGTACAGATATCACGCAATGTTCTTGCATGTTTGAAATGCGGTAAGCCATGAATGAGACATATTTATACACAGAAGCATACCATAAAGCTGGAAGTATTTTCTCAGCTACCAGCATTACCAATTTAGGTAAATTTTTGCTTTGCCAATATATAACCAAACAACAGCATACTTCTGGAAATTAATGTTTGTGTAAATAGACTTTACAGAGTTGTATTTAAACATCATCGCTAAAGCTGTCGCATTGCTTTTGTTTTGAGGCTGGATCTCTTTGTGGAAAACAATCAGAGTTGAAATAATCACAGAATTAGACTGTTATATAAATACATGTTGAGAAGATTTCCAAAGCTATCTTTTATATTATAGTGAAAATTAAGTAGTGGTGGCTTTTAATTACTTCTTGTTTTTGACCATAATAAATACCTCTTTTGTTTTTCTAAAGCTCTTCTTAAGAGGTATGAATCCTCTTTGTATAATATCAGCTGATTTTTTTTTTTTTTTTACTCCTATCAGCCATGACAATATTTCATGCACCTCTAAAATGATAGACCCAAGTTTGCGAAACTGAATCCTTTTTGTTACAGAATGCAGCACTCAACTGGACATAGTCATAGTTCTTGATGGTTCCAACAGTATTTACCCTTGGGAAAGTGTTACAGCTTTTTTAAATGATCTTCTGGAAAGAATGGATATTGGTCCTAAACAAACACAGGTATGTGATTCTGCATTTGGATTTGTGTTGTCTTAAAGATAGAAATGAGCAGATTTTTAAATAAAATTTTGCTTTTACATTTCAATTTCTTATTTCTGAACAATGGAATGTTACTGGCAGACAGTGTACTTTTCTAAACAGAAACTATTATGAAAGTTGTCACTTTAAACATGATTGGAAACATCCATATAAATGTGACTAAAAGCATCTGTAAATTCATAACTTAATTCTAAAAGAAGTATAGCAAATTTTGGTGATACCAGATCAGGATTTTAGAATTTGAGCAACTATTATTACATACCAAAGAAACCATCACTTACATATGAATAAGTTAGTAATTCACCACAAGATATTGATTAAATCTGTTTCCCCCTAAATTTAATAATTTCTTTCCATTAATTAAAAGTAAATATTCCATGGTTTAGCTACAGAACACTGATTTAAAAAAATTTTCCCCATGAGTATCTGTTTGTAAGAACATCTTCATTATTGTCACTAAATGAAATGGAACATCTCATATGATTTATCTATTTAGACACTAAATTTCAAATTAATATTTGACTAACCAATTCATTATTAAATATAAAAATAAATATTGAGTAATTTGAACTGCAAACCACTAGGTCAGAAGATCAAGCCCACCAGCTGCTCTACAGGATAAAGATGAGATTTTCTGCTGCTGAAAAGATTACAGTCTCAGAAACCCTATACAGGGTCACTATGAGTTAGAACTGACTAAATGGCACTTAACAGCAACAACAAACATACAAATAACTAAAACATATAAATAATTTGTTATTAAACCATACATCAACTCATTTTTAAACAGTCATATGTTTTAAAATAGAAAAGACATAGTAGATAATAGGCAAAATATCGAATCCCTTGAAGACAGAATTAGCAATAGAATTAAAGTCTTTAGTGGCTGTAGAATGGCTTGGGAATTGTAGACAGTATAGGAGATTGTAGTTCTACACCTACAGTCTAGTGCTCAGCCTTTATGATAATTCTACTTTTAGAGAAATTTCAGAGGAACTAAAAATGATATCTCAAAAATGTTACCATTGTCACAATAAAATATTTCTGTATATATATGCCAATATATACATATATATGCCAACACACACATATATATGCCAGTACATACACACACACATATATATATATAT
>NW_006408600.1:3624077-3685665 GCF_000296735.1 Chrysochloris asiatica | reverse complement strand
ACATGTATATATAGTTTGCCATTAAATGGATTCCAATTTAGTCACCTATAAGATAGAGTTGTTGTTTTTCAGTGGCCTCAAATTGGTTCTGACTCATAGCAACGCTGTATAGGGTTTCCAACGAGTACTGATTGGTTTGAACTTTCATCCTTGAAGTTGGCAGTCTAGTGCTACACCAGGACTCTAGAAGAGAGAGTCAAATGGTCTTATAGGGTTTCCTAGGCCATAATCTTTGTAGGATCAGATAGCCAGATAGCACTGAACAACAGTAACAAGCCAGAGGTCCCTTAGAAGAAATACTTGGCAATCTAATTCTGAAATATCTGAAGCTCAATGTTGCTCTGCTCATGTAGAGTCACCTTGAGGAGCCAATTCAATTCAATCTAGATTGAGATATAGATCTACATCTTCCCAGAGTGTGGTACTTGAAGATAGTCAGTGTAAATTGGACATCTGACCACAAAATAAGGAGTTAAGTATTGGGCTGCTAACTAAAAGACTGGTGGTTTGAACCCACCACCTGGGAGAAAGATAATGTAGTCTGCTTTTATAAAGATTTACAGCTTCTGAAACTCTATGGAGCAGTTCTACACTGTCCTGTAGGGCCGCCACGAGTCAAAACGGACTCAAGTGCAGTAGGTTCTTAAACCAGACCCTGAAATGCCATATTGCTGTGCTCCAAAACGAAATGGGCCTCTGCAGAGAGCTGTGTAAGGCTGTTTATTTCCTACCGATCAATAGGGAATATTTTGAAGTCCATCTAAAAGCATTAGGGAGCAAAATGTAAAATCTCCTGGAAACAAGCTTTCTATCTATAGATGATATTCCCTAGAGAAACCAATAGGATATTAGATCTGTTCTTGCTATATCCTATATCCCAAAGACCCTCCTAGATGTTTACCTGTTTGTTCCTTATGATAAATGCTCTACAAGGACCCCCCCTTTTCTCCCTCCTGAAAAATCTCTCTCCCTTCCCCCTTTGTCTCTTCTTCCCCTCTCTTTTACTTCCTATGAAATAAGGTTTCATAGATCCATAAAATTAAAGCCAGAAGGAAATCTGCGAGTTCATTTAGTTGCAAACATTAATTGCTGGAGGGGATAATAGAGTCATGTGGTTTGTTTAAGGTCTCCTTGATTGTTGAGGGCAAGTTGGAACTTGCAGTTTTCCATTTGCAGGGCATTCTTTGCCCTTTGAGAGGTCTGCTTTTGGAGAGGTTTCAGAGCTGGTCCCATTTGATGTTCCTGAGTAGTAGGTTTCTAGTCATTTCCTTCTCCTCAAGGCTGTCCTCATCCTTTCTAGGTCAATCCCTTGGCCAAAACCCCACCAACCCTTTGGCACATCATAATCTGCACTGATGTATACGAAGTTAAATTGCCTTGTCACAGTTCTTCTATTTCTGTGTTAGTTTTCTGCTACTGCTGTAACTCCAGAAGTGTGTGACTTGAAAGAACAGAATTTTATTTGCTTACATTTCAGGAGTCTACAAGTCCAAATTCAAGGCTTTGAGTATGGGGAAAACTTCTCTCTGTCAGCTCTGGGAGAAGATCATTGATCCTGATATTCCTCAATTCCTTGGTGATCCTCACATGGCATATATCTTCTCCTCTTTGTGTTTACTTTTGTGTCTAATCTGCTCTTTTGATGTCTCTGAAGTGATTAGGTTTGGATATATTCTATAATGATATGGTATTATTAACATACCAAAGAAAACTCCATTCCCAAGCAGGATTTCATCCCCAGGTATAAGGGTCAAGATTCCAGCATATATTTTGGAGGACCACAAAAAAGTGGTATGGATTCATACCAATCTCTTAACACTTTGTCCCATGATGTGTTTTCTTCCATCTATGTGTTTTGTCCACAAGATCAGCAGTTTGAATCTACCAGTCATCCCATGGAAGAAAGATGAGGCTTTCTTCTCCTATAAAGATATACAGCCTTGGAAATGCTATCCAGGCTCTCTATGAGTTAGAACCAACTTGGTGGCACACTGCCTCCTGTTATGCCCATCCCACTTAAACGGCTACACAATTATCCCTTTTCTACGCTACAAAATTTCACACAATGTTTTTAAATTTAAATTTTTTAGAGTCAGCTGTGCTTTCTTATACTTTTAAAATTCACACATTTCTAAAATTTCCTGGAATTAATTCATTTATTTGATTGATTTTTGGAAATCAGAGCAACTGTGCCTACGGCTAAAGTTACTCCAGAGCTTCAGGCGGAAGCTTTAGAAAGCCATCACAGAAAATGATAACACACTGCTTCAGTGAGGAACATACCGCCAGGATCTCAGCCTAGTAAAGAAATATGTAACCATCAATTGCTTATATGCTCAACGCATTCCGCAGCAACTTTGATGCTCTTTATTGTTAGAACTATAACTAATTTAGTATTTCTGTGAGGAAAATCCTAAAAGAATTGCTATTCTGTCTGCCCACCAGAGGAATTCCAGCCTGCTAAGATGGGACTTATGTCTTTCTTAGAGGGAACAATGACTATATTCAGAAGAGTGGGGCCAGTCTTCAGGATCCAGATGTTACCAGTGAAGGGCAGTGGGGGAAGGAAATGAACTCATCTTGAGACAAGAGAGCCTGGTCACATTAACTCTGCAGAGACAAATAGTTCAGAGTATAACATTGCAAAGTCTCACTTATAGTCTATCTCTTCTGACTTTACCCAAGGAAACTTGCTTCCTAAAGAGAGGAGAGCTTGATTTTATTTCTTAATTTTATGTCGTATTTTACCGTATCATGGAGCTTAACTATGCTTATTTACTTATTGAGATTTATTTACTGTTTTCTGTGTAACAGTCACTGTGCTAGACTTGGATCAGTAGTGGAGAATAAGAAACCTGGGTCCTGCTCTAATGGTTCTTCTGCCTAATGCAGTGTTTCTCCAACTACAGCCCACGGTTTCCTGCTTCTAAATCTCTGAGGTGCTCAGAGCGCACTGCAGACTTTCAGGGTCAGAATCTTCAAAGGGTGTGCTGTAGAGTTGGGTTTTAAGCAAGCATCCCAAATGATTCTTAAACAGGACATAGTTTGAGAAGTTCTGGACTAATATACTATTATGTTATTGACTTTGGTGTCTTTGTGTGTGTTTATGTATGTCTGTGTATATTTGCGTACGTGTGTGTTTGTGTTGCATCCTTTAGACAATGCACTCCTTAACAGCAAAGATCTTTTGCTGTCTTTCCTGTCTTCCTTTGAGGCCAGCCAGTTCCTTGCTGTGACACAGCAGGACTTAAGGGCATACTTTTTGAATAAGTACATAAAAAATAATGTATTTTTTGTATTTCTCTCTGATGGGTGGACATGTAATAAGACTTTTTCTATACCAGATATTTGGGTATACTAAAACTATTTTCTGTTTTGGTTTAAGGTGAATCAATGACTAGTTTCATAAGTAATTCTTTAGAAGAAAGGGATCGACAAAGACACATTTACTAAGCCATTGCTTTTATTAAGCTCTTTTTAATATGATTACAAGTATGTTGTTGTTGATGTCAGGTACCATTGAGTCTGAACCGACTCATAGTGACCCCATGTACAGCAGAAGGAAACAATGTCCGATCCTGGGCCAACCTCACTACCGCTGCCACACTTGACGACATCAATGATGCCACCTGGCCAATCCATCTCCTTGGGGGCCTTCCTCTTTTTCTCTGACCCTCCACCTTACCCAGCATGACATCCTTCTCCAGCGACTGTTCCCTCCTGACAATATGTCCAAAGATTACAAGTATAGCACTTCAAATACTCTTTAAAGCATAACCTTCATTCGATTATTTAGAAAAAGAAATTCATTTATAAGCAATTAGGAAGGATACTTGCTCTTCAAAGAAATGTATACTGAGAACCATGTTTATCTTTCATGTGGCTTTAGAGTAGCTCATTCCAAAAATGGATACCCAAAGTGCCATTTTGCCGTGGTGTAAATTAAAGAGTACAGAATTCTTCTAATGTGCCCAGCTGTTAACCTAAAGATTGGAGAGTTGAATCCACACAGAGGTACCTCAGAGGAAATATTTGGCAATTTCATTTCTGAAATGTCAACTATTATAAACCTTCTGAAGCACAGTTCTACTTTGACACATGTGTGGACTCACCCTGAGGAGCTGATTCAATTCAATCTGATTATATCTAAATTGAGATATAGATTTAAATTTGCTTATTTTGACAATCACTTCTGATTAGTTGTTAAAATAACTTAGTTTGTTTTTAAATGAAAGCAACCAATTCTGTGCAAGGATTAACAGGGTTGTGAAATGTTCCTTCCCCCTCAGTTATCCTCCCTGTTCATATGCCAAAAGGAGAGAGATGTAACAATAATTTTGAAATAGACTCTTCAGAAGAAGTTGCATAGACTGGAAGCAAAGAGCTGGATAGAGTACACTTAGACCCCATCATCCTTCTAAGAACATTAATCATATTAAGAGTGGAGTTGGTATGATTTGTGAAGAGGATTTCTTTTTAGAATGAGTTTAGTGAGAAAGACTTCTGTTGAATGGGCTTGGTATGTGTCTAGAACAGTTGGGACACTTAGTTGGGGCCAGATTTCTAACTTCTGCCAGGTGTGTCAAAGGAGAGGTAGCTGCCCTGAATGCTCAGAGCTTTCAGATCAAAGACTCTATGTGTTTGCCATGGATCAGCATGGGCCACTGAAAACCACAAGACAGTAATGGGTCTGATTAGGTCCTGTCAATAGAATCTTCTGGAAGTGAGTAGAGGACTCAGGAAAGAAAAGCAAAGAGCTCCTTGACTCTGTTAAAGTGAGACTTTTTACCTAGGTCAAATATGTAGGTCAGCTGTTTCTGCAAAAAGAGATCTCCAAAGAACTCACAAGAAATACCTGTTAGGACCTCTTCACAAGAATATCCATCGTTGGATTGATGTTGTTGCTGTACCATCAAGTCAGTACTGACTCATAGCAACCCTATGTACAACAGAACAAACCACTGCCCAGGCCTGGCCCAACCTTACAATTGTTGCCATGCTTAAGCCCATTGATGCTGCCACTTTGCCAATCCATCTCAATAGAGGGTCTTCCTCTTCTTCTCTGATGCTCCACCTTGTTGTTAGGTGCCATCAAGTCAGTACTGACTCATAGCAACCCTATGTACAACAGAACAAACCACTGCCCAGGCCTGGCCCAACCTTACAATTGTTGCCATGCTTAAGCCCATTGATGCTGCCACTTTGCCAATCCATCTCAATAGAGGGTCTTCCTCTTCTTTGATGTTCCACCTTGTTGTTAGGTGCCATCAAGTCAGTACCGACTCATAGCAACCCTATGTACAACAGAACGAAGCACTGCCCAGTCCTGGGCCAACCTCACAATTGTTGCCACTCTTGGCCCCATTGATGCTACCACATTGCCAATCCATCTCATTGGGGGTCTTCCTCTTTTTCTCTGACCTTCCACCTTACCAAACATTGTACCCTTCTCCAGAGATTGGTCCCTCCTGACAATATGTTCGAAGTATGAGAGATGAAGTTTGGCCATCCTGGCCTCCAAGGAGCACTCTGGCTGCACTGCTTCCAACACAGATCTGTTGGTTCTTTTGGCAGCCCATGACACTTTCAATATTCTCCTCCAACACCATAACTCAAATGTATCAGTTCTACTATGATCTTCCTTATTCACTGTCCAGCTGTCACATGCATGTTGTTGTTGTTGTAAAGTGCTGTTAAGTCAGTTCCTACCCATAGTGACCCTGTACAGGGTTTCTGAGGAGCAGCTGGTGAGCTTGAACCTCTGATGTTGCAGTTCAAATGGCTTTGCACATACATATGAAGTTATTCAAAATATCATGGCTTGGATCAGGCATACCTTAGTCCTCAAACTGACATCTTGCTCTTCAACACTTTAAAAAGGTCTTCGGCAGCAGATTTGCCTAATGTAATATGTCCTTTGATTTCTTGACTTTTGCTTCCATGAGTGTTGATGGTTGATCCAAGAAGAATGAAGTCTTTGACAACTTCAATCTTTTCTGTTTGTAAGAATGTTGTTTATTAGTCTAGTGGTGAGGATTTTTATTTTCTTTACATTGAGATGTAATCCATACTGAAGGCTGTGCTCTTTGATCTTCATCAGTAAATGTTTATGTCCTCTTCACTTTCAGCAAGCAAGGTTGTATCATCTGCATATTGCAGGTTGTTAATGACTCTTCCTCCAATCCTGATGCCACGTTTTTCTTCACAGAACCCAGTTTCTCGGATTATTTGCTTAGCATACAGGTTGAATAAGTGTGATGAAAGAATACAACCCCATTGCACACTTTTCTTAATTTTAAACCATTCAGTGTTTCCATATTCTGTTTGAACAACTTCCTCTTGGTCCATGTACAGATTGCTCATGAGCATAATTAAGTGTTCCAGAATACTCATACTTTGCAGTGTTGTCCATAGCTTGTCATGAGCCACACAATCGAAAGACTTTGAGTAGTCAATAAAGCATAGGTAAACATCTTTCTGGTATTCTCTGCTCTCAGCCAAGATCCATCCAACATTAACAATGATATCTCTCATTCCACGGCCCTTCTGAATCTGGCTTGAACCTCTGGAAGTTCTCTGTCAATGTATGCTTGCAGCCATTTCTTTATTACCTTTAGGATAATTTTACTCACATGGGATATCAAAGATATTGTCTGATGATTTCTGCATACCATTGTGTCACCTCTCTTTGGAATGGGCACAAATATGGATCTCTTCCAATCTATTGGCCAGATAGTTGTTTCCCAAATTTCTTGGCATAGATGAGTGAGTGCCTCCAGTACTGCCTCACTTTCTTGAAAGAGTTCCATTTTGATTCCATCAATTCCTGGTGCCTTGTCCTTTGCCAATTCCTTCAATGAAACTTGGATTTTTCCTTCAATATCATTGGCTCTTGATCATATGCTACCTCTTGAAACAGTTGAACATCAACCATTTCCTTTCGGTACAGTTACTCTGTGTATTCCTTCCATCTTATTTTGATGCTTTCTGTATCAACCCTCCACCTTACCAAACATGATATCCTTCTCTAGTGACTGGTGCTTCCTGACAATATGTCCAAAGTATGAGAGATGAAGTCTGGCCATCATGGTCTCCAAGGAACACTCTGGTTTCATTTCTTCCAACATAGATCTGTTTGTTCTTTTGACAGCCCATGGTACTTTCAATATTCTCCTCCAACACCATAGCTCAAGTGCATCAATTCTATGCCTTTCCTTATTCACTGTCCAACTTTTGCATCCATATTCTAGTCAAATAAAAAATGTCTCTGCCCATATGTATATTTATCTTTCCTGCCCTTGTTCAGCAAAGAGCTCTGGTAGTGTAGTGTTCACTGGTCGGGCTGCTAACCTCAAGGTCAGCAGGTTGAAACTTCCAGCCCTTCCCTGGGAAAAAGATGAGGCTTTCTGTTCCTGTAAAGAGTTACAGCCTCAGAAACCTTATACAGGCTTTTAATGAGTCAGAACCAACTCCATGGCATATAACCACCACCACCACCACCACCATACGTGTTCAAGAGCAAAAACGTCTGCCTGAGGACCAAGGTGCGACTAATGCAAGCCATGATATTTTCAATAACCTCATGCGCTTGTGAAACTTGGACAATGAATAAAGAAGGCCATAGAAGAATTGTATTTGAGTTATGATTTTGGAGGAGAATATTAAAAGTACTATGGACTGCCAAAAGAACAAACCAATCTGTGTTGGAAGAAGTACAGCTAGAATGCTCCTTAGAAACCAGGATGGGCACATTTCATCTTTCATGTTGTTGTTGAGTACCTTCAAGTTGGTTCTGACTCATAGTGACCTGTATAGGATTTCCAAGGAGCGGCTGGTGAATTTGAACCACCAACCTTGTGGTTCAAACCAACCTTGCAGTCGGGCGCTTTATCCCACAGCATCACACCAGGACTCATACTTTGGACATATTATCAGGAAGTATATGTGTCTTCTCTGGAGAAGGACATCATTTTAAAACTAAGAATTACCAGAAAAGTCAGGACATTCATTCTTCCATTCATCAACAGGGGAAGGAACTACATTCTCAATAAATTTTTTAAAAAGATAGTGGGTCACATACATACCAGGTTGCATTCTGATTATACCCTATGAGCTCTTGGTTGTTAAATACTTGGTGCTGTAGTAAAGATCAAATATGATGACCTGTATAGATCATAGATTTTTCATTTACTAATTGTAAGTAATAGAAGACTGTCTTAAAAAGATCTGAAACATTCCTGGAAGTAATTGATAACTCAAAAAAAGGAAAACAAAGAGAAACATTGCATTTGACAATTAGTACAAATATTATTGACTATGCAAAAGCTTTCGATTGTGTGGATCATGACAAACTATGGACAACATTATGAAGTATGAGTATTCCGGAACACTTAATTTGTACTCATGAGGAATCTGTACCTGGACCAAGAAGCAGTTGTTCAAACAGAACATGGGAACACTGAATGGTTTAAAATTAAGAAAGGTGTGCAGCAAGGTTGTGTTCTTTCACCATACTTATTCAAACTGTATGCTGAACAAATCTTCCGAGAAGCTTTGTTCTATGAAGAAAAATGTGGCATCAGGATTGGAGGAAGACTCATTAACAACCTGCGATATGTAGATGATACAACCTTCCTTGCTGAAAGTGCAGAGGACTTAAAACATTTACTGATGAAGATCAAAGAGCACAGCCTTCAGTATGGATTACATCTCAATGTCAAGAAAACAAAAATCCTCACCACTGGACCAATAAACAACATTCTCATCAATGGAGAAAAGATTGAAGTTGTCAAGGACTTCATTCTTCTTGGATCAACTATCAACACTCATGGAAGCAGCAGTCAAGAGATCAGACAACGTATTGCATTAGGCAAATCTGATGCACTAGGCCTTTTAAAAGTGTTGACGAGCAAAGATGTCAGCTTGAAGACTAAGGTGTGCCTGACCCAAGCCATGGTATTTCCAATAACCTCATATGCATGTGAAAGCTAGACAGTGAATAAGGAAGACCATCGAAGAATTGATGCCTTTGAGTTATGGTGTTGGAGGAGAATACTAAAAGTGCCATGGGCTGCCAAAAGAAACACTAAGTCTGTTTTGGAAGAAGTGCAGCCAGAGTGCTCCTTAGAGGCCAAGATAGCCAAACTTCGGCTCTCATACTTTGGACACATTGTCAGAAGGGAACAGTCACTGGAGAAGGATATCATGTTTGGTAAGTTGGAGGATCAGAGAAAAAGAGGAAGACCCCCAATGAGATGAATTGGCCAGGTGGCAGCATCGATGGACTCAAGTGTGGAAACAGTAGTGTGGTTGGCCCAGGATCGGACATTGTTTGGTTCTGTTGTGCATAAGGTCGCTATGAGTTGGTGCTGACTCGATGGCACCTAACAACAACAAACATTATGGGCATGAAACACAAGTGATAAGAACATAAATCAGACTCCTCAAAATTTCATCCATGTTTCTGTGTGGCCTTGTTTAGACTTTTGCAACATAGTCAAGGGATTTTTAGAAACTTTTTTTTTTTTTTTTACCCAAAACAGAGTAAAAGCTATGAAATTGCCTTTTAAAAACCCACCTATAAAAAATAAACCTGAAACACTATAAGCTCCCCTTAAAAAATATGATGGTGTAAACATTATGGATGCCTTATTGGTCATCAATACCTAAACGTCACATTGCTTTTAATAATAAATGAGAATGATATAAATATACCAAATACAAGTGCATTATCCTAAATAAAACCAGTAAATTTGAGGCTTGATATAAAAATGAAATATAATAATGGAACAAAGTTTAGATTGTTCGTATCACAAGTGTAGTATAACGTTAAACTGGCAAAAGGGAAGAGAAATTAATTACATTTTAGAAATACTATTTATCCTTCTTTTACTGCACATTTTACAGCCACTTCTCTAGAACTCTTAAATTTGGACCTGATTCATTGTTCCTAGGTCTGCAAAGAAGCTTAACTGGGCCAGGCAGCTAAATCCTTGTCAATCAGGCTGTAGTTTGAGTGTGGTGCTCTGTATGACATGTTTTCTTCCCACCACTAACCCTTCTGGTCTCCATTCTCCCCTGTTTCATCTATCACTCCCCTGAGTTGTCATTCAAAGTAAAAATCAACTTTTCCTTGGAGAAAAAAAATCTCCTATTGTAGTCTTGGTATGGTGCTATGGGGTAAAGCACAGGACTTCAAGGTCAGTTTGAACCGCAAGGTCGGTGGTTCAAATTCACCAGCTGCTCCTCAGAATCCCTATACAGGGTTGTTATGGGTCAGAACCAACTGGACAGCACTTAATCACAACATTGTTATCTGATGTATAATATTTAAGTCTTTCGTTTCCCAAATTTTGGACATGTAGAGTGTCAAGGTCCCAATCACTTGCATTACTTCTCCCTAATGTATGCTACTAATTGTCTTATGGAATGTTTAATGCAAGCTTTTTTTTCAAGGGCTAGGGTGTGTTGAGTTAACGCTTCCTTCTAGAAGTGCTTTGGATATTTGCGAAGCCCTTTTATTGATTGCAGTTATTAATGACAAATCTATGACCTGTGGTACTTTAGAGTGTGACTGCAGGCATTTGACATTCCACTACATCCTGCTTCCCTTCATTCTCACGCATTCTGCCTTTGAGTGGCTCTTTGGCTTTGGCCTTACCTGTACTCATAGTATGCGGATCATATAATTTCCTCTGCCTGGGATATCCTTCTCCATCCCAGGTCCTATGTGTTGAACATTATAGACCCAGTTCACATATCACTTTCTCTGGAGTTTTCTATGATCTCACCCCCTCTTTCCAAGAATGCTTGCTCCCTCTCCGTTGGTCTCAGAGCATATTATACACTCTTCTTACTCAGTAGCTTTCTTCTTTTTTACTTGTCTACCTTTCTTTGCAGACTCTGAATTTTATGATGACAGAATTGTGCTGCATTCGCTTATTTAGGGCATATAATCTAGTGTTTTGTGTGTTGCTTTAGCACATAGGAGACAAGTAATTCATTTCTCTTTGTGTTACAAACCATTATAGTAGTGAGCACTTTCTCTTTGTTACATAGTCAGATTGATCCAGTGAACTAGAAAGTATTTGTTTCTGGGTGCCTCACCTGGACACCACTTTATGTTGTGTTTCGGGCTCTTTGCAGATGTTCATGCATGGAGTCACATTCACCCCAACCCTGACTTCTCCCATAACCTGTTTTCTTCACAAATACAGTAAATTGAATTTGACTTAACACCTCACATCCTTACATTTCTGAGCCAGGAACACTTTCATTGCAGTATGCCCCATCAAGCAAGAGGCCAACCAAAGGTACCAGTTTTTTAGGACTTACATCTATGACCAATTGCTTTTATTTGTGTTTCTGAGGACTCATTTCCTTAGTAGATCATATAATCTACCTGTGAAACTAGTCCATCATATGTAACTTTTCCTATTGATAAAATATTCAGCCTGACTTAAGCAGACATAGCTTTAGAATGGTTTGTGCTGTTAACTTGGTTTGCAGGCTTAATTACATTAGAATTATGTTGTATAGCAGGGGTTTTATAGCCAAATTTGATAAAGAGAAATATAAACTGAGGCGACACAAAGGCTGAGCTCTTGTCATGTTAAGCAATTGGTATTTACAGAAGGACAGGAAACCTCATTGGTTTTTTTTTGTTGTTGTTTGTTTGTTTCGCTTTGTTTTCATTTACAAATGTTTAATTCCAAGTGGCAATAAACTATTCTTGTGGCAAAATTAAAAAGGCAAGGAAATCATTATCATGAAAGTCAGTATATTACTTCCCTGAAAAAAGTCACTCATTTGAAAATGTTGATTATTGCATGTAAGCCTAGAAGCTTAGCTTATGCTGGCCATGAAAATTTAGGTACTAGTGATATAATTTAACAATACAAAGTCATAATACAATTCTAAATAAGGAAAATGTTTCATTCATCCATAACTCTTTGATTCAATACACTTAGTTATTTTAAATATACTTCTTTTTAAAATTTTTATTATGGATTATGTGATAGTTTGCAGAGCAGATCAGTTTTCCATTCAGTAATTCATACTCATTTTGTTCCATCTCATTTATTGCAAACCCCACAAACCAATGCCACTTATCGCACTTATTCCATGTGTTTTGTTTCTATTCCTAATCCTGTCCTAACCTTTCTGAACTTTCTCTAGAGTAAATACTGCCCTTTTGTTCACAAATTGTTGGTTATTCTTAGGTGTGCATTATTGTTAGTGTTATTACTTCCCTTCTTTGTTCTTGTTATTGGATGTCATGAAGTTTGGGTCAAGGATCTGACTCATAGTAACCCTTTGCACCACAAAATGAAACACTGCCCAGTCCTTCTCCATTTCTCTAAATTGTTATGTTTGAGCCCATTGCGTGGCCACTGTCAAACCATCTTGTTGGAGGTCTTCCTCTTTTTTGCTGACCATTCTCACTTCTAAGGAGTATTCTGGCTGCACTTCTTCCAAGATAGATTCATTTGCTCTTCTGGCAGTCCAGGATACTTTAAATATTCTTTGCCAGCACCACAATTCAAATGTGTCAATTCTTTCATGGTGTTTCTAATTCATTGTCCAACTTTCACATGCAAATGAGGGAATTGAAAATACCATGATTGGGGCAAGCACACCTTAGTCCTCAAACTGACATCACTGCTCTTGAACACTTTAAAGAAGTCTTGTGCATCACATTTGCTTAATGCAATACATCATTTGATTTCTTGACTGCTGCTCCCATGAGTGTTGATTGTAGATCCAATCAAAATGAAGTCTGTCAACTTTAATCTTTTCTCTGTTTGACATGTTGTTATGTATTGGTCTAGCTGTGAGGATTTTTGTGTTCTTTACGATGAGGTACAACCCATACCAAAGGCTGTAGTCTTTGATCTTCATCAGAAATATTTTAAGTCCTCTTTGATCCAGCAAGCAAGGCTATAGTATCTGTATACTGCAGTTTGTTAATGAATCTTCCACCAATCATGATGCCATGTTCTTCATAAATCCAGCTTTTTGGATTACTTGTTCACCATACATATTAAATAAGTATGGTGAAAGAATACTGCCCTGCACACTTTTCATGACTTTAAACCATTCATTATCCCCTTGTTCTGCCTCTTGGTCTATGTACAGTTTCCTCATGAGCACAATTAAGATTCTGGAATGCCCATTCTTTGTCGTGCCATCTATAATGTTTTATGGTCCACACAGTCAAACGTCTTTACGTAGACAATAAAGCACAAACAAACATCTACCTGGTATTTTCTGCTTCAGCAAAGATCTCTCTGTTGTCAGCAATGATATGTTAGTTCCATGTCTTCTTCTCAATCTGGCTTGAATGTCTGGCAGTTCCTTGTCAATGTACTGCAGCAACCATCCTTTAATTATCTTCAGCACAATTTTACTTGCATGCAATAATGATCTTTTTTAGATGGTTTCTACATTACTTTGTTGTTGTTTTTAAGTATGATTGAATTGGTTCCAACTCATGGTGACCCTGTGTAGGTTTTCCAAGGAATGGCTGGTGGTGAGCTTGAACCTTGCAGTTCGAACAGACCTTATAGTCTAGTGCATTAACCCACAGTGCCACACCAAGACTCCTTATGTTACGTGGTTCACCTCTGTTAGGAATGAGCACAAATATAGATCTCTTCTAATAGGTTGGCCAGGTTTTCCAAATTTCTTGGCATAGCTGAGTAAGTGCTTCAAGTGCTGCATCAGTTTGCTGGAAGATTTAAAACTTTGTATTCCATAAATTCCTGGTTCCCTGTTTTGTGCCAGCGCCTTCAGTTCAGCTTGGACTTTTTCCTTCAGTACCATCAATTCTTGATCATATGCTACCTCTTGAAATGGTTGAATATTGACCATTTCTTTTTGGTACAGTGCCTCTGTGTATTCCTTCCGTTTTCTTTTGATACTTTTTGTATCAATCAACATTTTGTCCATACAATCCTTCAATATTGCAAGTCAAGGCTTGAATTTTTTCTTCAGTTCTTTCAGCTTGAGAAATGCTGAATGTGTTCTTCCCTTTTGACTTTCTAACTCCACATCTTTGCACATTTCATTATAATACTAGAATTTGTCTTCTCAAGCTGCCATTTAAATTTTTATGTTCAGCTCTTTTGCTTCTTCATTTCTTTCAGTCACTTTATATTTATATTCTCTGTGCTCAAGAACAAGTTTCAGAGCCTCTTCTGACATCACTTTTGTCTTTCCTGTCTTTTTAGTGACTTTTGGTTTTCATTGTGTACAACGACCTCTCACAACTTTTCTGGAGATGGTTTCTAAATTCAGGCAGAATATCTTCAAGGTCATATTTTGGCTTTTGTTGATTTGTTTTAATTTTCTTCAGCTTCATCCAGAACTTTCATATGAGCAATTTGTAGTCTGTTCCACGGTTGATCCTGGCCTTGTGGTTGATGATATTGAGCTTTTCTACTGTTTCTTCCTACAAATAGTAGTAGTCAGTTTGATTCCTGTTCATGCCATCTGGTGAGGTCCATGTGTATAGTCATTTTAAAATTGTTTAAAAAAGTTATTATTAATGGATAAGTCATTGGTCTTGAAAAATTCTATCATGCGATCTTCAGAATAATTTCTATCACTAAGGCCATATTTTTCAACAACTTATCTTTCTTCTTTGTTTTCAACTTTCACATGCCAATCACCAGTAATTATCACTTCATCTCTATTGCATGTTTGATCAATTTCAGAATGAAGCAGTTTGTATAATTCTTTAATGTCCTCATCACTGACTTTAGTATTTGGTGTGTAAATTTGAGTAATAATGGTATTACTGGTCTTCCTTGTGTTGTTGGTTTGTTAAGTGCCAGTAATTCAGTACCAATTCATAGCAATCCTGTATAGGGTTTTTGAGGAGCAGCTGGTGGGTTTGAACCACCATTCTTGTGGTTAACAGTCCAGCGCTTATCTTATAGCACCAGGACTCCTGGTCTTCTTTGTATGTGTATAGATATTATCCTAATGCAGACAGCACTGTCCTTCAAGAGAGATCTTGAAATGCTCTTTTTGACAATGAATGCGATGCCATTCCTCTTCAATTTAATGTCCCTGGTATAGTTAACCCTATGAGCTTGGAATTTAGAATGTCCAATACCAGTCTATTTCAGTTCATTAATGCCTAGGATATTGATCTTTAGGCATCACAATTCATTTCTGACAACTTCCAATTTTCCTGAATTCATAATTCATACATTCCATGTTCTGATTATTAATGGATGTTTGCAGCTGTTTCTCCTAATTTTGAATTGTGCCCCATCAGCAAATTAATGTCTTGAAAATTGAAAATGAATGTCAGATCATTATGGTCAACTCTACTTTGAGGAGGCAGCTATTCCCCAGTCATATTTTGAGTGCCTCCCAACCTGAGGGGCTCATTATATCTGACAATGTTTCACTGCTCTCCTTAAGAATTTCAGTGACTAACCATTCTGAAGACGCCCACCTCTCCTTCTTCCTAGTTTATCTTAGTTTGGAAGCTCCACTGAATCCTGCCCACCCTGGGTGACCCTGCTGGTATTTAAAATACTGGTGACAAAGCTTCCAGCATCACAGTAATACATAAGCCACCGAAAAAGTCAAACTGAGATAAGTGATGGGTTTCCCTTATAGACTTATCTATTGTCTGACTAGAGTCCTGGTGTGAGACCGTGGGTTAATGCACTGGACGTCAAAGCCAGTTTAAACTGTGAAGCCCGCAATTCAAACTCACCAACTGCTCCTTGGAAACCCTATACAGGGTCACTATAGGCCAGAACTGACTGGATGGCACTTAACAACAACAATTGTCTGACTGAAAATTGAGCCACAGGAATTCCCTTCTAGACCTTAGGCATTTCACCAGTCTGTATCCAACCAGTGATTCAGGTCGTTTTGATGACTTTGAGGGGTTTTTCCACATTTCTCTCTCACTCTATCCACAGCTTTTTAATATATCCCCCTCATGGCAGTTGATAGGAGTAGCAGTGCACCATGAAGTTCTTCTAATTTCAGGGTCATAGAGACTGATGGTCACCTGGTCCTTAGTCTATTGCACTAGTAGTTTCCACGTACCTTCAATTCTCTTCACTGTCCTTTCCTGTGGACCTGATAGACCAATAATTGCACATTAGATGGCCACTTGTGACCTTTTAAGACCCCAGCCACTACTCACTGAAGTGGGATGTTAAACAGTGTCTTTGTGGATTATGTTATTCCAGTTAACCTTGGTATCCCCTGGAGACTATGGTCCTGAGACCCCATGTTTAGTGACTCATTCCATCAAGTGTTTGGTCTAAGATGTTTTCATAACTTTGCCCTTTGTATACTCCACCATAATCATGAATATATTTGCAGCAAGGGTAAAGGACATCTCTTAAATGACTTTGTCATTCTCTTCTTTTCTTTGTAATATTTTATCAGAGTTGTGATGTTAAGTTAAATATAAGAAATCTTTTAATAAATCAAATCAATCTGAACCCTTTCATATGTTCTTCATTCACTTTTTTACCTCTTCTATATTCTCTCTTCCAGAAACCATTTGGGTAATTCGTTCATCTATCTTAATTTAGCAGATATTTCTGAATTATCTAACTGATCAAGCAATATGCTAAATGATGTGGGCAATTAAACTAAAATCCTAAGACTTTGTTCCTGATCTCAGAAACCTTCTGAAATTGAAATGTAATAAATTCATATATTTGGGTAACTATAACTCATGAAAGGTGTGTCATAAATATAACAAGGATGAATAACATGGAACAATTAATAGATCTTCTAAACTAGACAATCCTTAGTATTGTAACACATTTTCCAAACTATGTCACATATAATATTAAATATCTTCCATACAAAAAACATTTCCTCAAATAAGACCAGAATAGCAGATCCCCCAATTAGCAATTCACAATGCATGTAGTCATACTAAAGACTGGGGAACAGTGTTTCTGAGGCTAGCAATTGGGGCACAAGAGTTAAAGAAAGCCCTACTCTTTTGCACCATTTATAATGTGTGGCACTTTCTTTTTTGGGAGTGGGGCTTAAAATAGAGATTCTGGAAAATTCTGCAATGAATGTATATGTTTAACTTGATTTTGCTCATGCTTTCCAAGATTATTTGATTATGGAATCCTTTTGTGTGTCATTGTAGGCTAAGCACTGGACTGCTAACTCCAAGGTTAGTAGTTCAAACCCACCAGCCACTCCTCTGAATTCTATATAGGGTT
Source organism: Chrysochloris asiatica (assembly GCF_000296735.1). Taxonomy (NCBI): domain Eukaryota; kingdom Metazoa; phylum Chordata; class Mammalia; order Afrosoricida; family Chrysochloridae; genus Chrysochloris; species Chrysochloris asiatica. The sequence goes on along the minus strand of NW_006408600.1, from coordinate 3,668,437 downwards.
GCTATGAGTCAGAATCAACTTAACAAGAACAATAACATTCAAAGAGAGACTAGTATCTAAGGGGGGAAAACATTAAGAGAATATTAATTTGGAGGCTTAGCTGAAAACAGATTGTAGTTTTATAACTAAATAGAAGTTTCTTTGAATTGTTAAAAACCCTGTCAGTTCTTGTATTTATGACATAGCATGAATCAGCTATTAGGGTCTATTGAGCCTTAGAAAGTAATCACAGATCTGCCTTTTGTTCTTCTTAATCTAGAAGTTCAAATCACATCCTCTCGAGGTATCTTTTTGCATAAATGAGTCCCCCCTCTAGAAAGGAGCTTTTCCTTCTACTTGTGAGTATTTATGCGCACTTTATATTATAAGAGTCTATCACAGCTTTCTTCGTTCCCTTTTTAAGTGATTTCATAAGCTACTCCCTTTCCATTCTCTCTTAAAAAAACACCCAGATCTAAGCCATTTTCTTTTAGCTGCCCTCTCAGTTTACTGTTTCCATCCAGCAGGAAATGCCTAGAAGCTACTTTCTCATCTTTCTACCTCCATTACTCTTCACCACTTCACTCCTTCACCTTCACCCTCCGCCTTTTGTACCAGTCCAGGGCAGTTGGCTGCTAGAAATCAACTAGGAGTTTTTCTGATTGTTTTTCTTTTTCTCACTTTTTGAATGACTTAAATCTCCTTAAATATCACTCTGAACTCAAAGCTACTGTACTTTCTCCCATAAATGATTTATTCTTTACCTGGATGTCACTAAGGAATCTGGATCCTCCTTCTGAGATCAGGCTTTTCAGTGTGAGACAGTAAATATGTTTCTAATCTCTTTCCTCTTGCCTCCTCATAACATACATTATTCACATTCATCCATGTATATTAATTTTGATTGTACAAAAAGAATCTGCTTAATCTACCTTAAATTAAAAGCCATGTTAGGACAGAAACTATTTCTATTGAACTGGACTCATCAATATTCAGCAACACATTACAAGGAGAGATTGTTAACTTATAATTAGTGTTTTGTGATTTGGCTGTTTTTCTGTAATAAAAATTAGTAAATGGTACCCTTTTCTGAGGAAGACTCACATCAGGTTTTATTATGTCTGGTTCCTAAGGAAACAAGTACTCCAGTATCAGTCCAGTACTTATACTAAATGTCTGTCATATCTCTGACACTTGAATTTCCACTGACCGGTCTCCTTATTCCCACACTTCTGTGTTATCTCCCTTTCCCTACTTATCATTATTTCTCTGCTATCTCAGTTTTTCCACTTGGTTATGTGAAATGTTGTAGTCATCTACTAAGAATGCATGAGGGTCAACTGTGAGCAAAGCAAAACAGTTGTAAGGGATAAGAGAATACCAAAAGCTGTGACATAGTCCATGCTCTTTACCCTTGCCTGCCCTGTTAAACTTAGTGTCGTCGGGGAGATAAAGCATGCACACAGAACAGTTGAGAAGAATTCAGTGCTCACAGGAACAGGATAGACGAGTTTGCTTCAGAGTCCCTAAAAGGGAACGATCAAAAAAACTTTCCCTACCTAGTTGCCTAGACTGGCAAGTAGGTAGGGAAAGTTTTGCAGAGAAAGTGGAATTAGGGTTGATGCTTAGAGAATGGGTAGAATTGGACTTAGTTGGAAGGAGAGGGAAGAGTGTTGGCAGGATTCGAAGCAATATTGGTACTGAAGATACTGATAGAGAAAGAAGGACCAAGGTCTGAGTCTTGGGAGAAAAACTGGATTTCAACTATAGGCCTAACATTTCAATTAGCAGCTTGAATATATATATGGAGCTCTTGTAACGTAGTGGTTATGAATTGGGCTGCGAACTGCAAGGTCAACAGTTCGAAACTACCAGCTGTTCTGTGGGAGAAAGATGAGACATTCTGCTCCCGTAAAGACTTACAGCCTCAGAAACCCTGTGCGGGGTGGTTATGAGTCGGAACCAACTCCGCGGCACACAGCTATAGACATATATATGTATAATTTTTTAAATTCATTCATGTTGGCAAAAGAAGGATACTAGAGAAGTGGTATGGTGAAAGCAGAATTTCAGGGCTGTTAGTCCGCCAGTGATATATGTAAAAGGAGTTAAGGAAAATGGAGCTAAAAGGAGCAAGAACAGCAGAGAGACCAACTGCTGCCATAAGGCAATGATCTCTGGTCTGGTCTAATGTCTGATGGAGGTGGTGTTAAGTTTCCTTGAGTTGATTCAACTCATAACAACTCTGTATAGGGTTTTGAGACCAGTTGGTGGTTTTGAACCACCCACTGGTAAAATCCAGTGCTTATCCTGCAATGACACACCAGGACTCTAATGTCTGGTTCTTATTGTTAAGTGCCATCAAGTCAGTTCCAACTCATAGTGAGCCTGTATAGGGTCTCCAAGAAGCAACTGTTGAGTTTGAACCACTGGCCTTGTGGTTCAAACTGACTTTGTAGTCCAGTGCTTTATTTCACAAATCCATGCATAAATATATTTAATAGCTGTTTTATATTGTATTCTGCAAAATTAAAACCTGAGAGGAAAATTAATGTGATAATAGTGGTGGTGGTAGGTGTGTGCCGTGAAGTCGGTTCCAATTCACAGCGACCCTGTATAGGGTTTCTGATGCTGTAAGTCTTTACAGGAGCAGAAAGCCTCATCTTTCTCCTATAATGTGATAATAAATCACATAATTTATTAAGGAAGTATTTACAAAAGAAAATGGAAACGTATGCAGCATAACAAAATAGCAACCAAGGGCGAAACAAACGTGATTTTCGGCAAAGTTCCCACCTTAGCCTGATCTGAAAGGGGACACACTCTCAAAGATGTCCCAATGTGAGTCACAGGACTGGTCCTTCAGTCTCTGCACCCAGGCATTGTTGGTGGAACATAGGGAAGATAAAGGGAGAAGTCAATTCCCAGCCCCCCCCCCCTTTTTTTTTTAACTTTAGGACAAAATAGCTCAAATAGCCCAAAGTCAGTCATCTGAAGGCAGTCTGAAGTGATTATTTAGAAGCAAAGTACACAGAAGGGTTGTGAGAACAGGCAATATAAATTTTCTCATAAAATCTTAACATTTTCAAAGAATGAGCTTTTAGAAAAGACATCTGATAAGGAGCTAGATAGATGGATAGATAGATAGACAGATAGACAGATAGACAGATAGAAATGAGAGATGTAAAACACTGTAGTTGTGGTTTACCCAGATAATAAATTTTGTGCTGTTCTTGTTTTATAGATAATTTGTCCAGATAATTCAATATCTCATAGTAGGTTCTATAATATCTCTAAAATGTGTTATAAATGAAAGTGGATGGGAAAACAATTAGGCAGGTTTTCATGGGCTAAGTGGGGCAGAGGTAAATAATGATGTATGCACAACCTTGGAACAACAGGGCTCTAGGATATAGGGATTGAGACATGGTTGGAATGGGCGAAAGGGGAGAAATAATGTTAAGATGCTTGGCTGTCTTTTGAATCTTGTTTTTCCTTGCATACAATTATAAAATAGACACTGGAGGGAAAGAGAAAGGAATAGCCAGAAATATCACCATAGAAAGATTGGAAGTCCATCTTCTGCCTATAACTGATTGGAATACCTAAAACGGGGCTACAATGTGCCCAGTGAAGGAGGCTTCCTGGGGAGCCTCTGCATTACATAACACCATAGGTAGAATCCTGAACCATATCCAGAATCCTCCGAGGTGGAAAATTTCCTCTTGAAAGGACAAGCAGACCAGCCTGGAGCAGCTAGAAGAACAGAAGATACTTCTTGAAAGAAAGACTGACAGGAAAAATACAAAACAATATAGGCAGTCCGACTGATTACAAGCACAAGCAAGTTGTTCACCCAGGAAACATCAAGGCAAGTGGTCGGGTCCCCTCAGGGCAAACCCCTTTCCAAGACTAAGACTCAATGGGAATACACACTCTTTAATTGGTGACCATGTTTATCACCGATAGGGGAAGTGAGGGAAAAACAGCAATGAAGCTATGAGCTAAGCCTTACAATGTTCAGTAGACTCTTGTGAACCCAGGTGGATACCTGGTCAGCAGTGTGGCAAGACCTGAGGACTCTTGGACTCAGAGTCAGTAACATAGCCACAGAGGACTAGAGTAAAGCATACAGCTGATAAGAAGAGAAGCCATATGCATAAGAACACCCACACTTGCAGATAATACCCACTTGATCAGAGCTCAACTAGAAGAAGAAAGAAGAGGGAAAAAAAAGAGTAATCTGATACAATTTGATGAACTTGACCTACACCTATGTATGCAGTAGCTCAAAAGAGGGAACAAATCTTTACAGCGAGCATCATCGCAACCCCCTTGATACACAGGATAGACCAGGATGGGCAACTTGGACATTGGCTACTCAAAATGGGGGCGCTACAACGGCAAGAAGTGACTGGCTTACAAGCTTTCAAGAGGGAGCCTAGATCCAAAGGGCATGGAGGAAGGTAGAATCTCACTGAGTAGAATCCAGTCTATCTGGGTGGGGTTGATGAAAGGAGATATGGATAAGTCTCTTGTGATACAATAGTGAACAATTGTTATCAGAACTGATTGTGAAGGTTGGAAATGTAAAGGTAGACATTTTGTAGCAAAAGGAGGGAAGTGATTGACTTTGCAGTCTAGGAGCAGATGTCCCTGGGATCATCAAGGGAGAAGAATGGAGAGTGGGACCCTATCCAGAGAAGCAGTGACACCAGAGATGGAGGAAGAGACAATGATGTGGAGACATGGAGTGGCTGGGGACTGTAGACCCAGAGAGGGAGAGAGGCTATGTGCTGACGAACAGGGTGCACGCTTGCAGTGTATACCCTTTGGTTGGTTGATGATGCATGGAGGGGATTGTAACCATGGCAGTGAAACAATATATGATAGGATGAATGTAAAGCTAATGTTCTTCCATGTAAACTGTCACATAATTCACAATAAAACATTGAAAAAAAAAAAAAAAAAAAAGAAGAAGAAGAAGAACGTAGAGGTTGGACCAAAGAAAGATATGGTAGAATATAGGTTCAGGCCATACTATTTTCCCCAGAAGGGCCCAACACAAGTGCTTTGAAATGCAAACACATGCAAAAGGAATTCCAAGGCTATGGTACTAGAATGTCAACCTAGTACAGAGTTGTGATTTCATAAATGTATGAACTTGGGTTATAAAAAGTAAGGAACTATATGAGTAGACATTGTGTGAACTTGAGCTAAATAAATGTGAATTGATCTTTTAAAAAAATGTGTTGTAAATGTAAATTGTTAAGCACATAACATACATTGCACAAAGCAGCTTTGTTTCATTGGCATGATTTCCACCTCTTCATAGAAATTCCTCTCCATGTGATATAGGCACTTTTCTTGAGAAGTTATGACTAGAATTTAACACAATAAATGGAAGCTAAGTGCACTTGTTAGGAAAATGGGAGTAGGATTGTTAGGCAGTGTTGCATGCCTCTCCATTTGAAACTCATGGTCATAAATTTGAGGTGAGAGCAATCTAAAGTTAGGTGATTTTTGTTTAGTAATAACATTCTGTATCCCAGAAGTAGAGTTGGAAGTTAGCCAAGTAAGTATAATAAAAGGGAAAAGGTTAAGAGAGTTAAATGCTTGCAGGTTAATGATTATGGTGATGGTCCTGGGAATCTAGGCTAGGTACAGAAAATAAAACAACAGGGTCAGTAAATTAACTGGAGGTCTTAATACGGTTAGAAAATTGTTGAATTCTGTGTAATAGGTACATAAACCAAAGTTAATGGTTAGAGAAAAGAATGCTTGAAATTGAGATTGTGGTACAATTTTTCCAGAAGACAAGGTTAAGACCTTGAGAATGGATGGTGTAGGTGAGTTAAAGGAAAAGATCACAGAAACTGAGGACATCAAAGAAATGAAACAAAGAGTATTCCATGGGTGATCCAAGTAGATGCTAAAATTTCCAAGAATGAAACAGACAAATTTGCTGCACAAGACCTCTTTAAAGTGTTCAACAGCAAAGATGTCAGTTTGAGGACTAAGCTGTGCCTGACCCAAGCCATGGTATTTTCATTAGCCTCATGATAGCGTAGTGGTTACGAATTGGGCTACTAACCCCAGGGTCAGCAGTTCGAAACTACCAGCTATTCCATAGGAGAAAGATGAGGCTTTCTGCTTCCGTAGAAATTTACAGCCTCAGAAACCCAGTGCAAGGTTGCTATGAGTGGGTACCAACTCCATGGCACATAACAACAACAATAACATGCATGTGAAAGTTGGACAGTGAATATGGAATACAGTAGAATAATTAATGCATTTGAGTTATGGTGTTGGAGGAGACTATTGAAAAAAACATGGACTACTAAAAGAATAAATAGATAAGTGTTGGAAGAAGTACAGCCAGAGTGCTCTTTGGAAGCCAGGCTGGCCAGACTTCATTTGTCATACTTCAGACATATTATCATGAATCACTGGAGAAGAATATAATGTTTGGTACAGTGGAGTGTCAGAAAAAAGAAGACCCCCAACGAGATGGATTGGCACGGTGGTGGAAGCCATGGGCTCAGGTGTAGTAATGATTGTGAGGTTAGCCCTAGACCCAGTGTTTTGTTCTCTTGTGCATAGGGTCACTATGAGTGGTACTGACTGAATGGTAAACAACAACATTGTGTATTACTGCACATACTGGATATGCTTTTTAACGTTAGAGCAATCTAGATGTGGAAATACACTGATAAATTATGCATATTATTAAGCCTAAAAAACTGTAAACAGTGATATCAGTAGTGTATGACAGAGATATTGACTCTAATACTGATAAAACTGGTAGACTTTGAAATGTGGACTCATCAGAAAACCAGGAACTGGAGGCAACTTTACCTACAGGCCGCCAGGCAACTGGTTACCCAGAACATTGGAAAGAAGGCAGCCTTATTTCAAAGTACTTCCCTTACTTAACAAATGAAGTGCCCAGCATTTCTATAGTAAAGACATTCCTTTGGGTAAAGAATTTACTGAGTCCGTAATTTGGTGTTGAAAGGTTAAAAAGAACATTTACCTTCAATCCCAAATCTTGGTGCAGACTAGTTTGTTGGTTAGACACAACTTTTAAACAAAGGTATAAGAGTAGTGGACATCTTTGAAAAGAAACAGAAGGAGGAGAATGTGGCGTTAGAGCTATGCAGTCTGGAGGGCACTTTTCCTTTTGTATCATTTTACTTCTGATTCGTTCTGCCGTTTGCTGCTAGTATCATCAAATCTGTGAGAGTGATGAAAGGAGGAAGACAGTAAGGAAAGGAGGATTGTTGTTGTTAAGTGCGGCTGAGTTGGTTCCAACTCATAGCAACCCTGTATAGGGTTTCCAAGGAATGGCTGGTGAGTCTGAACCACCAACTTTGAAGTTTAAATTGACCTTGTGGTCCACTGGGTTAGCCGACAATGCCACACCAGGATTCCAAAGAAGGATAGATATCAAGTAAAGTGGGGATGGGTAGAATGGGAGAAGAGCTGACTTGAAAAAAATGAAGATCAGCTAAGTCAATAAAGCATAAATAAGTATTCTTTATGAAAGCAGTTCACCAGGTCTTTCTTCCATGGAATGAGTGAATTCAAACTTACAACCTGTAGCATTTGATCTCAAACCACTTCCATCACCCGGCTAGTCTAGAAGATAACTTGTCTTGCTTATTTCTCTAGCCTCATTTTGCTCTACTCTTCCCTCACCTGCCTTGGCCCAGGCTCTCTGGCTCTCTTTTCATTCCTGGGGTACACCTCTCCCTTCTTTGCTTCCTCCCACCCTTGTGTGAAGCACTGTTCTTCTCGGGCACCAGGCAAGACAAGTCTTAGCCCTTGACCTCGCCCTTGCCCTTGCCCTCAGTGAAACCATCCTTTAAGTTCAACTAAAGTCTTATTTCTGAAAGTCTTTTTTGAGCTCCCATTTTAAATTAGTCCACAATTTATACTCTTTAATAATAGCTGGTGTTTTACAGCACTTTTCACAGTTTGCAATTATACACGTATTTGAATGCTCATGTGTTTTCTCTCTCTTTCTCCTTCTAGCTTGAAGCTCTGTGAAAGCATATTAGTTTAGTTAACCATCTAGTCTGATGGCCTCCCAGAATCATTCAGTAAAACCTACTGAATACCTCGCAAACAATTTAAGAAGTTTAATAAAGGCACTTTTATTTTTGTCCTGTGGACTCTAAATAGCCACAGGATGGCAATAATTATTGTTGTCAAAGTAGAAGCATTTGTGAACTGACAGATTTTTAAATTTATCTAAAAGATGAAAATGTGTTTATTACATATGATCTACGTGTTTTAACTGAAGAAAATTCAAATTGTGAATTTTACTAGATTGATAACTCTCAGTGGCTTGCTCTTTCAGGTTGGAATTGTACAATATGGAGAAAACGTAACCCATGAGTTCAACCTTAATAAGTACTCATCAACAGAAGAAGTACTTATTGCTGCAAGTAAAATAATCCAGAGAGGTGGCCGCCAGACTATGACAGCCCTTGGAATAGACACAGCAAGGTAGGTGGATGAAACAATAAAGCCAAGTAATAGACGGAGAGAAAAACTGCTCACAATCTAGCCCTTTGATATGTTGACTGAACATTTGCCTTGGTGACGTCTTAAAGCCATCTGTTTTAAAATTCAGGTCCAGCTAATCAACTACCAAGAACAAGATCAGGCTTTTCGATCATATTTTCTCACCACCCTTCTTATCTTTCCCTGTTATTCCAAGGATTTAAATGATGGAGATTTAGTCCCAAAACTTACTGTAATCTTGTACAGTATGTCCTTGAGTGTTGTTTTTGTTGTTAGGTGCCATTGAGTCTGTACTGACTCATAGTGACCCTGTGCACAACAGAACAAAACATTGCCTGGTCCTGTGCTAACCTCACGATCGTTGCTGCATTTTAGACCATTCCTGCTGCCACTCTGCCAATACATCTCATTGGGAGTCTTCATCTTTTTCTCTGACCCTCCACTTTACCAAACATGGTATCCTTCTCCCTTCTGAAAATATGTCCAAAGTATGAGATGAAGTCTGGCCGTTCTGGCTTCCAAGGAGCACTCTGGCTCTACTTCTTTCAACACAGATTGGCTGTTCTTTTGTCTGTCCATGATACTTTGAGTATTCTCCTCCAACAACATAATTCAAATGTATCAGTTCTTCAACAATCTTCCTTACACACTGTCCAATTTTCACATACATATGAGATTATTGAAAATACCACGGTTTGGGTCAGGCACACCTTAATCCTCAAACTGACGTCTTTGCTCTTGAACACTTTAAAGAGGTCTTGTGCAGCAGCATTGCCTAGTGCAATACGTCCTTTGATTTCTTAGCTGTTGCTTTCATGAGTGTTGGTGGTTGGTCTGAGTAAAATGAAGTCTTTGACGATTTCAATCTTTTCTCCATTTAAGTGGAAGTTGTTTATTGGTCCAGAAGTGAGGATTTTTTTTTTTTTTTCTCTTTACATTGAGATACAATCCATTCCAAAGGCTTGGTCTTTGATCTTCATCAGTAAGTATTTTAAGTCTTCTTCATTTTCAGCAGTCAAGATTGTATCATCTGCATATCGCACGTTGTTAATGGTCTTAATGAGTATCTTTTTCTTCATTCTAGTCCATTTCTATTCAGTGTATGGAGTCCCTGTGTGGCTCATAGGATTAGCACTCAACCTCAAAGTCTGTTTGAACCGAAGGGTTAGTGGTTCAAACTCACCAGTTACTCCTCAGAAACCCTACACAGGGTTGCTGTGAGTTGGAACTGACTCAACGGCACTGAACAACAATATTCAGTGTATATTTATATACTAGTTCATCTATATTTTTCTAGTACTTTATTTGAGATTATTAAAAAGGTCAAATAAGAGTATCTAAAAAGTCAAATTAAATATTGCCTTACTTAGAAATGATTTTTAGTGCAAAGACTAAAAGAAAAGATTTGATAATTCCTAATGCCCTCCCTTCTCCCTTTCTCTTAAATTCCCTCCTATTGACATTCCTTCCTTTATCCCTCCTACAGTTGCCTTCACGGCAAGCATACAACTCACTCTGAGGTTGGATAACATTTCATAAGAATCTACAGAACTGTCCTTTTACAATAGAAGATATTTTCTTATCTGTACTTTCTCTATCTCATTTTGAGTCCTTATCTCCTCTTGTCTCTCTCCTTAGTCACCATTAAGTCTTGTAGGCACTTGAATGAAAGCTAAACAATCCCTCAAGTCACAGCAAGTCTAACATAGTTTGACTAATGTTAATAAATCTTCTGCTAAGTGTATTCAACTTCTGGATGCTCATCTACTTTTGAAATGTATTTAATCCATGCTCTGACTTCTACTTTCTAAGATCTGTGTTTAAAGGGTGTTAAAATAGTTAATATGGATCCTCCAAAGATGAAGGAAGATTCACATTTAAAATTTCATGTGCAGCTTTAGACTCATAAATGTTAGAAAAGCATGTAGTTATATTTATATGGGACCTAAGAAAAAAATAACTGCAAACACATGGAGTAATTTTGCATTTACCTGCCTGAAGGATCACGATTTGCATGCACAACCTGCATGTATCTAGGTGTAATGAATGCCTTTGAAATAATTGGTGAAAAGTGACTGCAAATTCAAAGTAAATCGAAGTGTTCTTTGAAAACTCTATGCCTGTAGGGAGCTGTACATTTTCCAAAGGCAACCACTTAAGAATGAATATTCATCTTTGAAAACTAACTGAAGAAATATTCTGGCTGCTTTCGCTCATGCATAAATATCACACTAAATACCATGCCCCTATATGGTTCTTGCTTATGTGTTTCACAAAGGGTCTAGCTGTAGGACACATAGATTAGTGAGTTTTGAGTATAAATAAAAAGCCCATAATACTGTTAATAAGTCTTCTTTTTTTATGCATTAGTGTTTTGAGATTCAGCATGTTTTTAATTGCTTCAGTGTTTCTTTCAAGCAGGGCCAGTTGCAAACAATATTTTTAGTTTGTTAGAATTACTTCCCTCATTTTCCGTGTATCCCAATTCATAACATTTTTTTTTTTGCATCCCTTTTTCCCTAGCCAGTACTTTCCTTCCTTTCAGTAGGCTTACAGTATTTATTCATAAGGCCTGGACACTCCCTACCAAGAAGAGGGATCTTCCTGGGATATTTTAATTTTAATAATCTTGCAGAGGTCAAAGCTTGATTCTGGGACAAGACATTGGATGGTGATGTTTTGAGGACTAAGGCAACTTGATGCGGAATATCTTTAAAGCACAAAGGGTGTCCTGCAGAGCTCAACCAATGAATACTCTGACATCACAGAAAGCCAGCCCTGGTTTCCATGACCAGATTTTCTACAAGAAAGGTCTTTGAATTATCTCCTTCTGCTGAGGTTCATTTAGTCATGAACTTCAAGAGATTGAGGAGCTTTAAAGATCCGCAAAGGAATTAGAACTATGTATAGGATAGATTCTCATGTGTTAGCCATTTCCATGGGTTTAAAAACTACCCTTTAACAGAATCTATTTGTGTGGTATAGAGGGCAGAGCTACACAGTCCTCCATGATCCAGTTTTTAAAAAAAGATTTTGTTTTTATTTTGAAAATAGAGACATGTGAAGAGTTGTTGATTGTAGTTAAGTGCCATTGATTCTGACTCCAGTGTACCCACCAAACAAAATGGACAATTTTTAACATATTGTCAGGTTTGCTTCGAGTTCTTTTAAGGAAAAATAATCACAGATAAAGTGTTCTTTGTCTACCTAGATCACCAGAATCCTTTCTGACTGCTCAAGATAAGCTACTATTATGCATTTAGAGCTCTGGTAGCGTAGTGGTTACGAATCGGGCTGCGAACCTTAAGGTCAGCGGTTCGAAACTACCAGCCGCTCCGTGGGAGAAAGATGAGGCTTTCTACTCCCGTAAGGATTTACACCCTTGGAAACCCTATACAGGGTCGCTATGGGTCGGAAGCGACTCGAAGGCACTTAACAACAACACAACAACATGTATCACTAGTGTGTATTGTTGAACTGTTTGTAATGTTACTTTAAGACAAGTGTTTCTTTGGCATACTGCAAACTAAAGTTCCTTGTCCCCATGACCAAAGTCAAGCATGTAAAGGAATCATTTAGTACAATTATTGTTTCACTATATCAAAATAAAAATATATTACATGAAATATTACTATTATTTCAGAGAGTTGAGGTAGATAAAAGAAAATAATAGAGGAAGGGAAATATGTGCACATATACAACACATAAAACATATTTTTTAACATTGTCTGCTTCCCCTTTCCTCCATATCTTTCTTGTGGAAGTATATTTTTTTTCCTTTGGCATCAGATTATAGTATTTCTCCTTTCCCTCCATTCTCCCTTCCCATAATTGTATCCTTAAAACCTAATTCAAACCAAATTCCTTGTAGCTATCCAATCCATCTTGACCCATGTAACTCTACTAACTGCCCAGCCACTTATTGAAACCATTGCTATCCGTAGTCTTTTATTTCTATGACTGTTTTTCTCATACCTCGAACATTCTCAAACACTCAAAACCACATAGATAATCTGTTCTCTCATATCAACTCAAAGGATTTCCAACTGCTTCTCTGAATGTCTGAAAAGGCACAGAAGGGCATGAGAAATAAAGCAAAATCTTCTGCTAAAAAAACAAAACCAGAAGAAAATAGACCTTTCAAGCAAGAAAATAAGTGTTTATAGAGAAAGGAATGACTGCGAGAGTATTTACAGAACTAACACTCTCTAAGTCTACTGTGTGCTCCAGTCACGCCCTTCCTTTGAAATTTCTGAATCATCAAATACTTCAGGCTTTTGTATAAGGCATGTGTGATGATTAGCAGAATGGTGACCTCTTCATCATCTGGAATAAATCTGCAACTATTACAAATAATGATCATCATGCCTTCCAGCTTGAACAATGGGTGTTGTTATTGGCTTTGGAGGGGAAGCACTGGGTTTTACCTACAGTTGTCAGTGTTTTTGTTTTGTTAATTGCTTTGCCTGATCTTGTGATGGTGTTTTATTTGCCTTTCTTCTATCTGTGATTATTTAGGAAAGAGGCTTTCACAGAAGCCCGGGGTGCACGCAGGGGAGTTAAAAAAGTCATGGTTATTGTGACTGATGGAGAGTCCCATGACAACCACAGACTGAATCAGGTCATCCAAGACTGTGAAGATGAAAACATTCAGCGCTTTTCCATAGCGGTAAGTACATTGCTAGTGGTGGCTTTCACAATCAAGAGTGGAGAGTTGTATATATATCATGGTAGTTTTATGACAGCTACGTAGGAAACTTCTCTGTTTGCAGGTAAGCTTTATGAAAGTAAGATTGGGGCAGAAAGGATGGAGAGAAAGAGGGAAGGAAGTAAAGAAGAAAGAGAAAGTAGAAGACGTGGTAGGGAGGAAGATAGAAATGACAGAAGAAAGGAAGGAGGTGGAGAAGAAAGAAGGAAATAAAAAGACAGTAGATAATGGTGTTATGATGGTTTCCTGCTACCAAGTCAGTTTTGATTCTTCGTGACCCTGTGTAGGGTTTCTGAGGCTGTAAATCTTTATGGGAGCACAAAGCCTCATCTTTCTCCCATGGAGCTGCCCATGGATTTGAACCACTGACCTTGTGGTTAGCAGCCCAACATATAACCCACTAAGCTTCGAGGACTCCGTAGATAATGAATATGTTGTTGTTGTGTTTAAGTGCCATGAAGTCAGTTCTGACTCAAATCGACCTTAGGGTTTCCAAGGAGCGACTTCTAAACTTGAATTGCCGACCTTGTGGTTAGTAGTTCAGTGCTTATCCTACAATTTCACACTAGAACAATGAATTTGTTGTTGTTTTTAAGTGCTGTTAAGTCGGTTCTAACTCATAGTGACCCTGTATAAGGTTTCCAAGGAATGACTGGTAGGTTTTAACCACTGACAATGAATATATCACTTATGAAATGATACTTCTTCCTGGAATTTGGGAGTTATCATAGATTGAATTGTGTCTTCCTGGTGTGGTGCTGTGGGCTAATGTGCTTAACTGCAAAATTGTTTTAACCACAATGTCAGTGGTTCAAGCTCACCAGCCGCTTCTGGGAAATCCTATACATGGTCGTTATGGGTCAGAAATGGCTCAACAGCACTTAATAACAATAAAACCAAAAATATCTATTAACTTGTCAGGTCTGTTACTCTCAGCGCTTTGGCAGTTATGTTGTTGTTGTTGCTAAGTGCCTTCAAGTTGGTTCTGACCCATAGCCACCCTGTATAGGGTTTCCCAGGAGCAGCTGGTGAGCTTGAACCACCAACCTTGTGGTTCAAAGCGACTTTGCAGTCCAGTACATGAACCCACAGTGCCACAGCATGAATGATCAGTTATGATGTAATCATCCTCCACGATGTCATGTGATATGATCAGCAAAGCAGTTGTAACAGGATTAGGTTGGGATGCAGTTCCCTTACTTATTTCACAGTCCTGGTCCTATGTAATGGAAGCTTTCCTGGGATGGGACCTGCTTCACCTTTTATCTTACAAGAGATAAAAAGAAAGAGAAGTAATAGGTGCCTGACTCACCCCCAGGAAGAAGAGGCAGATGCCGAGTATGTCCTTTGGACTCAGAGTCCTATGCTGACCCCCCACTAGACCCAGGGGAAGATTGATGCCAAGATACAAGGAGATCTCTAAGGAATGCTGAGCCCACAGATATTAAAAGGAGGCAAGAACCTTCTTCCAGAGCCAACAAAGAAATAAAGCCTTCTCCTAGTTCAACAGAATGGTGAACAAATTGTTCCAGAGCTGATGTTCTGAATTCAAACTTCTAGTCTCCTAAACTGTGAGAGAATACATTGATATTTCCTAAAGCTATCTATCCACTTGCAGGTTTTCTGTTTGGCACCACTAGATATCATTCAGTCCTGAGAGTTTTGTAATTGGTTAATGGATAGAGGCTGAAAGTTTTAAGGTGACTAATAGTAAAAATTTTCACACTGATGTGGCACTGTAGGCTAAGCATTGAACTAGAAACTGCAAGATCAACAGTTTAAACCCACTGACCCTCTCAGAAGCCCTATACATGTTGGCTATGAATTGGAACCTACTTGAAGATAAACAACAACAACAATTGCATAAGTCTAGATTGGAGAGACTGGAGCTATGAATGTCAAAGGCAATTCTGGTGAGGCCTCAGAATGAAGTGACAAGAGCTGTAGCAGTGGAGATGGTGTAGATGGCAAGGAGCAGTGGAAGAGAAATGGTAATAACAGAACCAGAAGACCACTGCAAGATAGAGGCAACCCACATAGCAAGAAAACTGAACTTCTTCCAACTGAGGTTTACTGGGGAAGTCGGGCCACTCCAGGCACTATCAGCTCAGTTACTGTGCTTTTTGTCACATGCCAGAGTAGAACAGAGATTGACTGGCTTAAGAGACCCGAGGGGCTGGGAGAATAAAGGAATGAGGAACCAGAGCTACCTTGGTCTGAAAGGTAGACCTTGACCTCTGGAATTTCAAAGCGTGGGGACACGTCTTCTGGAGTTTCAAAGATGGGATCATAGTCTCCTCAGTTTCAAAGATTCAGATCTTCACTCACTCAGTTCCAGAGCATGGGGCTGCTATTCATGAGTGCCAAGAGGATGGGGCCAGAATCACTGTGCAAAGCTGAGGGGATAGGATGCTGTGGCCAAGTTGCAGAAGAAGGGCCAAGAGCATGAGGACACCATTCTGTTGAACTACGAGAATGCAGCTCCCCCAAAACAGGAGCAGCACTGCCCGTCCAGTGGGTCTGGAAGGTGCAGCTGAAGCCCTTGGCTAGGGGGGCCTCCACCCACAATTCAGAAAGCATATCCATCACTCAGAGGAGGGCAGAGCTATTGCCAAGATGTTCTCAGAAAAAAAGAGGGTTATCTTCAAGGCTGAGAACTAGCACACATTGTTCTACTGGGTTTTGGATTCCCTTATTGCCCATTATTCCCTTTCTCCCTCCAGTTTCTCCTATTTGTGATAGAAATGTCCACTTTGTTTCTATTCCGCCATTGTACATTGGAAACAGATAACTGGTATTCTAGATTTACAGATGAAGAGGAACTTTTTTCTAGGATAGAATTTGGACTAGGAGTTGATTTACGACTTTTAGGATGATGTGATAGAGTGAGAGTGTTTTGCATGTGGCAAGAACATGCATTTTGGTGGCTAAAGAGTAGAATGTCATGGGCTGAATTGTGTTCCCCAAAATTTGTCAGTATGACTGAGTCCTTACTCTCAGTGGTTTGGCTGTTATATGATGACATAATTATCCTCCATGAGGTGATGGGATATGATCATCCAATCAGTCATAAGGGGATTAGGGTGGGATGAAACACCCTTACTCAGATCACAACCCTGATTAGATGTAAAAGGAGTTTCCCTGGAGTGTGGCCTGAATCACCTTTCCTCTTTCAAGAGATAAACTGAGAGAGAAGTAAGCAGAAAAAGAGGGACCTGACTACCATTAAGGAAGAAGAGCTAGGAATGGAGTGTCCTTTGGACCTAGGGTCCCTGCACCGAAAACTGCCTAGACCCAGGGGTAGGTGGAGGCCAACACTCATGGAAATCTCCAAGGAATGCAGGGCCTGTAGATGTTGAAAGGAGAAAGGACCTTTCTCTAGAGTTGACAGAGAGAAAAAGTGTTCCCCAAATTCCCCTGAATTTGGACTTCTCTTCTAAACTGTGGGATATTAATTGTGTTTGTTACAGCCATCCTCTTGTGGTACTTCTGTTATGGCAGCATTAGATAACTAAGCCAGGAGGGTAGACAATCAGGACAGACATTTTATAATTAACTATTAGAAGTCATCAATGATGGTTTTGCCCTCAACTTTTTAAGTGGTAAGAGAGAAGCAAAGACTCACCTAGTTATTTGTCTACCCTGAGCAACACAAAGACTAATGAAAAAGCCTGCTACTATTCATGACCTTCCTGTGTGTCTCTGTAGTTGTGGATGCCCGTACGCACATGCCACTTCATGATATTACCAGTGAACTGTGGAGCCAGGTGATAATTATCATTGCTCATGCATTTTGTCTAGAGCCATTTCCTCTACACTTCATATCCTAAACTATGCAATTAGGTGATGCTGCCTTCAGTTATAAAATATGCTTCTCTGTGATTACATTCAACCTGGTTGAAAGGGGAAAAACTTGAATCAGAACAGAAGAACGTTTCCTTTGGTTTCTGTTCTGGATGATAGAGAAAATATCACATATAAAGTAATTTATGTGAGTAAACCTTTATAAATACAAAGAAAACCATTATTAACAACATTTGTATCCCATTATGCCAAAAGTAGAGAATGTCTATGAGTTAGAATTGACTTGATTGCAACACATTTGGATTTTTGTTGTTGTTTCTATTTGGTTTGATTTTTTTGTTTGGGTGTTTGAATATTTAGGAGTTCTTATTAGTGACGTGTTTAAAAATGTGAACTTCTAAAAGTTTCTGAACTTAGTTGACCCAGTTTTCATGTTGTCACCCCCCGAAGGGAGCATTTATAAAAAGAAGTGCAAAATTCTACTACTCAAACTTAAAAAATTTATCTTAATTACCATGTACGTTCTGTCATGAAAGAAGTACAGCCAGAATGCTCCTTGGATAGTGTGATTTCATCTCACATACTTTGGATCTGTTATAAGAAGGGACCAATCTCTGGAGGACATCCTGCTTTGTAAAGTGTAGAGTCAGTGAAAAAGAGGAAGACCCCCAATGAAGTGGATTGACACAGTGGCAGCAACAAATGGCTCATTTGTTAACAACAGTTGTGAAAATGACACAAGACCAAGCTGTTGTCCATAGGCTTTCTATCTACAGACTCAACAGCACCTAACAACACCAATCACTTACATAACACTCTATAGGTTACAATAGCTTTTTCTTATTATTATTTAATATCTGTGTTCTGCATAAATTTCTTTGTTCCTTCTAACACCCCAGAGAAAGTAGGGAAGCTTTTCTTTCTCCATTTTTGAAAAGGGGAAACTGAAGTCGAGCAAGACTACAAGGCTGTTGTCTATATTAATAGTAGTCCAGATTCGGGATTCCAACTAGAAAAATATCAAAGATTTTATCAAAAATATCAAAGAGTAAAACAAATTGCTGCAGCCAGGAAACCTGACACCCAAGAGGAATTACTGAAGACTGGTTTGAGAAATATAGTAACTTCCATTGATAAGAAGCTATAAAAATTAGAAAAAAGGATTAGGCTCTGAAAAGTTGTCATTTAAGCAAAGGAAGTCCTTTCAAAATGGGAGCAAAACTGTGATTGGATCATATTTGTTTTCATTCCTAATGGGTTCAAGGGTTCTCATCCAATCCACATTATTTTGAGACTTCAAAATAGGGTTCATGGAGTCCTAGTGTGGCACTGTGGGTTAATGCACTGGAGTGTAAGGTCAGTTTGAATGGTAAGATTGGCGGTTCAAGCTCACCAGCCACTCCTCGGAAACCCTATTCAGGGTCTCTTTGAGTGAGAACCATGTTGATGGCACTTAACAATACCAATTGGGCTAATAACCCTAAACCTAACCCTAACTGATGATCTATCAAGACAATGTGGGTTGGACAATACCAGTTAAATGAGGTTATAAGTGGAAGCACCTGAGCTGTTCTAAACTGGTAATGGCTTTTTAACTCATTTCTAATTGACAGCCAAGTAGCCACGTCTTCACACTCTGCACCTTAGCTCAAGCTCATCATGTGAGCTGTTACCCTAAGCTGCTCTTTCCTGGGCCTCATTTTCTCTCTTTTGCTGCCAGAGCTCTGCTCTTGGTAGTACTGAAGGATTGTCCTCACCCATTTCCATCATTTCCACAGGCTCCCAAAGGGTACTATGATCCTCCCCATCTTACCCGTGTTTCTTCCAGAGACACCAACACCAAGCATGTACCATTATGTGTAATAGTCACAAACTACAGAGTACTCAGGGACATTTTCTAAAAGTGAAACCTACTAGGATGCAGGTAAGAGGATGGAGGATGCTGCACTTCTGAGTCAGAACGACATCTGTTCAAATTCTGCCTTTGCCATGTACTGACTCTATGACAATGGAAAAGTTATTTCATTCTCTCAGGTGTTGCGTCACCATCTATAAAATAGGGTAGTGTTATTTCTCAATCTCTTGCTCCTCTGCTAAAGATCTAATGAGATAATGACTATGAAAACACCTAGCATAGTGGCAGGCTAAGTACTCAGTAAGTATCATTTTTTCTTCAAGGATTCTTAACTCAGGGAGTTTGTTACCATGAAATAATGACAGCATAGTATGTTAGAGGTAGAACAGACGTTAAAGACAAATTGTACTGTCCTTTTTATTCAGAAAGCTTCAGAGAGTCCATCTTTTGTCTGTGAATTCAAAGCTCAGTTTTCCAATGGCCAACTGTGTCCACGCTTCCTTTCTAACCATTTCACTCTTGATACACCATCAGCCATGATGGAGAAATAATCTCTGCCCTCTTAAATTAATTTTTTTGATAAGTAAGGGAACAAAATAAATTCTGAACTCCAAGGTTTCAGCCACAAATGTTTCCACAAAATCTCTTCTGTTTGTGTTGTTGTTAAGAGCTGTTGAGTCAATTCCAACTCATGGCGACACTGTATAGGGTTTCCAAAGAGTGGTTGGTGGGTTTGAACCACTGACCTTGTTAGTGTTATTGTTGTTGTTAAGTGCTGTTGAGTCATTTCTGACTCATAGCATCCCTGTATTGGGTTTCTGAGAAGCAGCTGGTGGGTTTGAACTGCTGACTTTGTGGTTTGAAGTCCAGTGCTGATCCACAGTGCATTGGATACTACACCAGAAGTCCTTGAAGCTTGTTGTTGTTGTTGTGAAGTGCCGCCGAGTCAACTCTGACCCATAGCAAGCCTGCATAGGGTTTCCAAGGAGCAGTTGGTGAGCTTGAACTGCCAGCCTTGCAGTTCAAACAGCTTTGCAGTCTGGCATATTAACCCATAGCGCCACACCAGGATTCCATTTGCACTTAGTAGCCCAGGGCTTATCCTACAGTGTCACATACCAAGTAGTATTCAAATATTGCCTACAATATTGCCTCAGCATTTCCTCAGTGAGATTTACTTCTTTTATTTTCAAAAGTATGAACAGTGAAAAACACTCTACCTCATCAAAGGAGTAAAGAAAACGAGAGATTCACCCATAATTAAGTCCTGGAACACCACTGATTCACTGCTTCCAAAGGGCAAGATTGAAACTTGGTTATAACAATGATGACTTCTGGCTGAAATATTTATTTTCATTTGGGGAATAAGATATAAAGAAATATAAAACCATCTCATTGGTTCTCTCCTTCCTCTTGTTGCTTCAATAAATTATCTTTTGCCAATTACTTTTTAGTATATTTTATTATCTTTCCTGTTACTGCAGTATAACTTTTCTGATCTCTCCCATGGTTGAGAATAAATAATACAATATGGTCCAGCTACCATATTCAAAGCCAGTGTATGCCCAGTTTGCCCAGTTAACTGGATATCAAATGTTCTATAATTGTTCCATTCCTCACTAGAGGTATAGTCTTGTGTCCCTGGTACCATAGATACAGGCTGTGAACCCATATTAATCATTGTCAAAATAAACAGGACTTGGAAAACTTCATTGGAAAGAAAGCATCTACTAGTGGCTTCATAATTTCAAGCACATTCTGTGCTTTATATTTGATACATACTCAGTATTTACTGTCCTATCATTATGTGATTCTTTGTTGCATCCTTAGGTGATAATCCATGCTTTGCTTCCCATCTAGTCAAAAAGAGATCTAATTATAGCATTAATCTTCATTGTTGTTATTGTTGTTAAGTGTCATCAAGTCAGGTCCAACTCATAGTGATCCTGTATAGAGTTTCCAAGGAGCAGCTGGTGAGTTTGAACCACCAATTTGTTGATTCAAACAGATCTCGTGGTCCAGTGATTATCCTACGGCTCCCCACCAGGACTCCATATTAATCTTCATGGAGAACCATAAAATCAAGAGCTCCTTTCATGGTTTTAACAGTGACTTAATATGTACTGCAAATAAAAAATGCCTAGAGCAATTTCTCTTAGGAACAACTACTGCTCTTAGGAACAATTACCCAAGTCATATTTCTTTTACCCAGTAAACCATATGCTTTCATTTTGTGAAAATTAGGAAATAAAGGTATTTATTTCATAATAGTTTCCTCTCTGAACTCTTTAAAAAGAAAAGCTAGTTGTAGGCATTTCTGGAGGTCCTTTCATGGTCAACATGATCAAATAGCCAATGGTCCAATAATTGTCTGGATGGTTCCTTCTACTCCATCTTTTTTTTTTTTTTTTTTTGCGCCACCTGGTCCTGAACATCATGAAGATGAGTTTGTTGGGGAAGTAGATCCAGCACCCAAGAATGTCTGTTGACATGTAAGCACCTTCTGAAAGACTGCAAACATTTCCTGTTAATGTTTAGATTGATGAGGGGGCTGAGATGGTTTTAAGACTTACATGTTTCCATCGCTTGAGGGTTCTAGACCTGGTTCCCAGGAGATGTTTTACATGCAAATTCTAACCTTGGATTATAAATGCTTACTGTAATCTTAGCATATAATGGCTGTGAAGAATACGACACCTATGGCATTAGAATGAAAATTCAGAGGAGTTAGAAAGTACCTTAGAATTTCATTAATTTACACACAAAAGGCATTGTCCTACATGTAAATGAATTGTAGACTTTTACATTTGACCCATTTTTTTCAAGTAATCTTCAATTCTGACTGTCTATTTCAGGTAAATATTAACAAATTCCAATGTCTAGGCTTGCTATGGAGTCCCGGTGTGGCACTGTGGGTTAATGTGTTGGACTGCAAAGTTGGTTTGAACTGCAAGGTCAATAGTCCAAGCTCACCCGCTGCTCCTTGGAAACCCTATACAGGGTTGCTATGGGTCGGAACCGACATAACAGGACTTAACAACAACAACAACAGCAAGGCTTGATATGTTTATATTGAGTGAGACAGGAGCAGTTTATAAGCCCTATTTTATAGCTCTTTTTGGTTACAGAAAATAATGTTTTAACAAGCTACCAGACCCTTGAATGAAGGAACGAAATGAATTTATCCGCAGTTTCATTTTCATTATGTGGAACAACATAGTTCAGAAATACATGAATCACAGGAGGTCCTAGGATTTCTTTGAACCTATTTTGCTATATATCTAGAGGTACTTCAGAAGACAGCTGTGGCAGTCTATTTCCACAAAAGCACAACCAGTGACTATTCTATAGGATGCCGTTACACTCTGAAACACATGGAATCACCATGAATTACAATTGGCTAGACTCAAGGGCAAGTGGTTTGCTTTAATACTATATTTGTTGTTCAGTGCTATTGAGTCGGTTCCAACTCATAGTGGCCCACTATAAGGTTTTCAGAGAGCAACTGGTGGGTTTGAAATGCCAACCTTGTGGTTCACAGTCCAGTACTGATCCTACAGCACCACATAGGTGACACAAATTGTGCTCAATTGCTAACCAAAGATGGGAGATTCTAATCCACCCAGCAGTACCACAGAAGAAAAGGTTTGGGTGATCTGCCTCTGTTAAATATGTAGCTAAGAAAACACTATGAAGAAGTTCTACTCCATAACACACGGAGTTAGCATAAATCAGAACCAACTTGAGAACACTTAACAAGTCCCATTTTTTTATTTCTGTGTTTTATTTATGTTCTTTAAATAGTTTATTTGCACATTTCCCTCTTGAACTTTCTCCATTTGCTTCAGACCTGTTATGCATAACACTGAAATTTTGAAAATATTCATATCATGCAAGGTCCAAAGTCTCTACATTTTTTGGGGTGGGGGTTGGATTTGTTTCTCTTGAGTCTGTGTGCCCTATAACATTTTATTTTAATTTTCTTGCAGAAATCTTGAAAGACTCGTACTTTGTTCCCTTCCATACAAGCTATCACATGTCTATCCCCAAGGCTATTTATTCTTATGTGGATTTTCAACTTCATCAATTCATTATTGAAATGAAAGCTAATGTGTCAACCTGATAGTGAATCTAGAATATGTTAAATGGAAACCAAAATGAAAGATGGTGATTTTTCAGTTCAGGATGCCATCTAATCTATAGATTAAATTAGGAAAATCAACAGGAACCCAAGCACTTCACTTGAATACAGAATCAGTGGCAGTCTAAAAGAAATGTCACACATATCAAAGCTGCTGACAGAAAAGGAGCCTGGCGGTGTGCTCCGTCCGAGAAGATCCCCGTATGGTGAAGAGCTAAGGAAGTCCCTGATGTATGCGTGGAATCCTGCTTTCCTGCTTTATCCACGTTTACTCTGGACATGTAAATTCCAGATTTTTTGAGATAGCTCAATTTTAACATATGTCATTTAAAAATATGACAGTGAGTATCTGTTGAATGTAATAACAGCAAGGGACCCTTGGGTTTCTACTCTATGATCCTCTTCTGTCTCTTTCCTTCACTCTCTTCCCCCCATCTCTTAGCTACAGTGGGAAAGTGATAGTGACCTCTGTTCAAATGTCATCACTAGCTGATGTTTGGCATTTGCTTTTTGCAAATTAGCCAGAATCCAAATGCTTGTGTTCTGCTGATAATTTTAAAGTCCTTGTATGTCTGGACATCCTACTTGAGAAATAACTCAAAACATAAAAAGCTTCCAAAATAGTGTGCTCAGGACCTGAGAGACAGCTCTGCATGCCTCATTCATGCTGATTATGGTGGTAGCTACATGGTTGCAAACATTTGTCTAACTTCATAAAACTGTGAATTTTGATATATATAAACTAAATTTCAAATATTGCACCTAAAAGTTAAATGTTAGAGAAGCCTGATTGGACATCGAAATAATTACAGATAACTATATAACTTGGAGTCCTGGTGTGGCACTGTAGGATAAACACTGGACTGGAAGGTCGATTTCAGCTGCAAGGTTGGCAGTTTGAACTCACCAGCCACTCAGTAGAAACCCTACATAAGATTGTTATGAGTCAGAGCCAACTCAATGTTAACAACAACAACATACAGTATACGAGCCCTGGTGGCACTCTGGGCTGCTACCCACAAAATCAACATTCAAACCCACCAGCCGCTCTCAGAAACCCTATACGGGATCACAATGAGTTGGAACTGACTTGATGGTACACAACAGCCTATGTTTCTTTCCTATACAAAATTAGTGTTCCTGTCTTTAGCCATTGTTTTCAAACAGAAATGTCTCAATTCTTTATTTTCTAGATTATCCATTAGGTCACTACTTAGTCCAATATTGGTTTAGAACTTTAGGACTTGAACTGCCTATTGGTAAGTTTTTGTTTGTTTGTTTTTCTGGAAGAATTGCCCATTAGAAATTAAGCAACTTACTTTCTGTTTCTGCTAACAAATGACACCACCACTCACTGGCTGAAATAATACCATTCAGAAAATATAATGCCGATTTTGAACTGTCAAATTTTGTAGAAACAGCTGTTAAGAAACAGAAATACAGGAATACAAGAGAAGAAATGTTTGCACATCCAAAGTTACTCTATTTTCCAATCCCAGTGGCAGTGTTTTTGCAATACTTAATACTAGATTTTCTATCTATTCTCATTCCAAGATTGTGGAAGTACATATAAACTGCATGTATATATAAAACTCATTGAGTTGACTGAGATCCTTATTTAACACCTAGAATGTAAAATCTGTACTTGCCATTTCTGTTGTGTCTTAGATTCTTGGCAGTTATAACAGAGGGAATTTAAGCACTGAGAAATTTGTGGAGGAAATAAAATCAATCGCAAGTGAGCCCACTGAAAAGCATTTCTTCAACGTGTCTGATGAATTGGCTCTAGTCACTATAGTTGAAGCTCTGGGAGAAAGAATATTTGCCCTGGAAGGTATGGCTGTTTCTCTGAATCCTGTGTGTTCTCTCTAAAGTTCAAACTCAATGTAATGGGTTTTCAGTATTTATTCTGATTACATCACTAATGTATTTTTACCCTGAACCATAGCCAGCATGGACAATGGTCTTTTATATAAATCTGTCGTTGAGATCGCTGTTTTACATAGCACTGTGCTCACTGTAAGCTCTTCTTATAAGGGCCCAGTACGACTGATGTGCAAGCCAGTCAATGTAGACACGCAAGAACTTAAATGTTCCCATGTGTTCCTTTCTTTATCTTTGACCCACTTTTAGAAAATGAAGACACTTGGTCCAGAGCCCCCATTTTGTGTGTTGTTTTTGTTGGCTATTATGAGAGGGTACTTAAGAAAGAATTTCTTAGTCCATTTATTTTCTCTGTGTTTTGCTCCTTACAAGCTTTTAAGGTCTTCCTGGAATTTTGTTTCAAGTTCCACAGCAATGAAATATCAGTTCACAAGGAGGCTTCAACAATTTCATGGAAAAAATTTCATTATGTTTTCAATCCATTTTTCCAAAAACTTTTTGAAGTCCCTGGTATTTTTTAAAAATTATACTGCCACATTGTAGATGTGTTTTTTTTTTTTTTTTTTTTTGCTCTTTCAATGGCAACTGGCTATTCAGGATAATGAGACAAAGTCTCCTTCACTTTTCTGAGATTGGGATGTCTAGTACCAAATGACTATGGAACTAGACCTTTGCTGACAACAACTTTGTACATTCTCCGAGATCTGGACTCTCATAGAACACATCCCTTTTCTCATCTTATAATGATGAGAGCTCTACTGTACTTGTGTAACTTCGGAATCTGGTTCACTCTTTCTCATTGAGTTGATATGCTGAAAAAATGTGTTTTTTGCATCTTAAAAAGACAAATTTAAAAGATGAGTACTCCATGATCTGACATAAGGCTAAAAAGCAAAGAAATAAAATGGGAAGGAGACAAAGATGAAAAAAAGGATCATTTTGATTAAATTGCCAGGGAAGTACAGAAAAGTGGCTAATAGACACAGAGTACTGAATGTAAAATATGGAAATGAAAGAAAATAATATCCAGTTATAGCTTTTCAAGATTTGTAACAGTGATCCATTATAATGCATTTTGCCTTGTGACCCAGGGCATTCGTTATGAAATACCCTTATTATGTACAGTGAAGCTCCCTGGTGGCACAGTTTGCAGTAGACTTCTAACCTAAAGTTTGGCAGTTCAAATGCACCCAGTGGTACTGCAAAAGAAAGGACTGGTGATGTGCTTATGTTAAAATTACAGCCAAGAAAAACCTATGGGCAGCTCTGCTCTGAAACACATGGTGTTTCCATGTGTTGGAATAGACTTAACAGCAACAGGGTTAATTTTTGGTTGGTATATGCAGTTTCTCATATCTTCCATTCTACCTATTCTCTCTCAATTAAAAAAGGGCTAGCTATGTATGACTCACCTGTTGATTTCATGACTGAATCGCACCTGGTTGAATATAAAATTTTATCTAGAGATGATGAGGACCCGTAGCCCAGCCACACTGAATTCCCTGGCTCATTTTCCCTCTGCTTACAAGAACTCTCAGACGGTTTATCCAAGTGAAATTGCAGCTGCTTCTGTGGAATTCAATTGTCCTATGATTGGTGTACAAGTCACTTTTAAGTGGCTTTCGTCTCTTGATAGTTTACCAGACAATGAACTTGGATAACTTCAAGGAAAATATATAAGATCTTCCAAAATAGGATGCACTTTTAATTTTTAATAATATGAGTCAAAATATGATTAGTAAGACTCAAAGAAATGAAGCCCTCATCCAGTGTTGGGGAGTAGATACCAATTTGTTTTAAATAACATTTTCATTGTTTCTAGACTACCATACCAGGATTTAAAAGTTGTAAACTTTTAGGACTAACCAAGAAAAACATTTTGACTAGATCATTTCTGATTTTTTTAAAAAAATAATCAGGTCATGAAAGGCTTCATTTCTTTATTGTTTATGGAATTTCCAGTTAACACTAGCATATATAGGAGCCTTGGTGTGGTACTGTGGGTTAATGCTCCAGACTGCAAAACTGTTTGAACTGCAAGGTCGGTGGTTCAAGCTCACCAGCTGCTCCTTGGAAATCCTATACAGGGTCGCTATGGGTTGGAACTGACTCAACAGCACTTAACTACAACAACAACAACAACTAGCATATATATGGTGTGGCACAGTGGGTTAATGTGATGGACTGCAACATTGGTTTGAACCACAAGGTTGGCAGTTCAGGCTCACCAGCCACTCCTTGGAAACCCTATTCAGAGTCGCTATGGGTCGAAACCAACTCAATGGCTCTTAACAACAACAGTAGCATATATTTGGAGTCCTAGCGTGGTGCTGTAGGTTAATGCACTGGACTGAAAAGTCAGTTTGAACCACAAGGTCAGCAGTTCAAGCTCACCAGTTGTTCCTTGGAAACCCTATACAGGGTCACTATGGGTTAGAACCTACTTGATGTCAAACAACCAGCATATATAAGGGTGCTTCAAAAGGTGCATGGGAAAATGTAACTGAAAGATGATGGAATTCTTCCTTGCACTTTTTGAAGTCCACTTGGATCTTTAGTAAAAAGCATTTGCCATGGAGTCAATCCATGGTGATCTCATGTATGTCAGGGAAGAACTGTGCTCTGTAGGAATTCCTGTGACTCGCTTTTTAGAAATAGATCCTCAGACCTTTATTGGGAGGCTTTTTTGGGTATACTTGAACTACCAACCTTTTAGCAGCTGAGAAACTAAGATTACAGCTAAGAAAAGTCTGTGGAGCTCAGTTGTACTCTATAATACATGGTGTCTCCATAGCTCAGAATCAATTAGATGGCAGTGTGTTCGTTATCAAAAACAAACCCATTCATTGTCTTCTACTATGAAAAGTCCTGCTTCCCCTGTTGTTGTTGTTGTTAAGTGCCGTGGAATTGGTTCTGACTCATAGCCACAGTGTACAGGGTTTCTGAGGCTGTAAATCTTTACGGGAGCAGAAAGCCTCATCTTTCTCCCACAGAACAGCTACTAGTTTCAAACTGCTGACCTTGTGGTTCGCAGCCTGATTCATAACCACTACGCTACCAGAGCTCCTTTATTGTTGTTAAGTGCCGTCGAGTCGGTTCTGATGCATAGTGACCCTCTATAGGGTTTCCGAGGAGAAGCTGGTGAGCTTGAACTGCCGACCTTGCAGTTCAAACGACTTTGCAGACTGGCGCATTAACCCACAGCACCACACCAGGACTCCTCCTTAGGATAGTACTATCTAGTGAGGTAAGTATGCTAATAACTGCCTATTGAAAGCAGGAAATTGTCTCATGTCTCCCTTGCTCACTATGCACTGGAAGCAGTATTGAAATTCATACGGAGAGACTGCACAGTGGTGAGAGCCATTGTCTCACCAGCCAAGAAGAGCCCAAGGAGGAGTTGACAGTAAAAAGTTCAGGGACATGGAACAGGTGATTACCATGATGCTGACTCAGCAAGCAGAATATTACATAGGTTCCTCTTCTCTGTTCTTAGCTGAAGGTAGAATTGTAGCAAGGGAATGTGCTGGAAACATGTATGTATTTCCTTGTCTGAATAGTTGTTGGTTAGTGCCACTGTGTTGTGATTCATAGCAACCCTGTCAGGGTTTCTGAGGAGTGACTGGTGAGCTTGAACCAGCAACCTTGTGATTCAAACCAACCTTTTAGTTCAATGCATTAACCTGCAGTGCCATGTCAAGAGTCCAGTCTGCATAGTGGACGTAGCTTTTGTAGATTCTGGGTGACGACAGTTGTTGTGTTCTTGACTTGCAAATGAGTCAAGGTAAATGAGACTATACCTGAAATCACTGTGGAGTTATAAATGTTTACATTAAAGTGCATCTTGGTCATTTAATTAAAGTACAATACGTCCTGTGATTAAAATGATATATTTGAATTTTTGATTGATTGTCTCATTTAATCTAATTCTGATGTAGTTTCAATAAAATTATGCCAGTAAAGAATCAGTGTTGTCGTTAAATGCCGTAGAGTGGTTTCGACTCATAGTGACCCTGTATAGAGTTTCCAAGGATTGGCTAGTGGGTTTGAACTGCTGACTATGAAGTTCAAACCTACCTTGTGGTCCAGTGCTTATCTTACAGTGCCACACGAAAAGGTAGTTTAATTTCACAAATAAAGCCTGCTGCTATTGAACAGATTCAGACTCGTGACTATGTGTTACCGAGTAGAATTCAATTCCATAATGTTTTCTTGACTGTAATCTTTATGGAAGCAGATCACCGTAAAGATAGTGTCTCTGGCTGGGTCCAAACTGCCAGCCTTTTGATGAGTAGCCAGTGCGAACTGTTTGCTCCACCCAGAAACCTAGTAAACAGTATCATTTCACAAATTTGATTATTCCCATGGCTCAATGAAAAGACAGACTGACTTTCTTAAATTATGCACTATTTTTAACTTATCCACAAAGCCAAATAAATCAGTAACACCCTAGTGGAATCAGATTAATCAACATTCCTTCAATCCCCTGATGAGTTTATGGCTTTGGATGTGTGAATATTTTGAAAATAACTTTAGAGTAGCATACATCAGTAGAACACTTTAGATTATCTCTATTTTTCAGAAAAGAGTTTAAAAACAATTGGAAAATATTTATATTAAGAAATTTATGTGTACATACACACATACATGATTGAATGACATATGCCCTAGGCTGCTGGCAAAAAATTTCCTCTGATCTTGGGGTCATACCCACAGCTAGCAATTAGAGTAAATACAACCCAAGTCTCTAAACCCTTCATCAGACAATGGAATTCCAAGCAGGCCTGAAATATGGATGGGGTTGAGAGAGGCAAGAGATCACCTTCAAATTGTGGATGGAACATGCCCAGCCTTATAACACACTTGGTAAGTGTAGCCTAAAGTCTCAGCAGGGTTTGCCAGAGAGTGAGAGAAATTTTCTGCAGCATTTGAAGTATAATCACATGAACGAAAGCATCGTAGGATCAATAAGCCTGCTACAATGTAAGAAGAACTGCATGAATGGAGATTCCCCAATTCCTCCAGCAATCCCGAGCAAGATAGCAAGCAAGATTCTGAGACTCATAGATGAAAGCAGATATACTCTGACCTCTCCCCAGCCCTATTTAGGCATTTTGCATGGAGAAATCTGGATCCTTAAAAATGTCAGAAGTTTTGATGAATAAAGACAATATCAAGCCTCTGTCTGCTAGAAGAAGGCACTGCTTGTTGCTTATGATGATTATTTTCCTATCTTACAGCTACAGCTGATCAATCAGCAGCTTCATTCGAAATGGAAATGTCTCAGACTGGCTTCAGTGCTCACTACTCACAGGTGTGTAGACCATGGGGTAGTAAATGAAATGACCTTTAGCTACATTTTCTCCCCCAAAACTAACAACCAGTTGTCAGCATTATAAGTGCAGTTCATGGCGTGAGCAGTTATTCGGCCCATGATCATGTTTTCTAATCCAAATAGGAAAATGACATTTTGGAAGCTTTTCTTTAGGGAAACGTGTTATCTCACTACGTTGTATTAATAATTGTGAGTCAGACAGTTTATGTGCTTTATTTCATCTGCTTGAATGAAATCTTTAAACTATTTGCTAAATATATTGAATTTATCTTTTTCTTAGTGACAAGGTAATTCAAAAGCCATGCTAAAAACTGATGTTCTGGATAGATCGGACCTGTGATTTTTAGCATCCAGAATAATGCCAAAAGGCAAAATTAGAAAATTTATCATTAGTAATTGATGGGTGGCACAAATGGTTGTGTGTTCCATTATGAGTATAAATGTTGGTAGTTTGAACCCATTCAGTGATGCCTCAGACAGCAGGCCTTGTGACCTGCTTCTGAAAAACCCCAGTAGAGTTGTTCTACACTGCACACACGAGGTTGCTAAGAGTCACAGTCAACTCCATGGCAACTAACAGCAACAAGTAGTTGATGGAAGAAAAGTCACCATGGTCCCTGCAGAGGACTATTGCTATTTATTTCATTACTAGCTAGAGCATTTGTCTTTTGTAAAAAAAGCTCATAGTGTTATTGTGCGCATTCCCTGAATTAGTATATGGAAAGCACTTTGAACAGTACCTAATACATAATTGATGGTATATAAGCATTTGCTCTGATTTTATTAAGTATTATTGCTCTCTTTGTTTGAACATAAGGATTGGGTTATGCTTGGAGCAGTAGGAGCCTATGATTGGAATGGGACAGTCGTCATGCAGAAGGCGAATCAAATCATCATCCCCCAGAACATGTCTTTTAATGTTGAGTCTACCACAAAGAATGAACCTCTTGCTTCTTACTTAGGTAAGACTTGGATATTACTGATAGAAGATTGTTGTGGATTTCTTTTTCTTCTTCTTTTTATAGCTGTTGGCTGTTGTAATCTTTAGCATTATTTGCTTTATCTATATAGACTTACAACCATGTGGAAGAATATTGATAGAGAGGTAACTTCTGAGAGCTGGGTATTTGACAGGACCCATGAAAGCTTGCCTGTCTGTGAGCAGCTTTAGTTGGTGAAGATTACAGAAATGGAGGTGCTATCTAGTACAGGAAATGATTTGGGCTATTAAGTGTACTTTCTGAACTCTCCCTGTGTCTCATATCCCTTTGATTTTTAGAAAAGCATTGGAGCTGCTGGACAGGAAATGACAGCAGAAAAAGAAAGCTTGGCTCTACATATATCCTAAAGACCAGGGAACTGAAATTTTCTTAGAAGTCAATCATTTACAGAGTTTGTTTCCCTGGGTCCTAATTTTGGAAAAGAAATGTTTTCATTCTTTCTGTCATGTAGTTTCAACTTTAATAGCTCTAGTCACAAACAAACAAATACTGAATTTAAAGCCAGGGATGTGACACCATCTTGTTTTCTAAGGACTTATTTGACATGAGGAAGCTGGAGCTGTACCAGGCTGGGAGCTGCCTAAGTTAGGATGCCTGGGACTTTGCTTCATCACTTATTGTGTTGTTGAATGCTGTCAAGTTGGGGTCTGACTCATAACAACAGACCCATAATAGGATTTCCAAAAAATGGCTGGTGGTTTTGAGCTACAAACCTTATGGTGACTAGTCCAGTGCTTATCCTACAGCTCCAAACCAGGACTCCATCCTTTATCATTGTTGTTAAGTGCTGTCGAGTCGATTCTGACTGAGAGCAACTCTGCATAGGATTTCTAAGGAGCAGCTGACAAGCTTGCAGTCCAGCACATTAACTTGCAACGCTACACCAAGATTCCTTTATCACTAGAACTCAGTAACAGTTAAGGTGGTGGTTGGGTGTGGAATTGAAAATAAACAAATATTTTTGTGGTACCTCCTTTCCTCAGGCATTTTTCTTAGTTCAGTAGTTGCACTGGTGAACATATCGACAAATGCTGTAGTTGTATAGTGTTGACATTTTAGCACTTTGGCATTCCTCTCTGGGATCTTTTGTCCAGGAGACAAGTCTTTTTCTCCCTCTAGCACAGTTTCTTTGTATCTTGAGAAGAAGGTAATAAGATCCTATCTTGTGAATAATGACAAGCTCTTCACTACTACCTGTTATATAACCTACTTCCATGTGTCTCCTAATTTAGGAGCCCATATTAAAGCTACACAGTCCATAGAACTTAACAATAAAAACCTGAGAGTTTAAGATGACTCAAAATATAATGGCAACCTGTAGATATAAATCCCTTAGACACATTGAACTGCATTGTTGTTGCTATTGTTAAGTGCCGTTGAGTCTATTCCGACCCATAGCGACCCTGTATAGGGTTTCCAAGTTAAATCGCTTTCCCACAAAAGCCCTATTATATTCTGCCATGGACAAATAATAGCTAGAGTTGTTACAAACATTCCTATAAATTACACATATTATAAAGAGAAAATGTCAAGATTTGCCAGTAAAGGTAGAGGATTATAGCTCTGTAAGCAATTCCCTGCTACACACCACTCTTCACCAAAAAGTTAAGAAATTGAAGGTTCAAAAGAAAGTATATAGTGCATGTCATTTAAATATTTGGAAGACTGTGATGATGATACAAAATAAAAGAGTTGAACTTAAAATCCATATAGAGTGTTAGGGCTAAAAGAGATCCAAGAAATCATATAGTCAAACATCAGAATTTTCAAATGAAGAATCTCAGCAGAAGCACAATTATGTCATAGCTACATAGGGCAAGTGTGCAGCTTCAGTCTTAGACTTTTGATTCTTATTCCAATGTTCATTTCACCATACCAAAATTCCTGATTCTGGATTGGTCTAGGGTGTCCCTTTCAACTGCTGAGTATCTGCAATATACCAAACGTTGGAGTATAAATTGAAGATGAGCTATATAAGGCAGAACAAGTCTACAATGATAGAGTTTGAAAGCAATCATCCTCAAAGTATATCCAAAATATTCCTAAAAAGAGAATAGGAGGTTAGATAAGATAATGTCTAAAAATTACATGAGACTGCCTTACATGAAATACCTTGAAATTAAGAACCAATTTAACCTTGAGGTTCTTCCTATCCTGGGTATAGGATCATTAGGAAATTAATTTGACAATTTGTATGTAGAACCACAAAAATATTCATACCACATAGACTTAGACATTTCACTTGTAATGATGTAACTGAAGAAGAAATTGAAATATTTAAGAATGTCAAGTGAAGAGAAAATGTTATTGTATTGTTATTTCTGATAGTGGGGAAAACAGCATGATCCTAAGTGTACAGTAATTTGGTTCCTGGTGTGGCACTGCAGGTTAATGAACTGGACTGTAAGATCAGTTGGAACCACAAAGTTGGTGGTTCAAGCTCACCAGCCGCTCTTTGGAAACCCTATGCAGGGTCACTATGAGTCAGAACCTACTCTACGGCACTTAACAATAACAATAACAGATAAGTAAATGGTACATTTGCATAATGTAGCATTTTGCAGTTGTTGTTAAGTCTCGTCCAGTCGATATCCTCATAAATATAAAAATCACGAAGCTGCTGATTCTATGATGCTAAGAACAAATTGGTTATGGCACTAGTGCACATTCAGAAGCCACAAAGACTTGAGTTGGTTTTCTGGTATTAGCCTCTGTTATGTTATGCTCCGTGGAGTCAGTTCTGACCCATAGCAACCGTGTACAGGGTTTCTGAGAATTGTAAATCTTTATGGGAGCAGAAAGCCTCATCTTTCTCCCGCAGAACAGCTGGTAGTTTTGAACTGCTGACCTTAAGGTTCACAGCCCAATTCGTAACCACTGCGCTACCAGAGCTCCTTGATACTAGCCTCTAGCTAGTCAAATTTCTTTGTCCATTCAGAGTTTTAATTAGCTTATTTCTAAAATGGAAATAATATTACTTACATAAAGAATTTGGTCTTTGCCTTTGGTTCCTATAAAAGCTTGGGATTTCCCGAGGTTGAAGTGTCTTTGATAAGGACTCCAGGCAATCCTGAGTTTATGCTAATGAGTCACCAGGCTAGAAAGACCCCTTCATGATGTGAGCCAACTTCAAGGCAGTTTGACGTTATTCAGTTAATCATGCCTACATAACGAGACCTCAGTAGAAGATCTAAACATGGAAGCTTCCTGATTGGTGATAGAAACTGATGCAGACGAGAAGGTAATGTGTTCTTTGTGGAAGAAGGAAGCTCTGTGTTGGGTATCTTACCTGACTTCATACTATTTGTCTCTTCATTTATATCCTTGTTGTTGTCGTGGTTAAGTGCTGTCGAGTCAGTTCCAACTCATAGCAACCCTGTGTAGGGTTTCCAAGGAGTGACTGGCAAATTTGAATTGCCAGCCTTGTGGTTCAAACTGACCTTGTGGTCCATTGTATTACCCTACAGTGCTGTATTTTAGTGTGTAGTATGTATCCTTATGCAAAGTATGAGTATTCCGGAACACTTAATTGTGTTCATGAGGAACCTGTACACGGACCAAAAAGCAGTTGTTCAAACAGAACATGGGAACACTGAATGGTTTAAAGTTAGAAAGGTGTGCGACAGGGTTGTATTCTTTCACCATACTTATTCAATCTGTATGCTGAGCAAATAATTTGAGAATAAACCAAAATCTGCGTAGATGGCAGATTTTTAGATTATAGAAAATTCTTTCATGGAGTCCTGGTGTGGCACCATGGGTTAATGCACTAGACTGCAAGGTCAGTTTGAACCTCATGGTCAGTGGTTCAAATTCACCAGCCATTCCTCAGAAACCCTATACAGGGTTGCTATGAGTTGGAACCGACTCAATGGCACTTAACAACAACAACAATAGTCTTATGAAGAAGCAAAGAGGTAGATACTGTTTATATTTTTAAAGTAAAATAAAATTAAAAAAAAATACAAAAAAACTTTACTAATCTGTAATAACCAGAAGTTGGAGCGGAAGCTGTTGAACCACTTTCAGGGTACAGCAGGTATCTTCTTGTTGTTAAGTGCCGTCGAGTTGTTTCCAACTCATAGAGACACTTTATAGGGTTTCTAAGGAGTGGCCAGTGGTTTTGAACCAAATAAAACTATTTTGTGACTGGCGTGGTGCTGTAGGATAAACACTGGACTGCTAACCACAAGGTCAGTAGTTCAGCTTCTATATGGAAAACCCAACACAATATTGTTAGGAGTTGGAACCAATTTGACAGCAGTACTTAAGAACAACAGCAACGTGCTAATATGTACTTAGCAAGCGATGTTGAGATTGAGAATATAGTGTAGGTACTTTTTCTGCCTTTTTCTACTCCAAATTTGGTATGTTGCTGTAAGATAACCACTTGACTACAGGGTAGGTAGGTTTGAACCACAAGGTTGGAGGTCCAGACTCTTCAGAAACCCTATACATGGTACCTATGAGTTGGAACTGACGCGATGGCACTTAACAGCAATCACCCCAAATAGATTCAAAAGACAAGTCGTAAGGCATAAAACAAGACAGATTATACCTCTGTTTCTATTACCTGACTCAATCTGACTTGGTTTTCATTACCTGACTGTTTTTCAAGAGGTGAATTACATAGCTGACATTGATTTATCCTTTATAAACCCATAGAGATGGCTGTCAGTATGTCAGCTCTTCAATTTTGTGCTTTTCTTATCTAGGAAACAATGTTAAGTTTGTTATTGTTGTTACTGTTAGTTACCCTCCAGTTGATTCTGAATCATAGCCACTCCTTGGACAACAAAGCCAAACACTGCCCAGTCCTGTGCATTCCTCATAATGGTTATAGTTAGACTCATTGTTGTTGCTACTGTGTCAATCCATCTCATTGGAGGTCTTCTTTTTCATTTACCAAATACGATGTCCTTCCCAAGGTACTGATCCCTACTAACAACATATCCAAAGATTGACAGACGGCGTGTCTCTATCTTCACTTCTAAAGAGCATTCTGGCTGCACTCCTTCAAAGACCGAGTTGTTTGTTCCTCTGGAAGCCCATGGTAGTTTCAATATTATTTGACAACATGATAATTGAAATGCATCAATTCTTCTACAGTCATCTTTATTCATTGTCCAACTTTCACATGCATTTGAGATAACTGAAAATACCATGGTGTGGGTCAAGTGCACCTTAGTTCTCAAAGTGTGACATGTTTGCTCTTTAACATTTTAAAAACGTCATTTGCTGCTTCCATGGGTGTTGATTATGAATCCAAACAAAGTGAAGTATTTGACAACTTCAGTCCTTTATCATGATATTGTTTATTGGTCCCATTGTGAGGATGTTTGCTTACTTTTAATTGAGGTGCAATCCTTACTGAAGGCTGTAGTCTTTAATCTTCTTCAGTAAGTATTTTTAAGTCCTCTTCACTTCTAACAAGCCAGGTTGTGTTATCTGTATATCACAAATTGTTAGTGAGCTATCTTATAACCCTGATGCAATATTCTTCCTCATATAGTCCAGTTTCTTGTATTATTTGCTCAGCAAATGAATAAAATAAATATTCTTGTTGGTGAAAGGATCCAACCTTGACACACACCTTTCCTGATTTTAAACCATTCAATATCTTCTTTTTCTGAGTACACGTTCCCCATGAGCACAATAAAGTGTTCTGAAATATTTATTCTTCACATTATTATCTGTAGGGTGTTCTGATTCACACAGTAGAATGCCTTTGCATAGTTAATAAAACACAAGTAACCATCTTTCTGGTATTCTCTGCTTGTAGCCAAGATCCATCTGACATTAGCAATGATATCCCTCGTTCCACATCCTCTTCTGAATTCTGCTTGAATTTCTGGTAGCTCCCTATTGATACATTGCTGAAACCATTTTTTAATTACCTTTAGGCAAAAATGTACTTATATATAACATTAGTGATGTTGTTCAATGATATTAACATTCTTTTTGGTTACCTTTCTTGGAATGGATACAGATACGATGTCTTCCAATCAGGTGTCCAGGTAGTTTTCTTACAAATTTATTTTCACCTCCAGCAACTGCATCAGTTTGTTGAAAATTTCAATTTGCATTTCATCAATTCCTGGAGCCTCATTTTCCACTGATGCCTTCAGTGTTGCTTGGAATTCTTCCTTCACTACATTCAGTTTTTGATCATTTTAATGGTTGTGCATGAACCAATTCTTTTTGTACAGTGACACTTTGTATTGTTTCCATCTTCTTTTAGTGTTACTTGTGTCTTTCAATATTTTATCCTAGAATCCTTGATATCACAAATTGAGGCTTGAATTTTTTCTTTACTTCTTCCAGCTTGAGAAATTCTGAGCATGTTCTTCCTTTGGTTTTCCAACTCCATGTCTTTGCATATTTCACTATAATACTTTACTTTGTCTTCGTGAGCTGCCCTTTGAAATTTTCTGAACACTCTGTTACTTCCTCATTTCTTGCAGTTGTTTTAGCTTCTCTGCATTCAAGAGCAAGTGGCAGAATTTCTTCTGACATCCATTTTGGTCTTTTCTTTTCTTCCTGTCTTTACGAAGATCTTTTGCTTTCCTCATGGATGATGTTCTTGATGTCATCTCCAACTCTTAAATTGTTTTAATTTTATTCAGCATTAGCCTGAACTTGGGTATGAGCAATTGATTGTTCCACAGTAAAGCCCAGGCCTTGTTTTGGCTGATGATATTGAACTTCTCCATCATCTCTTCTCTCAGACGTAGTCAGTTTGATTCCCGTGTAATTCAGATGGTGAGGTACACATTTATTGTCACCTTTTATGTTTTAGAAAAAAAAATACTTGCAGTGAATATCATTGTGAGTTCTGTGTTGGGCTGATAACCGAAAAGTCATCAGGGGGAATCCACCAGACCACTCCCCAGGAGAAAAAGGAGACTTTCTGCTCCCATAAAGATTTAAAGCCTCAGAAACCCTACATAAGGCCATTATGAGTCAGAATTGACTTAATGGTGATTCATTTGCTTTTTACTTGTAGGTGGCTGGCTGTGTGCTGTGGAGTTGGTTCCGACTCATAGCAACCCTGTACAGGGTTTCTGGGGCTGTAAATCTTTACAGGAGCAGAACGCCTCATCTTTCTCCCAGGGAACAGCTGGTAGTTTCAAACTGCTGACCTTGCAATTCACAGCCCGATTTGTAACCACTACATTGAAAAGACTTGATTCTAATTACATAAGATATTTATGGCATGCTACCCTAAAGTTGGATTAAAAGTTGGTATTCAAAATGAAATTTAATTTATAAATATATAAATTGTTGGGATTACAATAAAATTTTGAGGTGTGTGTTGGGGAGGGCTGTTTTTCTGTTATCATTGTTTTAAAATTGTGCCTTTAAGCAATGTATGCCTGAGATTGGAAGAAGATGCATTTTCAGGACAAAGCAGTTGTGGTAGATAATCAGAGAGTACCCTAAAAGTTTCTACCAAAGCAAACTCTGATGTGCATTTAAAGGAAAAATTCTTTCTTTATTTTTTAAAGTTTATATAAGAAGATTCTTCCAACCACTTAAAATTAATCTTAATTTACTACATACATAATTTGTGGGGCCAGTTATTATATCTGGAGTCTCTCTTGTTAGGTTACAGCGTAAACTCTGCTATGGTTTCTGGAGATGTTCTCTATATCGCTGGACAGCCCAGGTATAACCACACCGGCCAGGTCATTATCTACAGGATGGAAGGTGGGGAAGTCAAGATTCTCCAGACACTCAGTGGAGAACAGGTAAGCCTAAAAACTATTACTGCAGATTAATTAACTTATACATTCAGTATCTGTTGTGACTAGGACCCTACATAAGGCTGCTTTGAGAGACATAAAGTGTCTTCATCTTTGGCCTTAGAATGTTTTTGTTGGATAGGGATAGTGGTAAGATGGAGTCCTAGAGTCACTGTGAGATCAGCATCTGATTGCTAAACACAAGACCAACAATTCTAACCCATCAGCTGCTTGTGGGATAAAGATGAAACTGTCTACTCCCAGAATGATTTATAGTATTGGAAAAGCTTTATCGGGTCTCTGAGTCAGAATCGTCTCAGTGGCAATGGGTCTTGGTGGGCTGGGAAGTAAGATGTTTATGTAATAGATAGAGATGTAAAGATAAATATCAGAAAAGAGATTTAAAATATTAAGAGCCATCAAAGTGCAAGTGGCATAGATAGTGAATTCAGAAGATGGGAATATTGTTTTAATCTAGGATTCGTGCAGAAAGTCTCAATTAGTTATAAAATCTGGACTGAGTCTAGGAAGAAAGATAGAATACAGGTCAGACGAAAGAGCAGTGAAAAAAGAAAGATAAAAAGATAATATAGACCCAATTGAATGAGGCCTTGAAAACTAAAGAATTAATTTATTTTTTCTTGGAAATAATGAGAAATTTGTAACAGTTAACAGTGGGAAATTCTCACTAGGGAATATTGAATATTAAGAGAAGTGTAGGAAACTATATAACATGTACCTTCCATGTACAATCATCTATATGCATAGATTGTTAGCTACTGTGGAGCCAGCCCCTGACACACGGCGACCCCATGCGTGATGGAACAAAATGCCCAGTCTTGTACAATGCCCATGATTACTCATGAATTGAACTGCTGTGATTCACAGGGTTTTCCTTGACTAGTTTTGGAAAATGTGTGGGATGGATGGTCATCTAGAGTAAGAGAGTGGAAAGACAACTGCAGCTCTGAGCCTTGTTGTTGTTAGGTGCCATTGAATCAGTACCGACTCATAGCTACCCTATGCACAACAGAACAAAACACTGCCTGATCCTGGGCCAACCTCACAATTGTTGCCACGTTTGAGCCCGTTGATGCTGCCATTTTGCCAATCCATCTTGCTGGGGGTCTTCATCTTTTCCTCTGATCCTTCACCTCACCAAACATGATATCCTTCTCCAGTGACTGGTCCCTCCTGACAGTATGTTCAAAGTATGAGAGACGAAGTCTGGCCATCCTGGCCTCCAGGGGAGGCCAATATTTTGGAAATAGAGGAAAAGGGCCAGCAAAGATGTAGAGAATGGGTGGGCTATGATATAGGAACAGTGTCAGGATAACAAAAATATATTCATGGAAGCACAGATAGGAAGTTTCAATAAGAGAATTATCAAGAGTACCAAATATCAAGTATAAACCAATAATTATAAAAGTTATTATATTTAGATAATGAAATATAAGATCTCTGCATGTTCCTAAAATGTATCCCTATGTTTAATAGACAAAATATAAATGTCTAAGGGATGTCCCTTCTATACTCCCCACTACACCACTGCTATCCTCTCATATTTTTCTATCTCTCATAGCTGCTTAGTCATGTCAGTAAGTAGGCAATCTTCTGTGGCTGTAAAGTGTAAAATATCATACCAGTATTATAGGACAGCTCAGCTCCTGATGCCATATTTATTTCATATTTTCATATGACTGCTTATAAACATATATGATATCAATCCAGAATGTCATATATTATTTACCTTATTTTATTTCCTGTAAGAAATAAAAATATCATGCTTTTTGTTTGCATGTATGAGAAGGAGGGCAAGATTAGTATGAAATCAAAAGGGAATGTATGAAAACTGTTCATCTTCAAGTAAAGGACTGATTAATGTTAATCAGCCTCCTGTAAACACCAATAGTAGCATCAGTTTGTATATTCTATTTTATCAATTGAACCTCAGGTACTCATCTAGATTGGCATAAATGAATGAAATGCAGATTTTATCTTTTCCTTGAGAATTTTTAATGTTCATCAGCTCTTTTGTTTTGTCCTAGATTGGTTCTTACTTTGGCAGTGTTTTAACAACAATTGATATTGATAAAGATTCAAATACTGATATTCTTTTGGTTGGAGCTCCCATGTACATGGGAACAGAGAAAGAGGAACAAGGAAAAGTGTATGTGTACGCCTTGAATAAGGTAATTGTAACTTTGAACTTTGAGAAATTTAGGAAATTACCTAAAATACCTAAATTACTTAAAATACCTAAATTAGGAAATTTAGAAAAACCTTCCATTTCAAATAATGGTCTAATTTGTACTCACCTTGGAAAAACTGAGGAACCTGGGTGGTAAAATGGGTTGAGCATCTGGGTTGATAACAAAAAGTTTGGTAGTTTGAACCCACCAGTTACTCCACAGGAGAAAGATGGTGCAGTCTGCTTCCATAAAGATTAAAGCCTCAGAACCCCATGAGCAGTTCTGCTTTGTCCTATAGGAAGGACCACTATGAATCGGAATGGACTCCATGGCATTTGGTTTGTTTTTCAATGGATATTTGGGAAAATGAACCAAGAGATTTTCAGGTCCAGCAAAAATGAACCAAACCATCCCTCTCACAGCACTCTATTCATTGGTGCTTAATAATTCACATACTCAACAGTGACAGGGTTTATAAAGGAA
This sequence comes from Chrysochloris asiatica, assembly GCF_000296735.1. Taxonomy (NCBI): domain Eukaryota; kingdom Metazoa; phylum Chordata; class Mammalia; order Afrosoricida; family Chrysochloridae; genus Chrysochloris; species Chrysochloris asiatica. Next base: position 3,626,778 of record NW_006408600.1, on the reverse strand, counting down.
GTTAACGACTTACAGTGCAGGATCAGAAAATGCTCTGGGCACAGTTCTTCCAGTCAGAAGGGCCTATCTTCAGCTATGCCTACAGGCAAACCTCTGTCTACCTGGGCAAAAATCATCCACATTCTGGTTATAGTAAAATGCTCATCTCATCTACGGCTTATGAAACATTGAGTGTACACGTGAAATGATTCTGTCAAACAGATGAGTTGACAGCGGGTTATGTAGCAAATCATTTGCAAATCAACCATGGCTCTGCCTATGAAATAATCCACAGCAGACTTGGGTTTTGAAAAGTTTATGCGAGATGGGTACTGAGACAACTCACAGATGAGCATAAACAGAAGCATTTGGACATCTGTAAACAAAATTTGAACCAATACTTGAACGAAGATAAATGTTTCTTAAAAAAAAAAAAAAATTGCTGGTAAGAAGACATGGATTCATCACTACAAGCCCGAGAGTAAACTGCAGAGTATAGAATGGAAACATCTTCAATCTCTGACCAAGAAAAAGTTCAAAAGTCAACCACAAGCTGAAAAATTGATGCTGACAGTTTTCTGAGATTCTGAAGGGTCAGTATTGGAACACTATCAGGAAAAAGATTCAACAATCAACAGTGCTCATTATAGTGTGATGCTTACTGAGGAACTAAATCCTAAACTTTGGATTAAACAGAGAAGACTGCTAACCAAGGGTATTGTGATCTTGCATGACAATGCACACCCACTCGCCTCTGCCCACACTATGAATACTCTGCAAAAACTTTGTTTTGAGGTATAAAAGCATCTCCCTATGGTCCTGGTTTTGTTCCATCAGATTTTCACCTGTTTGGTACCCTGAAAGCAGCCCTTCAAACACAAAGATTTACCTCTGATGAAGAAGTGAAGACAGCGGCTCATTTTTGGCTCGCGGCTCAGCCTAAAACATTTTTCAAAAAAGGATTATGAAAGCCTGTTGGCAGATGGACAAAGTATATTGAAAAGCAAGGGGATTATGAAAAAAAAGATTTATTTGTATTTTCTAACTTAATGCTACAGCCATCCTATGGATAATTTTTTACTCATCTGCATACATTTCTCCATACAGTGATGTTCTGTATGTGGTTAATTTAGATTTCTTAAATTCTTAGACTCTTTTCCAAGGAGTCCTGATAGCATAGTGGATTACAAGCTGGGCTCCTAACTGCAAAGTCAATAGTGTGAATCTACCAGCAGCTCTAGGATAAAGATGATTCTTTCTGCTCCCGTAAAGATTTATAGCCTCAGAAACCCTATGCAGGGCCGTGATGAGTTGGAATTGACAGCCACTACTATCAAAAGCATCTCTCCCATGTTATTTTATATCATAAATGATCTATCTTTATACTATTAAATTTTTATTGCTTCCTCTCAATTATTTCACTTTGTTTATCTGTCCTGTGCTGTATTTTGTTGTTGTTTTTTTTCCATGAAAGTATCTTCTTATCCACATTTTACTAGCACTTAATCTTCTTTACTCTTCACCGTCACTCTACCCTAGACACCTTTGGAAAAAGTTTTCTTTTTGGACAGAATGCATTTTCTTTCTGTTCTATGTTGTTATTAAGTGCCGTTGAGTCGGTTCCAACTCACAGCAACCCTATAGAGTTTCCAAGGAGGAACTGGTAGGTTTCTAACCCAACTTTGTGGTTAGCAGTTCAGGGCTTATTCTCCAGCACCACACCAGGAACTATGCTTTAGGGATTTTCCATGTCTAATGTGCATGAGGGACTTTTCAAAGACGCACAGTATTGGGTGAAGAAAGAATAGTAGCATGAGTTACGGATTTGAAAACTCAGTTCTTTGGCTTTAACAAGATGCTCACTGAGTTGCATTAGAGTATCTTTTATAATTCTCAGGATATCCTATTTCCCTCATTTCTACTCTCTATGTTTTGAAATGCCTAACTTTGCTTTCAGGTAGCCATTCTTTTAAGGAACTTTGCAACTTTTTTTTATTGATGTACCAAATGGTTTTTAATAGCACTGATACAGTATGTACATAAAAAAATTCTTCTCTGCTGTTGTAATGATAGAAATCCATAAGCATCCTGTTTATCTTTCTTACAGACAAGGTTTGAATATCAAATGAGCCTGGAACCCATTAAGCAGACTTGCTGTTCATCTCTGAAACACAATTCATGCACAAAGGAAAACAGAAATGAGCCGTGTGGGGCTCGTTTTGGAACAGCAATTGCCGTTGTAAAAGATCTCAATCTTGATGGATTTAATGACATCGTGATAGGAGCTCCGCTGGAAGATGATCACGGGGGTGCTGTGTACATTTATCATGGAAGTGGCAAGACTATCAGGAAACAGTATGCACAAGTAAGACGTTAAGCCTGGGAAGTCTCACTCTTTTAAGTGATGAATGGGTTCAATGCCAAGCATCACCTGTTTTGCCTATGTGATCTCATTTCTTTATTCTGACTTTTTATTGGGATACTAGATTTAATCCTCTTCTAAGATTTCTTTATAGAGGGATTACTTTGTGTTTTATTCTTTTATCTAATTTCTTTCCTGTTGTTATTTACCATATATCAATGACCTGGCTTTTTGAAAGAAAGAAAGAAAGAAAAAATTAGCAATACCAGTTAGCATGTGCAGTGTGGCTGATCTTTATGAATAAGAGAACAATAATTATAAGATTTTGACAATAAAGGTGATGAAATTATTGTATTTTAG
>NW_006408600.1:3612401-3623977 GCF_000296735.1 Chrysochloris asiatica | reverse complement strand
ATATTACCATATGTATTTATGTAATCATAATATTTATACCAACTAAACATATACTTTTATCAAATACATTTCAATTTCTCAAGATTTAGAATTTTCTAACAAGTAATCCTCTTGGGAAAATCACCAAATAATTAAGCTTAGCCTGCAGGATATTTTTTATTACTGTTTTAAGTTTATTGTAAGATAACTAATCCTTAGAAGTAATTTTTTTCTACATAAGAAAAGTATAAATGTACAGAAGTACACTTAAAGCACTGTAGAAATAGGGGAACTACAGGAATTCTTCTAATGGAATTGTCTATTTTTACAAAACCACATTGTTAAGTCATCGAACAACTATTTGCAGCATAAAATACAATTCACTATTCTTGAGCTTATGTAATATCAGAATAAATGAAAGTATCAATTATTTGACAATTCTCTTTGGTTGTAATAGTCAACAGAGTTCTCAAAATCTACTTATCTATTGACAAGGTGTGCTTCATTTTTTGTTAGGTCATAATGGCAAAACCAGAAAAGTAAAGGGTTTAGTTACGCAACACTTCTATCCATTTTGTAAATGAATTGTTTCTACTAAAATCCTCATGGCGTTTTACTTAACCGGAAATAGGTAATATCAACCATTGGGGCATGATGGAATAAGGAAAGACAGGATGGGTGTATTTATTATGTTCTACCACTGGATTCTTTTAGTATTAATCCTGAAAATTTAATAGAGCCACTTGATTGAGAAAAGAGAGGATTTTTAAAAATCATTAATAAATGGAATAAATTATCATAAAAATGATTTGTCAAATGATAAATCAAGATACAACTTTGAACAACAGAAGGATATATGCATTGGGTTTGTTTGTTGTTGCTGTTGTTAGGTATTATCACGTTGATTCTGACTCATAGTGACCTTGTATTGTGTTTCTGAGGAGCTGCTGGTGGGTTTGGACTGCTGACCTTGCAGTTCAAACCACTTGTGGTCCAGTACTTGATCCTATGGTCAGCAAAATGCTACCCCAATGATTGATTAAGATGTACTCACTTGTTTCCATGGTTACCAGGGGTACAACTTGTGAAAAGGTTGGTTCAGAATCAAATTCTTTTAACTTCTCCAGAGCCAAATAGGCAGGTATCCTTTGATCTGTTTCCTGCAAATAAGAAAATGCTTCTAAATGAACCTCATGCACATTAGACATTAGAAAAATGGACCTCATGTCCATTTTTCCTTCTGTAGTTTCTTATTTTATTATTTTAAATGGAAAAATAAGAGGATGAGAAGACCCCAAGTATAGGGAGGGTCTGTCAGTCCTCTCTTCTACCCATCTGGTTCTATTCTTATCAGTTTGAATGAAAACAAGATCAAAAGTTAAGATAACAAACATATCATGTGTGACACTGTGGGATAAGCCCTGGACTGGAAACCACAAGGTTGGTGGTTCAAATCCAGCAGCTGCTCCTCAGAAACCCTATGCAGGGTCACTGTGAGCCTGAATTGACTGAACGGCACATAATATCAATACTAAGTATTCAGTATATTCACTGATCAGTAGTCAAGCAGTCTGTGTTCATTTGTGCCTTCCCAGCATGATGGATGCATGTGAGTAGAATTAAATCTATGGTCTCCTTGACTTTGAAGATAACTTTTTGACAGAACAATAAAGAAGATGGAGTATTGGAAAATGTGTGTGATGGATGTGTTCTTTATGCCCAGTCCCAGAGGTCAAGGAACCCGCACTGACCATCCAGGACAATCTCCTACTCCCCAGCTTCTTGTATAGATTTTCAAGATCTCAATACCTTTAAATATCTCTGTGTAATGAGACTGAACAGAATCTAAGAAAGCAGAGCCAACTACTCAGATTTTCCTGGAGGATTAGACAAGATGACATTTAAAAATTGTCCTCTTCCACTCCTCCATTCCCTTCTCTCAGATGTCAGAAACCCTGAAATGGTTTTGTCGGTCCTATAAAAGTACGACATCCTTTGGGAACATCTGAGTATTTCCTCTTGTCTCCACATAAGGGGCCTCTTGGGCAGGTTTCCAAAAGGTCTTTAATTTTAAATTCTATTAACCACTTCAAGTTTCCATATGTCCTGAAAACTTTTTGAACAGACTTCTAACATCAACAATGTTCTCTGTTGTCATTTTCACAGCGTATTCCATCAGGTGGGGATGGCAAGACACTGAAATTTTTTGGCCAGTCTATCCACGGAGAAATGGATTTAAATGGTGATGGTCTAACCGATGTGACTATTGGGGGCCTTGGTGGTGCTGCCCTCTTCTGGTATGTATTTTAGAAGCATCCAGTTCATCTGACAATCTTCCACACACAAGTTCCTATTCACAGTAGGATGTAAACTCATATAGCCATACCAAATATGGATTTACTTTTGTGCTCCATTATGCAGATACAGGTTATAAAATTGAATAAACTGAAGTGATCAACCCATCATAATGATAAAGAAACCATATTAAAGGAGCAAGTAGAATCCAATGATATGCTTCGAGTCCTGGTGTGGCACTGTAAGATAAGCACTGAGCTGCTAACTGCAAGGTCAGTGATACAGTCCTACCAGCTGCTCCTCAGAAACTCTATACAGTGTCTCTGTGAATTGGAACCAATTCCTTAGTACTTATCAGCAACAGCACCATTTGCTTGATGCTATGGAAGAGGAGGCCGAATAGAGGATACATCTACATAAATTATTCCTAAATTAAAATATTTACAGCTTTTCACAGATAATTTACTCTTCATTTATTTAACCAGTTAGAATTGGGTATGTTGCTGTCAATGTGCTGTAGAGTCAGTCCCAACCATTAGCAACCTTGTATAGGGTTTCTGATGAACGATTGGTAAGGTTGAACCACCAACCTTGTGGTCAAACCAGCTTTGCAGTTCAGTGTATTAAACCATAGCTCCACACCAGAACTCCAAGCACATAATTGATTCTACTTCTTTAATATGGGTATTGTTGTCATTGTTAAGTGCTGTCAAGTTGGTTCCAACCCATAGCAATCCTGTGTTGGGTTTCCAAGGAGTGGTTGGTGAACTTGAACCACTGACTTTGCTGTTCAAACCAACTATGCAGTCCAGTGCACTAACCTACAGCACCACATCAGGAATCCAATATGGGTATGTTGTTGTTAAGTGCCATCTAGTTGATTCTGACCCATAGTGACCATGTATAGGATTTCTGAGGAGCAGCTGGTGAGCTTGAACCACCGACCTTGCAGTTCAAAAGGCCTTGCTGTCTGGCGCATTCACCCACAGCGCCACACTGTGAAATGGTGTAACAACCTTTCTGCAATGTAGAAAGGTGGTTTTCTGGTTTTTTGAACTTTGCTATATTAATGCTGGAGTGAGATGACATCTCATTGTTTCGATTTTCATCTCTGTAATGGCTTATCTAAGGAGCTTTCGTAGCCTAGTGGTTATGGGTCGGGCTGCTAACCTCAGGGTCAGCTGTTTCGTGGGAGAAAGATGAAGTGTTCTGCTCCCGTAAAGACGTACAGCCTCGGAAACCATGTGCAACGTCAATATGAGTTGGAACCAACTCCATAGTACTTAACAACAATAACAACAGCAATGGCTAATGATTGGGAACATTTCCTCATATGTTTGCTGGCCTTCTGAATGTCCTCTCTGGTGAAGTATCTGTTCAAGTCCTGCTCCATTTTTAATTGGCTTGTTTGCCTTTTACTTATTTAGGTGTTGTACTTTACTATGAGTTTCAGAGATTAGTCCTATATCTGATATGTCATTGAAAAAAAAAAGTTTTCCCTAGTCTTTGGGCACCTTTTTTATACTTTTGGTGAAATATTTTGAGGCACATAGTGTCTCATTTTTAGAAGTCCCAGTCTATTTCATCTTCTGCAGTTTGTGTTTTTAGTAATGTTTGATAGAGTGTTTATGCCATGTGTCAGATGCCTGAAGTTTGTGCCTATTGTTTCGTTGGCAATCTTTATAGTTTTGGATTTTAATCCACATTGAATTTGTGTTTGTTTGTGGTATGAGCTATGGGTCTTTTTTCCTTTTACTGAAAATGGATTTCTAATTTTGCCAGCATCATACATTGAAGAGACTATGTCTTCCCCATTTAATGTGTTTTAGCCCTTTGTCAAAGATAGCTGACTATATGTAGATGGATTTATTTCTGATTTCTCAATTCCCTTCCACTGATCTATGTGTCTATCACTGTACCAGTAACAGGCTGTTCTGACCCTTGTTGCTGTGTAGTAGATTTTGAGATTAGGAAGTGAAAAACATCCAACTTTCTTTTTCTTCTTAATGCTTTGTTTCTCCATATAAAAGTTAGTGATCAGTTTTTCCATCTCTTTATACAACGCCATTGGAATCTGGATTGGGATGGCAATATCTCTAGATTGCTTTGGGTAGTGTTGACATTTTGACAGCATTGTCTCACTACCCATGAGCATGATATAATCTGCCAGTTTATAAAATCTTCTTTGATTTCTTGTTAGTAGTGTTTTATATCCGTCCATTTCTTTACATGGGTCCTATGTTTCTCTGGTTATATTTATCCCTAATATTTCAACTTTAATCCTGTCTTCATCTTTCATGATGTTATGGATTGGCTCAGTTGTGAGTATTTTTGGCTTCTTTATATTGAGATACAATCCATGCTGAAGATTGTAGTCTTTTATCTTCATCAATAAGTATTTCAAGTCCTCTTCACTTACAGCAAGCAATATTGTATCATTTGTATATCACACGTTGTTAATGAGTCGTCCTCTAATCCTTATGCCACATTTTTCTTCATATAACCCATCTTCTCAGATTATTTGCGCAGCATACGGATTGAATAAATATGGAGAAAGAATACAACCCTGGCGCACACATTCCTAATTTTAAACCATTTGGTGTTCCCTTTTTCTGTTAAAAAAAACCTGCCTTTGGATCTATGTACAGGTTCCTCAAGAGCACAATTAAGTGTTCTGGAAGACTTTTCTCTGCAATTTTGCTCATACCTTGTCATGATACACACAATCGAAAGCTTTTGCGCAGTCATTAAAGCACAGGTGAACATTTTTCTGGTATTCTCTGCTTTTAGCCAAGATCCATCTGTTGGCAATGATACCCCTCATTCCGCATCTTTGTCTAAATCTGGTTTGAACTTCTGGAAGTCCTCTATCAGTGTACTGTTGCATCCATTTTTTAATTATCTTTAGAAAAATTTTACTTGCATGTGTAATAATATTTTCCAATGGTTTTCCCATTCCAGTGGATAACTGCTCTTAGACTGGGCACAAATATGGATCTTGTCCAATCAGTTGACCAGGTAGCTCTTATCCAGATTTCTTGTCACAGGTGAGTAAGGGCTTCCAGTGCTGCATGAGTTTGTTGAAATATTTGATTTTGTATTCCATCTATTCCTGAAGCCTTGTTTTTTGTCAATGCCTTCAATGCACCTTGGATTTATTCCTTCAATACCATTGGTTCTTTATCATATGCTGTCTCTTCATATGTTTAAACATCATTTTTTTTGGGGGGGTACAGTGATTCTGTGTATTTCTTCCATGTGTTTTTAATGCTTTTTTTCATCATTCAATATTTTGCCCATAGACTCTTTCAAGATTGTAAGTCAAGGCTTGAATTTTTTCTTCAGTTCTCTCAGCTTGAGAAATGCTCAGCATGTACCTCCTTGTCTTGTTTTCTAATTCCAGAGGTTTGCATATTTTATTACAATACTTGACTTTTTCTTCTCAAGCTGCCCTTTTGAAATTTTCTGCTCAGCTCTTTTATGTCCTCATTTCTTCCATTTGCTTTTGTATCTCCATGCCGGAGAAAGTTTTCAGAGTATCTTCTGATATCCATTTTGGTTTTTAAATTCTCTATTGTCTTCTTAATAACCATTTGCTTTCTTTCTGTATTATGTTCTTGATATCCTACAACTCTTCTGGTATTCAATCATTAGTGTCTAATGCATCAAATCTGTTCTTGAGATGATTTCTAAATTCATATAGAATATGTTCAAGGTCAAATTTTGACTCTTTTGCACTTGCTTTAATTTTTTTCAGTTTCAGCCTGAACTTGCATATGAGGACTCACTGGTCTGTTCCACAATCTGCCCAAGGTCAGGTTTGGGCTGATTATCTGGAGATTTCCACCCTCATTTCCCACAGATGTAGTCAGTTTGATTTCTGTGTATTCATACCACAGTTTGCGGCATTGAAGGAGTCTATGGACAAAATGGAGTCCTGGTGTGGCCCTGTGGATTGATGTGCTGAACTGCTGTATTGGTCTGAATTGACAGGTCAGTGGTTCAAGCTCACCAGACAGTCCTTGGAAACCCTATACAGGATCACTGTAAGTCAGAACTGACTCAATGACACTTAACTACAATGGGCAAAATATTGAATGATGCAGAAAGCATCACAAGAAGATGGAGGAAATCCACAGAGTCACTGTACCAAAAAGAAATGTTTGATGTTCAGCCATTTAAAGAGGTAGCATATGATCAAGAGCCAATGATCCTAAAGGATGAAGTCCGAGGTGCACTGAAGTCATTGGCAAAGAATAAGACACTATGAATAGATGGAGTACAAATTGAAATCTTTCAACAAAGTGAGGCAAAACTGAAGGCACTCACTCGTCTATGCCAATATCATCTATGGACAACTGACTTGAAAAAAATTTCTTGGTGCCCATTCCAAAGAGAGATGGCCCAGCGGAATGTGGAAACCATTGGACAATATCATTGATATCCCATTCGAGTAAAATTTTACTAAAGATAATGCAAAAATGGCTGCAACCATACATTGATAGAGAACTTTGAGAGGTTCAAGTCAGATTCAGAAGACAATGTGGAATTAGGGATATCATTGCTGATGTCAGATGGATCTTGGCTGGAAGCAGAGAATACCAAAAAGATGTTTACCTGCACTTTATTGGCTACTCAAAGGCTTTTGAGTGTGTGTCATGACAAGTAATGGACAACACTGAGAAGAATAAGTATTCTGAAACATTTGATTGTGCTCGAACTTGTACATAGACCAAGAGGCAGTTGTTTGAATAGAACAAAGGAACACCAAATGGTGTGAAATTAGGAAAGGTGTGCATCAGGGTTGTATTCTTTCACAGTGCTTACTCAATCTATATGCTGAATGAACAATTCAAGAAGCTGAATTATATGAAAAAATCATTGCATCAGGAATGGAGTAAAACTCCTTCACAACCTGCAATATGTAGATGATATAACCTTGTTTGCTGAAAGCAAAGAGGATTTAAAATACCTACTGAAGAAGATAAAAACCCCACAGCATGGAATGCAGTTCAATGTAAATGAAACAAAAATCCTCACCTCTGGACCAATAAACAAAATCCATATAAAAGGAGAAAAGATTGAAGTTGTCAAGGACTTCATTTTGCTCAGATCAACCATCAACACTTATGGAAGCAGCAGTTAAGAAATTAAAGGATACATTGCATTGGGCAAATCTGCCGCACAAGACATCTGTAATGTGTTAAAAAAAGCAAAGATGTCAGTTTGAGGACTTAGGTGCACCTGACCCAAGCCATGGTATTTTCAATTACCTCTTATGCATTCAAAAGTTGGACAGTGAATAAGGAAGAACATAGAATGAATGCATTTGAGGTATGGAGTTTGAGGAGAATGCTGAAAGTACCATGGACTTCCAAAAAGCAAATAGATCTGTGTTGGAAAAAGTACAGCCAGAGTGTTCCTTGGAAGCTAGAGTGGCCAGACATTGTCTCTCATACTTTGGACATATTGTCTAGAGGAACCCGTCACTGGAGAATGACATCATGTTTGGTGAAGTGGAGATTCGGAGATAAAGAGGAAGACTCTCAGACAGTTAGATTGGCAAGGTGGCAGCAGCAATGAGCTCAGATGTAGCAAAGATTATGAGGTTGGCCCAGGATCAGGCAATGTTTCGTTCTGTTGTGCTTTGGGACCCTATGAATTGGTATCGACTTGATGGCACCTAACAACAACAACAAACCATAAGATTGTCAGATTCATACTGGCCAATATCAGTACATTTTAGCTCAGTAATGCCTAGTGATATCTATCATTCTTTATGCATTCCATTTTATTTTTGACAATTTACAATGTTCCTAGATTCATACTTACTACATTCCATGTTCCAATAATTAATGGATGTTTGTAGCTATTTCTCCTCATCTTGAGTTGTGCTCCATTTGTGTCATCAAGGTCCATTCTTTGATAAGGCAGCTCTTCCTCTCTTTGGTGATAGGTTTGTTCAGGTTTTTCACTTCATTTTATGTTAGTTTAGGTAAGGCTTATTTTTCTAAAACTATCCATTTCCTCTAGATTTTCACATTTGATGGAGTCTAATTCTTCATTGTATTCTGTTATCCTTTTTATTTCCATTGGTTTAGGTGTGATGGCATCCGTGTTATTTGCATCATCTCCTTCTTTTCTCTAAAACTTTATCATTTATGAGGCAAGAGTGGCACTGTTACATTCCTGTCATCCCTCAGGATTCATTGACAGAAAAATGGTACAAATGAATGTCCTTGCATAGGCAGACCAAGATTGGCAGTACTGCAGTGATTAGAATGGATACAGTTGTTGGTGCTAAGCAAGGAGACCCAAGAGCATTTCCCAAGAGCCTTATTATGTAGAGTGGAATGAGTCATAGTTCCCCAAAATTTCTGGTTAATGCAAAAAGTGGGTGTAAGGTGTGGTGGTGGGATGGGGAAAGAGATTCTTGTTTAAGCCACTTCAAATCTGGAGAAACCTTAGTACTAAGCAAAAAAGTATACATGCTTTTTCATAGATGGTGAATGTATAAACTCCTTGAATAGTCAATAAAGTTAAAATGCCTTAAAAAGTTCACAATTTTGGACAAGAAATACGTCTTCTAAACCTTTAGAAATACGTAACCCAGAAATATGCTCAAAAGTGTTTGGTCTTTAAAGCGATCTCAGTACAACTAATTACAATCTACTGATTTTAAAAAGAAAGTAAGTTAAATATCAATCTATGAAGGATGGAGTCGATAGATTGATATATGCATCCTAGAACAGTTATTACCATTAAGAGTGTTCTCAGGAAAAATAAGACTAGTGGAAGGCTCATTGTTACCTTATAAATTTTTAAAGTATGTATTCCTGCATATGTTTCATGTCTGTGTATGTATGTATTTATGCATGTGCCTGATTCTGAGGCAGTGGAAATCTCTGGGCTTTGGAGTTAGGGTGGCTGGATTTAAATCCCACTTTTACTTTCTTAACAGTTTTTGCATTTGTATAAATATTTAACTTCTCACAGCCCGTTACCCCACATATACAACTGAGCTAATATTTGTCTTCCTAGAGTTAATTTGAGATTTACATGAAATAGCATCTGTGTGTAGCATGATGCTTTAAATGTTTAGCTTTTCTTTCCCCAAAACAGGAGCAGGGATGAATGTATAAGAACAGTCAAGGATTACAGTCCAGAAAGAGGCAGCATCAATCAGTCTCATAATCTTGTAGCATCATCTGCACCCTTTTCAAATCTGACGCAACTTCAGAGAACTCCCCGATATGGTTGGTCGTGGTTCTGAGATTGCACCTGTCTAGATAGTTGGTGCTGTCTTTTTTCCATCATAGGGAAAATAAGGTGTTGGATGTATAAACCAAAAACCCAAGATAGTTCCAAAACAACCTAATGTCCTGAGCACATTAAATGCAATATCTTTTATACCAAAAAGTTACCAAAGAACGAACGGAGTCCTGGGAATCTATACTACAAGTAAAGAAGACTTCTCTTCAAGGCATTCACATTGGACTTCCAAATCGATAACATTCATAGCATGTAAAACTGTAAGTAATCACATTTATGTGTTTGTAGGTCCCGAGATGTGGCTGTGGTTAAAGTGACCATGAATTTTGAACCCAATAAAGTGAATATTGAGAAGAAAAACTGCCGGGTAGAGGGAAAAGAAACAGTGTGCATAAACACTACATTGTGTTTTGATGCAAAATTAAAGTCCAAAAAAGACATGACGTATGAAGCTGGTAAGTGTAAGAAATATTTTAATAGGAAGTACTTTTGGCTCAGAGGACAATTTTTGTCTCATCATAATGAAATCTGTAGTATACTATAACTTCTCCTACCATAATGACCTGAACATTTTACATGCTCCTTTGAATGTTTTAAGACTTGAAAACATTCTGTTATGCAAAAACAGTAGGTCATGCAACCCAATAGATTCTGGAGAAAAAAACCAAAATTTTTGTATGTATTGGTCTCAACAATCCATAGTTCTTTTCATACTTCCCAATTTATTACAGACAATTGGGTGCTAAAAATAAAAGATACCAATTTAGAAACTGGACTTAAATGATCACCTTTTTCTTTCCCATGGCTTTCATAAAGGGTCACTTTCTCTTCTCTGGCCCCTTGTCAGAAAAGACTGGTATTGAGCAGGAATTGAATACTTTGCCTGACCTCACATCCTGAATCACATTGCTTTAATCTGAAGGTGACCGTGGTTTTTTAGAGTCAGATACATTATGTATGCTCTTAGGTATAACACATAAGTCTCTGTAAATCCTCACTCATTGCTACACTTTCTGAGGTAGTTTCTAAATGATGTTAAAATATGTTGGAGACATAGCTCTGCAGGTCATGACTGCAGAAAAGAACAAATATGTCAACAAATAAATAAATCCATGAGGCGGCTCTTCAGAGAGTTTGTGGAAATTTTCCATTATCTTTTTTTTTTTTTTAATGTTTTATGGTGAATTATGTAATCGTTTACATGGGAGAACATTAGCTTTATATTCATACTATCGTATATTGTTTCATTGCCATGGTTACAATCTCCTCCATGCATTATCACCCAACCAAAGGGTATACCCTGCAAGCCTGGCCCCGGTCATCAGCACACAGTCCCTCTCCCTCTTTGGGTCTAGAGTCCCCAACCACTCCATCTTTCCACGTCATCATCTCTGACAATACTGCTTTTCTGGGTAGGGTCTTACATTCCACTCTTCTCCCTTGATGGTTCCAGGGACCACGGCTCCTGGACTGCATAGTCAACTACTCCCTTCCTTTTCTACAAAATGTCCACCTTTACATTTCCAACCCTTGAAGTCAGTCCTGATAACAATTATTCACCATTGTACCACAAGGGACCTATCCCCATCTCCTTTCATTAGCCCTGTCCAGACAGATTGGACACTACTCAGTGGAGAGTCTACCTTCCTCTATACCCTCTGGATCTAGGTTCTCTCTTGAAAGCTTGTAAGCCAGTCACTTCTTGCCTTTGTAGCCCCCCCCCCCATTTGGGTAGCCAATGTCCAAGTTGTCCATCCCTGTCTACTCTGTATATGGAAGGGGTGGCAATGATCCTCATTGCAAAGATTTGTTCCCTCTTTTGAGCTACTGCATCCATAGTTGCAGGTCAAGTTCATCAAATTGTATCAGATTACTCTTTTTTCCTATTCTTCTTCTAGTTGAGCTCTGATCATCCAGTCATTGAAGCCAGGTCAAATGGGTATTATCTGCAAGTGTGGGTGTTCTTATGCATATGCCCTCTCTTCTTATCAGCTGGATGCTTCACTCTCCACTCTAGTCCTCTGTGGCTA
>NW_006408600.1:3602929-3609706 GCF_000296735.1 Chrysochloris asiatica | reverse complement strand
TCCTTGATGTCATCCCACAGGTCTTATGGTCTTTGTACATTAGTGTCTAATGCACCAAATCTGTTCTTGAGATAGTCTATAAATTCAGGTGGGATATGTTAACATCAAATCCATATTAAATGCAGAAAACAGTTCTGTAGAGTTTGTCAAACTAATCCTCAGAATGCTGAAAATCATTGTACTACTACTGTACTATTTTTGTTGTTGTTAAGTGTCCTCTAGTAAGTTCTGACTCATAGTGACTTTGTATATGGTTTCCAAGGAGTGACTGGTGGGTTTGAACCACTAACCTTGCTATTAGCCATCCAGTGCTTATCCTACAGTACCACACCAGGACTCCACTGTAGTGTAGATATGATAAGTAATAAAACTTTTTGTGGATTAATTCCGGGTTAGATTTTTTGCAATACTAGTTTGATTATTTGTTCCTTAAGAAAACTATTTCAATTAAATGTTTCTGTCAATTGTATTTTTTATGTTTGTAGATTTGCAGTACCGTGTCACACTAGATTCACTAAGACAGATATCACGAAGTTTTTTCTCTGGAACTCAAGAAAGAAAGATTCAAAGAAACATCACAGTTCGAGACTCAGAATGCACTAAGCACTCCTTCTACATGTTGGCAAGTAAATCATGTATTATAGCTGCCTTATTCCAAATCAATATTAAAGTTGTTGTTGTTGTTGTTGTTTTTAAGTGTTTTCCAGTCAGTTCTATGGAGTGGTTGATGGGTTTAATCCACCAACCTTGTGGTTAGCAGTCCATTGCTTATCTTACATCACACCAGAACTCCGTACAGTTATCTTATTTCAAGCCATTCAAGTTCTTATTGTCTTATTCAAACTACACACCATAGAGTAAACTTTATTTTGTCAGTTCACTACCTTTAAAAAATCACAATTCTGATTTTCTTATTTCCAAATACATTTCATAAAACTCTCTTTAGCTTTTCTTATGATGTTTTCAGACATACTATGGAATAGCAAATGGCAAAGTTAAAGATAGACCTGTATTTATTCATTTGTTCTGCTAATTTGAATACAATCATTTAATGTTTATGAACCTCATCTGTGAAATGTGGATGTTAAATGGTAATTGCCCTGAAGGCAGACTACTTGGCTATTGCTTCCTGGGGTCTCTTCTTATTCCATGATCCTTGCTAAAAGAAAGTAATTCATTTAAAATTTTTGAAGTTCTTTTGGATTATAATGGATACTCTCAATATTTGCTTCTGGAGTCAGACAAACTTAGACTCATATGAAAGCTTTCCTGTATTCTGAATGACTCTGAAACTCATTTTCCCATCTGCAAAATTAAAACCATAATAGTTTTTCACCTAGGAGGGTTATTGAAGTGATTAGATGTAATATATGAGCTTTACATCAGTAAATGATAGCTGCTATTGATGATAATCTCTAAGTTTCAATCATATCCACATAGTCTATATCTATTTGTTGTTGTTAAGTGCCCTTAAGTGGGTTCTGACTTATAGTGACTCAGTAAAGGGTTTCCAAGGAGCAGCTGGTGGGTTTGAACTGCCAACTTCATAATTCACAGTCCAGTGGTGATCCCATAGTGCCACACCAGGAGTCCAGTCTATACATCACTTCACGTAAAATGCCTGCAGCTGTAACACTATATTACATTAATGAATTGCAACTCATTTCAAAGAACGCTTGCCTATCTGGAGTTGAGAGATTTTTCAAAAGTACAGCATAGTCATTTTTAGTTCCAGGACTCAAAAGAAATGATTTAGTTATGCAAGTAGCTCTGAGGGATATACCCTGATATGACAAAGTATGATATGACCCATGGTTCCAGCAGGGCCCTCTTAGGAGCATTAGGTGAGTCAGTTGGTCGTAATCTGAAGCCTCTGCATATCATCTGTTTCTTTTTCAGGGCCGAATGGCAGCCTCTATTCAGTGAGGCAAAAGCCTGATGAGGTCATATGTCAGCTTAGATGCACGAGAATGATCCAGGGGCAAAAAGAGAAAGTCCTAACAGTGTCAGAGCATGTATAATACATTTTATGTTTCAACCTTTAGGACAAGCATGACTTTCGGGACTCGGTGAGGATAACTTTGGATTTTAATCTTACTGATCCAGAAAATGGACCCGTTCTTGATGATGCTTTACCAAACTCAGTACATGAATATGTAAGTCCTTTTAAAGTTTTTATTGTGAGTTATGTGTTAGTTTACAGTTAGTTTACGTGGGTGAACATTATCTTTACACTCATCTTATCATATTTTGTTTCATTGCAATGATCACAATCCCCTGCATGCATCATCAAACACCCAAAGGGTACACCCCATGCACCTGCCCCCCGCTGCCAGCACACAACCCCTCTCCCTCCCTGTGTCCAGTCCCCAGCCGCTCCTTCTGTCCATGCCATTGCCTCTGCCTCCATCCCTAGTGTCACTGCCTCAGATTAAATAAAAAAGTTTTGGAATACCTATTTGTGAATGTTGTTGTTATGTGCTGTGGAGTCGATGCCGACTCATAGCTACCCTATACAGGGTTTCCAAGATTAAAAACACATGTACCTCCAAACCAATTACATGTAAAATAAAGAACAAAAACGATAAAACGATTAGATTTTTTTTACACTTTTCCCAATTCTCCTAACTTCATATTGTTGAAGTTTAAGGGAATTAATAAATGATACCCATTTTTACTTTATCCAAATTTATGGTGCACACAAAGAAAGATATAAACATCAAGCCAATGGAGATTCAAATCTCCCTTTATTATTAACAAAGATTGGTTGCAATGCATGGTTTAGGTATAGGTCAAAATTGAGTGTCCTCAGATTTAACCACAGACTTGAGCCACAGATAACCATTGAGGCCACTGGTGATGCAAATTAATTAATCATAAGCCTTCTTCATGGAGGTATAAAATTTACAGAATGTGATGCATGCTTCTTGGGGTCATATTGCCATCCCACGAACAGGAGAGATAGGAAGGAACTGAGCTGTGCTCACCCAGATTCTGCTTCTAAATTTGCAATCAGAGTCCACTACCTCATCTTTAAGAAAAAGTAAATTCTAAGTAGAAAAGGAGCCTGGTCACAAGGGTTGCATGGATAGAGGAAACATTAGGGATGGGAAATCAGTTCCCCACACACTTACCTTTGGCCCTCTCATCCTTCCTTCTAAAGATACTTATGGAGTGTCCTATACATATGAGTTATTGGAACTTACAATCCAGCCAGGAATGTTGCTGTTGATAGCTGGCATTTAGTCCACTCTGACTCATGGTAACCTTACGTCTAACAGATGAAGTGCTGCCTAACCCTGCATTATTGTCATGATGATCAACATATTTGAGTTTATCATTGTGTTTATCTTGTCAGTCCATCTCACCAAAGGTCTCCCTCTCCCAAATTGGCCCTCTATTTCACTAAACATTATGTTCTTCTCTAAAAATTGATCTTTTCTGATGATATGTCCAAACAAATGATTCAGATGTTGGTTTCTAACCCATCTGTCAGCTTGTCGTACTGTGACAGCTTTTGTATTGCCATGTTGCTGGAAGCTATGCTGCCTGTATTTCAGTCACCCAAGACAGACAGATTTCAGCGAAGCTTCCAGACGAAGGCATACCAGGAAGAATGCTAAAAATTATCCAATGAAAATTCTATGGAAAACCTAGGATGAAGCAGGTGTTAAATATTGACAGTCCAGTCGGTGCTATGGAGGAGAATTTTATAACTTTATGGAGCTTCTACCTAGTCAAGGAACACTACTCTAGTGTTAAGATAACTTAATTTGAAACTTGAAAGATGTGATAATTTTCTGTTGTATTTAGAGGAATTGGAAGAGTAGTGTTCCAGGAAAAGGGTTGTTATTGTTAATTGCCAATGAATAGGTTCTGACTCATAGCAACCCTGAATAGAGTTTCCAAGGAGTGGCTGGTGAGTTTGAACCACTGACCTTGTGGTTCAAACCAACCATTCAATCTAGTGCTTATCCTACAGAGCCACACCAGGACTCCAGGCTAAGGATAATGGGTAGTATGTGTGAAGGTCCTGAGGTATAAATGAAACTAAACTAAACTCATCAGTATGGCTGAGGCTAAACCTTTTGATTGAAATTCATTACATTCATAACTATTGGATTTTGATTATTTTTAATAGAAACATTCATAATTAAAGTTAAGTATTAACATGTTATCTGATATATTTAGAATTTGTTGTTAAGCGCTGTCGGGTTGTTTCCCAACTCTGTGAGCCTCCATAGGCTTTCTAAGGAATGACTTGTGGGTTTGAACCACTGACTTTGTGGTGAACAATGCTTGATTTGACTTTTGAAGGTTTTCTACATTGGCAAATTAAGGCTAGTAGAAAAAATTCTGTGAAAACTATGCAGCCTTAAAAGGTGTAGAAGGATGTATATCCAAAAGTAAAAGTTTTATTTTCTCTCCTATAAATTACCAAAACTAATATAAAACTCAGTAGGATCTCTGAAGTACTGAAATCTATGCTCTTTATGAATTGCTTAGCTGATTTTGGCAACATGTCCACTCTGCTATCAATATTAATAGGCAATTTTTTAATAATCCTTAACTAAATTTTGAAAACATAATTTTCTGTTTGTATTGCAGATACCCTTTGCCAAAGATTGTGGAAACAAGGAAAAATGTATCTCAGACCTTAGCCTACAAGTATCCACAACAGAAAAGGGTCTGCTGATTGTCAAGTCCCACAGTGATAAGTTCAACATCAGCCTAACCGTCAAAAATACAAAGGACAGTGCCTATAACACCAGAACTATCACACAGTATTCTCCAAACCTAATTTTCTCAGGAATTGAGGTAAACTTTTAGTTATTCAATCATTTATCCATCTTTTTCTAATGATCATATTTTAAACTACTTTTCATATGACTGAACTAAATGTTTTTATTATATGGATTTCACAAAGTAAGTACTCACTCGCGGTGAAAGCACCAAACTTTCTTTTAAGCTTTTGTCTTTTGTTTTATTTTTATTCTATATTTCTCCTTAGATTGAGTGTGAGAAACAATGGATGGCATACCAAATTGTATGCTTCACAGAGTTCATAAATGGTTGAAATTGAGACTGAGCTAAAGAAATTAGCCAAACCCCAAACAGTTTAACAGAGGTGTACAGAGAGAGGCACTGTTGAGCAGTATTAACATGCAGAGAAAGCAAAAACTCCGTTTTTCTCTTTTTATGCACAACACCATGGCTTGGGTCAGGTGCACCTTAGTCTTCAAGGTGACATTTTGCTCTTCAACACTTTAAAAAGGTCTCGTGCCGCAGATTTGCCTAATGCAACAGATCTGTGTTGGAAGAAGTGCAGCCAGAGTGCTCCTTGGAGGTCAGCATGGCCAGACTTCGTCTCTCATATTTCGGACATATTGTCAGGAGGGACCAGTCTCCAGAGAAGGATATCATGTTTGGTAGGGTGGAGGGTCAGAGAAAAAGAGGAAGACCCCCAACGAGATAGACTGGCAAAGTTGCAGCATCAGTGGGCTCAAGCGTGGCAATGATAGTGAGGTTGGTCCAGGATCGGACATTGTTTCATTCTGCTGTGCATAAGGTCGCTATGAGTTGGTACTGACTCGATGGCACCTTACAACAACAACAATGCAAAAGACATTGGCGATATGTGTCTTAAATGGATGCATCTTATTTATTTACAAAAGATTTTTGTTGTTCGGGCAATAGCACTTATTTGTGTAAGATATTTTGTCAGGCTTCAATAGCATTTCAAAATTCGAACTTTGCTTTATTCTGATATCCTAGTAAACCTCTTGATGCACTATTCCAAATGTATTTATATGAGTTAATTATATAAATGATTCAAATTGAGTCAGTATAGTTATTATATATCACAGTATATGTCATATGTGCAGTTGCTGTAAATTCAGAGTTGTCACTACAATTTTTTCTCTATTTATGAGGATATTACTTAGGGATATGATAACTAAAGTAGGCTTGCAAAAATGCTATATATTATTATCAAATATTTTTTATTTAACCAAGTATATTAACAAAATTTTCTCCCATGTTAAAAATCACTGCCTGCATGCTCCTTCCACTGACTAATGGCCAGGGCAGAAGCAGAGGTAGAAAATTCACTGTGCATTTCCTTTATTTTAATTAATAATAACAAAAACAAGGATAATTAGCTATGCTTGAGCTGGACTATATTCTAGGCAATATTCTGAAGGCTCCTCTTACTTAATCCCATTAATATTTTTGTAAGTAGTAATTACAAAGGTTCTAAAATAATCCTTTTGTCCATCTCTGTAATTATGTTAGAGGTATGATTTTTTTCTTACTTGTTAGGACATAATATAATGTTGTGTTTCACATTCAATGGTATCTTAAATTTAATGAATTATGGTAAGATTAGCCCTTGTTTTTGTTGATGTTAGGTGCCATCCAGTCAGAATCGACCTATAGCGATCTTATGCACAGCAGAATGAAACACTGCCCGTTCCTGGTGCAACCTCACTACTGTTGCCATGCTTGAGTCTAGCGATGCTGCCACTTGGCAAATCCATCCCTTTGGGGGTCTTCCCCTTTTTCTCCACCCTCCACCTTACCAAACATGATATCCTTCTCCAGTGACTGGTTCCTCCTGACACTATATTCGAAATATGAGAGATGAAGTTTGGCCATCTTGGCCTTCAAGGAACACTCTGGCTGCACTTCTTCCAAAATGGATTTATTGGTTCTTTTGGCAGCCCATGGCACTTTCAGTATTCTCCTCCAGCACCATAACTCAAAAGCATCAATTCT
>NW_006408600.1:3601624-3602829 GCF_000296735.1 Chrysochloris asiatica | reverse complement strand
CCCCCTTTAGTATGGGTTCTTTTTCTTAGTCTTTTACAGTATGGTCCTATGCAGTATTTCTCCTTTTGTGACTGACTAATTTCACTCAATATAATGTCCTCAAGGTTCATCCATATTATGTGATAATTTATAGCTTCCTTGTTATTCTTCAAGGTAGCATAATATTCCTTTGTGTGTATTTACCACAGATTTGTTTAGTCCAATGTGTCATTTGAATTACTGACCACTGTTCCCATGAGTGTTAATTGTAGATCCAAGGGAAATGAAGTCTTTGACAACTTCAATCTTTTCTCCATTTTCCATGATATTATTTACTGTTCCAGTTGTAAGGACTTTTGTTTTCTTTACATTGAGGTGCAATCTATACTAAAAGCTGTGATCTTTAATCATCATCAATAAGTATTTGAAGTCCTGTCTTTCAGCAAGCAAGGTTATATCATCTATACATAACAGGTAGTTAATGAGTCTTCCTCTTATCCTGATGCCCCATTCATCTTCATGTAATTCAACTTCTCGGATTATTTACTCAGCATACGGATTCAATAAATAGGGTGAAAGAATACAACCCTGGTGCACAGCTTTTCTAGTTTTAAAATTTTCAGTATTTCCTTGTTCTGTTTAAATGATTGCCTCTTGGTCTATGTGCAGGTTCTTCATGAGCACAATCAAATATTCTGGAATACCAATTCTTCAATGTTATCAATAGCTTGTCATGATTCACACAGTTAAAAACCTTTGCATATTCAATAAAACACAACTTAACATCTTTCTGGTACTCTCTGATTTCATCCAACATCTGTTTGATGTCAGCTGTGATATATACTTCCACAACTTATTCTGAAGGTTGATTGAGTTTTGGGAAGTTCCCTATTGATGTACTGTTGCAGCCATATTATTGATATTATTATATTGATGATTTCTGCATTCTGTTGGTTCACCTCTATTTGGAATGGGCACAAATATGGATCTTTCCCAGTCTGTTGGCTAGGTAGCTCTCTTCCAAATTTCTAGGCATAGATGAGTGAACGCCTCCTGTCCTACATCAGTTTGTTGAAAGATTTCAGTTTGTGTTCTTTCAATTCCTGAGCCTTGCTTTTTGCCAACATCTTCAGTGCATCTTAGATTTCTTCCTTCAGTACCATCTGTTCTTTGTCATATGCTACTTCTTGAATACCAATTTTTTCTTTTTGATACAGTGACACTGT
>NW_006408600.1:3590784-3598996 GCF_000296735.1 Chrysochloris asiatica | reverse complement strand
GTAGTCAATTTGATTTCTATGTATTCCATCTGGTGAGGTCCATGTGTATAGTTGGCTCTTACACTATAGCGTAGTCGGTACGAATGGAGCTGAGAGATGCAAGGTCAGCAGTTAGAAACTGCCAGCTGTTCCGCGGGAGAAATATGAGGCTTTCTGCTCCTGTGAAGATTTACAGCATTGGAAACCCTATGCAGGGTCGCTATGAGTTGGATCCCACTCCACGGCTCTGAGGTGGTTTTGAACCACTGACCTCATGGTTAGCAGTTCAGTGCTTACCCTAAGCACCACACCCTAGGACTCTTCCATAAAGACAGCTGTTCAGTGTCATTGAGTAGGTTTTGACTCAGAGTGACTTTGAATAGGGTTTCTGAGGAGCAGCTGTAGGGTTTGCACTACCAATCTTGCAGTTCAAACCATCCTTACAGTCTAGAGCATAATTTATCCTACAGTGCCACACCAGGACTGCCCATAAAGTTTACAGCATTGAAAATTGCTTGGGGCAATTCTATCCTGTCCTCTAGAGTTAATCTGAGTTGAAATCAATTAAGAGGTCAAAGGTGATTCCTGTTCAGAGCCCATGTGCTTACCCACTAAGTAAACCCATCTAATAACTAACTTACATTGTTGACGTCTCTGTGTCATCCAGTAAATGTAAATTCTTCCCTCCAACCAACAAAATCTCCCTGTAAAGTAAGCACTTCTGTTGCAGTTGTACAATGGAAAATCTAGGCCGGAGAGCTCCGTGTGCGTTGTCCTGCAGTCATCCTCAAAGTAACTGATTGTTCAGGTATCCTTAGAGTCTGGGACATGTGACCCCAGGATGCTGTGACTCTCCCAACTAAATTGAGAAACTAATGTGGCAAAACAGTCAACCAAGGGACAACTGGGAAAATTTTAGGAGACCAAGATCAAATAGGCAGCCTGCGAGCTTGCTTTAATTCTTTCTACATTTTTTTTCTAGGCTATTCAAAAAGACAGTTGTGAATCTAATCATAATATCACATGTAAAGTTGGATATCCTTTCCTGAGAAGAAAAGAAGAGGTAAGCAGATTATATATATATATATAAAAAGGCATGTGGGAATATGGATATGAAAATTAATGTTCTCAAAGGCAAATACATAAATCTTCCTAAATTAAATTGGGGTTATATGAATGATTGTTAAAATGTTTGACAGCTAGAATCAGAAGCCAGTTGTTTCATGAATCAACCTCAAATACCAAGACCAAATTAAGAATGCATTGTTGTTTTAGGTGCTGTCAAGTCAGCTGGAACTCATAGTGATCCTATGCACAACAGAATGAAACACTGTCAGGTCTTGCACCATCCTCACAATTTGTTATGTTTCTGCCACTGCTACAACCACTGAGTCAGTCCTTATTATTAGGGATCTTCAATATGGTCCTCTGCTTTTTCAAGCATGACGTCATTTTCCAGGGACTGTGGTTTCCCCATGACAACATTCCAAAATCAAACACCAAGACAAAAATAAAATTTTATACAGGATCATTTATCTGATAAAATGCAACTGGGAAATTCTGATAGTGGAGTTTCTATACAGGAGACTTTTTAGACTGTGGGAAGAAGAAAACAGATTGATTTAGAATATCTTTAACACTTTCATTGGGCACTAAACAACAACAACAAAATTAGTATTAAGTAAGGAGGAAAATATTCAACTGACCAAAATGATTAAGATATTTTACATATTGACTTAGACTTTACAAAACAAAGCACTAGTCCACATATTTCACCTTTATCACATTATAATATTTTATGAGATTTCAGAACAGATTCCTGACACCTTTAATACACATATTAAACAGACAATAATATTCTGATAAACATTGATTGAGCAGTCTGGAAATGGCAGGTTTATATTTGTATAATGAAATCTTTAGGCTCTTCTTGTAGCAAATGAGAAGTTGAAACGATGGTTCCCTTCCTGCACCTGCTGTGAGAACCAGTGATCCAGGAAGCTAACTATCAATCATAGACAAACCCATTAAACTCAGTAAGTTTGAAGGAGCTCTGGTAGTGTAGTGGTTATGAATCGGGCTGCAAACCACAAGGCCAGGAGTTGGAAACTACCAGCTATTCCGCGAGAGAAAGATGAGGCTTTCTGCTCCCATAAAAATTTACAGCCTCGGAAACCCTGTACAGGGTCGCTATGGGTCGGAACCAATCCCACGGCACGTAACAACAACAACATGTCCATTGTGATGCTGGAAGCTAAGCCACCAGTATTTTAATAACAGCCGAGTTGACCATGGTGAACAGGTTTCAGCCGAGCTTCCAGATTTAGAAAAACTGTGAAGAAGGAGAGGCAGACTACTTATGAAGGTTTAGCCATTGAACATATTAGGAATAGCAGCAGATCACTGTAAGATAGAGTGCTGAAAAACTAAAAGGTTATGAAGAGCAACAGAACATTATCAGACATAGTGAAATAATATTAATCCCTCAGCTTGGAAAGCACTTAAAATATGACTGGGAAAGAGCAGCCTCCTCAAAGTCAAGTTGACTGTGATGACATGAATGGAGTTAAGCTTCCAGGACCTTCATTTATTGATGGGGCACAACTCAAAATAAGGAGAAACAGCAGCAAACAACCATTAATAATTGGAACATGGCATGTATAAAGTATAAAATGGAGAAAATTGGAAGTTGTCAAAAATGAAATGGAAGACAAAAAGATTGGTATCCTAGGCATTCTTGAACTGTAACAGACTGCTTTTGGCCATTTTGAATCAGAAAAACATTTGCTTTACTATGCTGCGAATATCAAGTTGCAGAGGAATGATGTTGCATTCATCATCAAAAAGAAAATTTGAAGATCTATCCTAAAGTACCTTGTGTAGCACTGTGGGCTAATGTGTCAGACAGCAAAGTCATTTGAACTGCAAGGTCGGTGGTTTAAGCTCACCAGCTGTTCCTCGGAAACCCTATGCAGGGTCGCTAGGGGTCGCAATCGACTCGACGGCACTTAGCAACAACATCCTGAAGTACAACACTATCTGTGATAGGATAATATCTTTACACCTACATAAAGAAGACCAACTAATACCACTATTATTCAAATTTACATGCCGACCACTAAAATCAATGCGTATTAAATTGAAATCCACCAGCTTCTTCAGTTTGAAAATAATCACACATGCAAACAAGATGCATTTATAATTAGTGGTGATTGGAATGCTCACGTTGAAAACATAGAGAAAGGAACAATATGGAATATATAAATGATGCTGGAGATCACATGATTAGAAATTTGTAAGACCAATGACTTATTCATTACAAATACCTTTTGCAAACAACATAAAAGAAAATACCCCTAGACTTCACCAGATGACATGTACAGGAATCACATTTATTACATTTGAGGGAAGAGATGATGGAAAAGTTCAATATCATCTGTTAAAGCCAAGGACAGACTGTGTAATAGACCTGAATTTCTCATATGCAAATTCAGACTGAAGCTGCAGAAAATTAAAACAAAGTTCAGAAGAGCCAAAATATGACCTTGAATATATCATACCTTATTTTAGAGATCATCTCAATAACAGATTTGATGCATTAGACACTAATGACTGAAGGCCAGAAGAGTTGTGGGATGACATCAACATTATCAGACAGGAAGAAAGCAAAAGGTCATTAAAAATACAGGAAAGAAAAGAAAGACCAAAATGAATATCAGAAAATTCTCTGAAACTTGCTATCCAGTGAGAGATGCTAAAGCAAGTAGAATAAAGTAAGTCAAGTTGATAAAGAAAAAATTTTAAAGAACAGCTCAAGAAGACAAAATAAAGTAATAATAATGCAATGTGCAAAGACCTGAAGACCTAAAGTTATAAAACCAAAAGAGAAGAACATAGTCAGCATTTCTCAAGCTGAAAGAACTGGAAAAAAAAAAAAAAAAATTGAGCCTCAACTTACAGTACTGAAGGATTCGTCTGTCAGATTGCCAGATTGTGGTGCCTTGCATATTGGTATAATAATGCTGGAAGCTATGCCACAAGTATTTCAAATACCAGCAGGGTCACTCATGGTAGACAGGTTTCAGCTGAGCTTCCAGACTAAGATAGACTAGGAAAAAGAGGTAGATTACTTTTGAATGTTCAGCCATTAAAAACCTAATAGCAGTGGAACATTGTCAGATAGAGTGTCAGAATATGATAACATTATGACTAGCACCAGAATACTGTCAGATATAGTACTGGAAGGTGAGCCCTTCACGTTGGAAGACACTCAAAACACAATGGGCCTTCTCGAAGTAGAGTTGATCCTGATGATGACACGAATACAGAAAACCTTTTGGGACCTTCATTTGCTGGTGGGACACAACTCAAAATGGGGAGAACTGCTGCAAATATCCATTAGTAATTAGAAGATGGAATTTATGAAGTATGAATCTAGGAAAACTAGAAGTTATGAACAATAAAATGGAGCACATAAAGATCAATATCCTAGGCATTAGTGTTGAAGAGCAAAAATGTCAGCTTGAGGACTAAAGGTGCGCCTGACCCAAGCCATGGTATTTGCAATAACCTCATATGCATGTGGAAGCTGGGCAGTGAATAAGGAAGACCCTAGAAGAATTCATGCTTTTGAGTTATGGTGTTGGAGGAGAATATTGAAAGTGCCATGGACTACCCGTAGAACCAACAGATCCATGTTGGAAGAAGTGTAGCCAGAGTGTTCCTTAGAGGCCAAGATGGCCAAACTTCATCTCTGATACTTTGGACATATTGTCAGGAGGGACCAGTTGCTGGAGAAAGATATCATGTTTTGTAAGGTGGAGGGTAAGAGAAAAAGAGGAAGGCCCTCAGTGAGATGGATTGGCCAGGTGGCAGCATCGATGGACTCAAGGGTGGCAATAGTAGTAAGGTTGGCCCAGGATCGGGCAGTGTTTTGTTCTGCTGTGCATAAGGTCGCTATGAGTCGGTACCAAGTCACTTGAGGGTACCTGATAACAACAGTGAGCAGAAATGAACTGATATTGGTCATTTTGAAACATTCAGTCATATGGTTCACTATGTTGAGGACAAAATCAAGAGAAATCGTGTATTGTTCATCATCAAGAAGAACGTTTCAAAACTTGTCGAAGTACAGTGCTGTCTATGATAGGATAATGTACATACATACACCTACAAAGAGGACAGTTTAAGGACTAAGGTGTGTCTGACCCAAGCCATGGTATTTTCAATAATCTCACATGCATGTGAAAGTTGGACAGTGAACAGGAAGACCGTAGAAGAAGTGATTCATTTGAGTTATGGTGTTGGAGGAGAATACTGAAAATAGCACGGACTGCCTAAAGCACCAATAGATCTGTGTTGGAAGAAGTACAGCCAGAGTGCTCCTTGGAGGCCAGGATGGCCAGACTTTGTCTGTCATACTTCAGACATACTATCAGGAACTACCAGTCACTGGAGTAGGCTGTTATGCTTGGTAAAGTGGAGGGTTGGAGGAAAAGACCACAACCTTTGGTATGGGTTGTACCTCAATGTAAAAAAGAAAAATCTTCACCACTGGACCAATAAACCACATCCAAATAAAGGGAGAGAAGAGATTGATTGGCACAGTGGCAGCAGCAGTGGGTTCAGGAGTAGCAAAGAATGTGAGTTTGACCCAGGACCAGGCAGTGTTTCGTTCTATTGTACATAAGGTCACTATGAATTCGTACTGACTCGGCCCCGAACAACAGCAATAAGTGTGTCAGAACCAACTTGACAGCACTTTAACAACAACATCGCTAGTACATCTTGCTTGGTAAAATGGAGGGTCAGCAAAGGTCATGAAGATGGATTGATGCAGTGACAGCAGCACTGGACTCAAAAATAACTATTGTGGATGGCACTGGACCAGCAAGTGCTTCCTGTGTCATAAGCCGAAGCAACTTGAGGGCACTTAGCACGTGCCCATTTTTGTCATTGTTGTAAGTGCTGTCAAGTCAGTTTCTACTCATAGCCCCACTATATAGGGCTTCTGAGAAGCAGCTGGCAGCTTGGAACTTCCAATTTAGTGGTCCCCAATCCAATGATGAAGTCCTGGTGTGGCGCTGTGGGCTAATGCGTCAGGCTGCAAAGTTGATTGAACTGCAAGGTCAGTGGTTCAAGCTCACCAGCTGCTCCTTGGAAACCTCATACAGGGTTGCTATGGGTCGAAATTGACTCAACAGCACTTAAGAACAACAACAACAATCCAATGCTGATCCTACAGACACACCAGGAGTCCATTTTAGCTTTATGGAAATTTTTTTTTAAAGTACAAGTTTACTTTTGGAATCTCAGCAAATTGTTTGTTTCTTAACTATCTCAAGCAATACTTAGATTGTGTGCTTCTGTTATTCTATGCTACCAAGTCCATTACAACTCTAGCAACACTCTGTATGTCATCCTCACAATCATTGTTATGTTTGAGCCCCTGTCTTTCCTACAAATCTGTAAAACAAACCCTTTTGCAAATAAGATTTGCAAATAAAGAATCTTATTTGCAAAAGGGTTTGTTTTACAGATTTAGTTCATATCTGTACCTTTCTTTAATTTTCCGTGGAGTCAGGAGAAATGTTGAAAATGGGAGATATTTTAGAAATTGTGGCCGTGTGGTTAAAGCAGTCAGCTGCTAACCAGAGGTTGATGGTTTGACCCCACCAGCTCCCTCAGTTTCTCTAAAGATTTCCAGCCTACGGGAGAGTTCTAACCAATGAAAGTTGGAATTGATTCTATGGCAATAGGTTTTGGTATGGAAAAGAGAAGTTAATCCGTAAATAACTTTAACATGGGCTTTACATTTAGACTATTTTTTATTTCAAGATCTAGAATTCTAGTTTAAATTTTCAGGGTCAGGGCTATATGCAACAGGCAGTTTCTTCAGGCCCGTTTCTCTGCTAGTGTCTAGGTGTGAAGTCTCATCAGAAAGGCATACTTATGTGCACAAGACAGTCCGTGAGCATAAGGACCATAAGGAAAAGCAGATGGTGGCAAAGGAGCGCTCTGATTTCATCCTATTCTGCTGTAGTTAAAACCCACCCAGTAAACCTACTACTGAAATTAGGGCTACCATTTTAAAATTAGAAGATAATTGCAAAGACTGCAGATTCTTACTAGAAACATTTAAAATGTAATTCTAAATACGCCAGAGGAAAAAAAAAATACTTGAAGTTTCTAAATTAATGCAGTCCTAACTGACTAACCCCTGGGTTGTGCAAATGGCTAAGTTCTCAACTAGTGGTAGAGAGGTTGGCAGTTGGAATCTACCCAGTGGCTAGCCTGGCAGTCTGCTTCAAAAAGGTCACAACGTGGAAAATGCTCTGGAACACTTCCACTTTGCAATAGGAGTCTCCGTGAGTTGGAATCATCTTAACAGAAACAGACAACAATTCGTAATTACAATGTTTATTATTGTGATTCTAATAATGTTATATCACTGCATACAAAGGGTCTTAAAAAGTTGGTGGGAAATTCCCTTAGCTTTTAATTTCAATTTTTTACAAGCTTTGTGAAGCCACCTCCTATGCTGTGATTATAATTAATGTAATTTAATAAAATAGGATGTTATTCTTCATGATAACCATCTCTGATTTGTATAGATAATTATGTTTAATTATTGAATAAAATGTTTGAATTCAGCATTAATATGCAGTATCCATGTGGATATTATCACATATGCACATCTAAAATTAATATGATTATTAATATAATTAATATGATTATTGCATATTCACAAATCTATCTAGATAATAGTTTTTATCACATTCACAATTTGAATTTAGGTAATGTCATTATATAAATTAAATGCTTTATTCAAAGTAAATATTTCATCATATTACTGAACTAAATATATATGTATTTTATTTCAAAGGTGACTTTCAAAATATTATTTCAGTTTAACACATCTTATCTCATGGAAAATGTGATCATCCATTTAAGTGCAACCAGGTTAGTATTTACATGTGTGCTTGAGTTTATGTCTACACATACATATTATATGCAGATATGATTCCTTTCACTTATTTAGAATATTTTGCTCTATAAACTCACTGAAAGCTTCTTACAGATTATATGGGATCAGTATAAATGGAAGGCAATAGGTCACTTCATTTCATAAAAAGACAATATTTCTCAAGCAGAGGTAATTGAAGAAAAACCTTCCAGCCTCGGCTTTCATTATTGAAGGATTCTCTGGGCAAATTATTAAATGATGCAGAAA
>NW_006408600.1:3580877-3589489 GCF_000296735.1 Chrysochloris asiatica | reverse complement strand
ATCAACACACATGGAAGCAGCAGTCAAGAAATCAAATGATGTATTTCATTAGGCAAATCTGCTGAAGAGGACCTTTTTATAGTGTTGAAGCACAAAGATGTCAGCTTGAGGACTAAGGTGCACCTGACCCAAGTCATGGTATTTTCAATAACCTCATATGCATGTGAAAGTTGGCAGTGAATAAGGAAGATCATAGAAGAATTGATGCTTTTGAGTTATGGTGGTGGAGGAGAATATTGAAGGTGCCATGGGCTGCCAAAAGAACCAACACATCTGTGTTGGAAGAAGTACAGCCAGAGTGCTCCTTAGAGGCCAGGATGGCCTAACTTCAGCTCTCATTCTTCAGACATATTGTCAGGAGGGACCAGTCACTGGAGAGGCAAATCATGTTTGGTAAGATGAAGGATCAGAGAAAAAGAGTAAGACTCTAGTGAGATGGATTGGGAAACTGGCAGCATCAATGGGCTCAAGTGTGGCAACAATTGTGAGGTTGACCCAGGACCAAGCAGTGTTTTGTTCTGTTGTGCATTAGCGTTGCTATGAGTCAGTACTGACTTAATGGCACCTAACAACAACAATATGAATATTTAGCAAACTAAGTAAATTTCCATTTAAATTATGAGTTCTATGAGTTATAGAATATTATATAATCATATATCACTTAATTTCTGTGAAATTACATTTAAATTCATTTAGAATTTCATAGGCTCTGATAATTAAAAAAATTTATTGGCTGACCAACTGAATCATTATCTGGTCCAAAAATTTTATATTGTCCTTTTATAATTCAATAAATTGTATTCGTGTCAGTTCAATCTTCTTAACATCAGACTTTGCATTCCAGTAAATTAATATAGTGATTCTTCTAGCCATAGTCTTTTTAAACTCCCACCAAAGGAGTCTAAGAAGGGCTGATGGGTTCGATGGTTCACTTCAGGGTTGTTGTTAAACAGATTGTTTATTGTAAATTCTTAGAAACCTAATGAGGGAATTGGTCCCTGGGTTACCATCCTTCTGGGCATAAAATGAGCCATCTCAGAAGCAGGAGGCATATGTCACTACAATCAAGAAGAGCCAGGAGTGGAGCATTATTCTTTCAACCCTGTGCATTGAACCCCCTCAACCTAGGGACAGAAAGCTGTGACACTGGAGGAGTAGCAAAGGAGGGACAGAGGAGAAGAAGTAGCAGGTCTGAAAGTCAGAGCACCAGACAGCCCACAGAGCCCACAGAGCAAGTAAAGCTGAGTGACTTTGGGCAGAAGGCTAGCTTGCAGAGAGGGGTGCCTCCAAGCACTTAATTGATGGAACTAGTCTACTGATCCATGGAGCTAGAGCCAAGTGCCTTCAACAGCACCCAAATACTAACTCAGATAAAAATTTCACAAAAGTCAAATAAAGCTACAAAACTGACTACAGGAAACCAGAGGTGTTAAGCACTGAACAGCAACAACTCAAAACAAAAATGGGAAACAAATGTGTAACTATAGAACTTCTATATGAAGAGGAAGTCAGGGCAATGTAGAGGAAAAAGATAAACTTCAGGGTAACCACAAAGAGAGTTAATAGAGCTAATCACCAAAATAAAAAGGTAATTTTTTAAAAGCTCAGTAAACACAAAAACAGTAATCATAGAAAAAGAAAATCCACATACAAAAAATAATAGCATAGAAAATAAAAAGTATTAAAGAAACCATTAATACAACAAAAGAAAAACATGGAAAAATAATTAATTCATACCTATCAAAGAGCTCTGGTAGCGTAGTGGTTACAAATCAAGCTGTTAAACTCAAGGTCTGCTGTTCGAAACTACCAGCTGTTCCGCGGGAGAAAGATGGGTCTTTCTGCTCCCGTAAAGAATTACAGCCTTAGAAATCCTGTACAGGGTCACTATGAGTCGGAACCGACTCCACGGCACACAACAACAACAACAACATCATTAATCACATTGAATGCAAATGGACTAAATGCATCAGTCAAGAGAAAAAGATTTAAAAAAATGACCATCAGTATGTTACCTACAAGAGACACGTTTTATACATAAAGACATATAAATTTAAAATCAAAGGATAGAAAACTATATCAAGCATATAGTAATCAAAAAGAGCAGAAATAGTAATAATAATTTTGAGTAAAAACCTACTATAAGAGACAAAGAAGAGTATAATGTAATGATTAAGGAGTGAATTCATTAAAAAGATATGCAAATAATAGATATTTGTGTACTCAATGAAAAAGCCACAAAATAAATAAAACTAACAGAATTTAAACAAGGAATATAAAGTTTTACAATAATTGTGAGGATGGTGTTGGTTGGTTGGTTATGTGCCGTGGAGTTGGTTCTGACTCATAGTGACCTTGTATGGGATTTCTGAGGCTGTAAATCTTTACGGGAGCAGAAAGCCTCATCTTTCTCCCAAGGAACAGCTGGTAGTTTTGAACTGCTGACCTTAAGATTTGCAGTCCGGTTCGTAACCACTAGGCTACTAGAGGATGGTATAGGACCAGGTAATGTTTCATTCTGTTGACATAGAGTCACTATGAGATGGAACTAACTTGATGACTCCTAACACCAACAGTAAGAAGAGACTTGAACTCATCACTTCTGACAGTGGACAGAACTGAAGTGAAACTCAGTAAAGATACAGAAAATCTAAATAACACAATTAAGTAACTAATATCCTATTCATATACAGACTCACCACCCAACAGCAACACAGTACACATTTTTCTGTAATGCACATGGGTGATTCCCCTGATACAAAATAGCTTTTCTAACCCTAACATTAAAACACTAGGGATAAATGATGGAAAAAGCAGGGGGAAAAACCATTCATAACAATATGGAAACTGAATTAACACCTTACTTAAAAACTAGTGAGTCACAGAAGAAATTCAAAGTGAAATTTCAAAAGTATTGTAATCAAATGAGAAGATTACAACATACCAAAACCTGTGGGACACAACAAAAGCAGTGCTCAAAGGAAAATGTACAGTAATAAATGTATACATCAAAAAAGAAGGTAGGAAATAAAAGTTTAAACACTGGTATAAAAAAAAAAAAAAAAGGTCGAAATCAGTAACTTAGCCCAACTCAAATAACTAGAAAAAACAGCAAATACATGAAGAAAAGAAACAATAAAGGTCAGAGGAGAAAAAAAAGGAAATAGAAAAATAGTAGAAAGCGTCAATAAAACTGGAAGTTAGTTCTTTGAGAAGATCAGTAAAATTGATAGGCATAGACAAGCCAAATTGACAAGAAGAAACAATCTAAAAAAAGGAAGAAAAATGGATGGCATTAGACAAAAATAGAACAGAACCAATCACAATATAAAAGGGTAACAGACTATTATGAAAAATTATACTCAAACAAATTTTTAAAAACCTAGAAGAAATTGGCAAACTTTCTAGATACATACTAGCTGCTTAACAGAAATGGAAGTAGAAACTCTAAATAGACTTCTCACAACAGAAGAAAGTGCAGTTTTCCTTAAAAGCAAAACAAAACCAAACCTCAAAACCATTACAACAAAAATCCTCATCCTAGATGGCTTCACTGGAGAGTTCTACCAAACTTTCAAAGGACTTTACATCAGTTTTGCTCAAAGTATCCCAGTACATTGAAAAGAAAGGAATACCAAAGCCAGGCAAAAACACCACTAAAAATAAAAACTGCAGACCAATGTCTTTCATTAATATAGATGCAAAAATTCTCCAAATTCAAGCCAGCAAAATTCATCAACATATCAAAACCCAAAAACATCATGATCAAGTGAGATTCATACTATCTATGAAAGGATGGTTCAACATTAGAAAATCAGTCAGTATAACTCATCCCTAGGAGTCCTGGTATGGTGCTGTGGATTAATGCACTGGACTGCAAAGTCGGTTTCAACTGCATGGTCGGCAATTCAAGCTCACCAGCTGCTGTTCAGAAACGCTATACCGGGTCGTCATGGGTTGGAACTGGCTCAACAACAGTAACAACAAATAAAGGAAAAGAATCACATGATCCTCTCAATCCATACAGAAAAGTCATTTGATAAAATCCAATACCCTTTTCCAATGAAAACTCAGCAAAATAAGAATAGCAAGAAAATTAGTCAACATAATTCAGACATATATGCAAAAACAATTAGTCAGTAATTTAATAGTTTGTCACAAATGTGCTGATTATTTTCTAGTGACAGTGAAGAACCTCCAGAAACCCTTTCTGACAATGAGGTCAACATCTCCATTCCTGTGAAATATGAGGTTGGACTACAGTTTCACAGGTAGGAGGAAACACTTTTATTTTGATGCATTGCTACTAAGTAATTCTCAAAGTTTACTGCCCCGCCAATAGCATTAGCAGCACCTGGGAAATTCTCAGGCCTTACCACAAACCTGAATCAGAAGCTTTTAGAGTGGAGCCCAGCAATCTGTGTTAACATCTTGAGTCTCTTGCACAGTAAAATAAGATAACAAGGGCACTAAATAATACAACATGTGAGGAGCTAGTGATATTTTGGGGAGTCCTGATGTGGCACTGTGGGTTAATGTGCTGCACTGCAAAGTTGGTTTGAACCACAAGGTCGGTGGTTCAAACTCACAAGCTCCTCCTTGGAAACCCTAATGAAGGTCTCTATGGGTCGGAATGACTCATTGGCACTTAACAACACAGAGTGATACTTTGGAGTCCTGGGGTGACACTGTAGGATAAGCACTGGACCTCAAGGTCGATTTGAACCACAAAGTGGTGGTTCAAACCACCAGCCATGCCTTGGAAACCCTATACAGGGGCGTTACGGGTTGGCACCGACTTGACAGCACTTAACAACAACAAAATATTTTACTGATGACAGACCACAACAATGAGAGATTTATAGGGTGTGTACTTAGATTTTGCTTATGTTTCTCAGGTCTTACATTCAGTCCCCTGCTTTCTGTGTTTGCCATATACTTTGGCTTTTCCCAAGAATCTCCCATTTACTTAAAATCAAATTTTGACAAATAATTTCTAAATGTCTATTTATGTATTTACCTTCTCTTGATTGAAGTACTGTTAAGAATGTGTTATATTCCATTCTAGCAAGTTTGTGGAGAAGAATGAATGTTTAAGTTTACCTGCAAATCTATAGGACTTTAGTTGTGGAGAGATACATTTAAAAAAAATAAATTTAAAATTCAACACTACTAAAATTATCTAGGGTTTGCATGATGATTCACACACTATAAACACTGTGAGTGAATTCATGGAAATATTTTACTTTTAATTTGATAACAATGGTAGCAAAATTTTTTTTAATATTCAGATTTTAACATTTAGAACCAAATGTTGTTGTTAAGAGCCATCAAGTTGGTTCTGACTTATAGTGACAAGGAGCAGCTGATGAGTTTGAACTGCTGACCTTGTGGTTTGCAGCCCAGTGCTGATCCACAGTGCCAAACCAGAAGTCCAAAGAGCCATCTGCAGTTGTTCAACTAAATCATATAACCCTTCTCCCTTCCTACAGATTTTATTTTAAGTTTCAGAGTAGGGGAATTTCCACTTGATTTAAATTCTCTGAGTAATATTTTAGTAGTATAATATAACATAACATAGTATGAACAAAGAAGAAGCAAATGGAGTCAAATAAAAGTTCTGTTGTATTTTATTTTTCTTCTTACAATTAATTTCTTTTAAGTTCTGCAAGTGAATACCATATTTCAATTGCGGCCAATGAAACAGTTCCTGAAATTATTAATTCTACTGAGGACATTGGAAATGAAGTTAATATCTCCTACTTGGTAAGAAATTATCTCTAATATTGTAAAGGAGTTATTTGTATGTGTATAAAATAGATAAAAGTATTAACAGATATATAGAAACATGTTTCAACATTTTAATCTGTTGTCGAATACATTTTCTTTATAATTTCACTATTTTAAAATAATTTTATTTAAATTATTGATAACTATACTTTGAGAGGTGGTGGTTCAAGCTCACCAGCCACTCCTTGGAAACCCTGTACAGGGTCGCTATGGGTCAGAACTGACTCTATGGTACTTAACAACAACAACAACAGCATACTTTGAGGACAAGTCCTGGTATGGCTTAATTGTGGGTTAATTCACTGGACTGCAAGGTCGATTTGAACCACAAGATTGGCAGTTCAATCTTGCCAGCTGCTCCTTGGAAAACCTACACAGGGTTGCTATGAGTTGGAATCAACTTGACGGCACTTAACAATAACAGTACGTTGAGGAGTTACGGTGTGGCACTGTACGGTAAGGATTGAATTGCTAAAAACAAGGTTGGTAGTTCAAACCCACCAGCTACTCCTTGGAAACCCTATCCAGAGTGACGTTGAGTAGGAATCAATAACATTTAACAACAACAACATACTTTGAAGTAATTTTTAAAAAGACCTCATTGTTGTTGTTAAGTACCTTAGAGTCAGTTCCCACTCTTAGTGACCCTGCACTGGGTTTCTGAGGCTGTAAATCTTTATGGGAGCAGAAAGCCTCATCCTTCTCCCGCAGAACAGCTGGTAGTGTCAAACTGCCGACCTTGAGATTAGCAGCTTGATTCGTGACCACTATGCTACCAGAGCTCCTTAAAGACCTCATTAGGCAGAATTAATTATAATGACTTCATACAAAAATGAACTATGATCAAATAGCAACTATTTATAAACCTGTAGACTTTTATTTATTTATTTATTTTCAGTATGACTGAAAAAAAATTTTTTTACAATTAAAATTTATTTTTCCAAAAAGTCTGGATTAAATTTTCCTTTATTCAACATAAATATATATATTCCATTCTTCTCTACTAAGTTTAATATATATTATACTGTAATTTTCTAGTTTTGTTACCAGTTCCATGTTGTCATTGTTAAGTTCCAATTAGTTCGTTCTGACTCATAACAATGCTGCATAGGGTTTCCAAGGAGCAGCTTATGCATTTGAACCACCAACCTTGTGGTTAGCAGTCTAGTGCTTATCCTACATCACCACTCCAGGACTCCATAGATGATGTTTTCTATTAGAATATTTTTCCTAACAACTCTTACAAATTATCATGAAGCTCAGCCAGGCTTATGGATGGTAACTTAAGTGAATGTTATTCAGGAAAACCTATTACCATTGAGCGGCTTCAAACACATGACAACCTTATATGTTACAAAATAGAACTGTATCCCATAGGTTTTTTTCTTGGTTGTAATCTTTATGGAAGCAGATTGCCAGGACTTTTCTTCTGCAGCACTCTGGACAGATTCCAGCCATCAATGTTTAGGTAATAGTTGAGCACAAACCATTTGTGCCACTTAGGGGTCTAAATGTTGCTTAAGTTCCTGTGACAAGTATACCCCAGAAATTTACACAGTCACTGTACTAGATGAGTATTTTGAATTAAGGCCACCAACTTTCTCTAACCTCATTCATTTTTCATAGGTAAGAGACTTTGAATGTTGCTGAA
The DNA here is from genome assembly GCF_000296735.1 of Chrysochloris asiatica. Lineage (NCBI taxonomy): Eukaryota > Metazoa > Chordata > Mammalia > Afrosoricida > Chrysochloridae > Chrysochloris > Chrysochloris asiatica. The sequence goes on along the minus strand of NW_006408600.1, from coordinate 3,582,048 downwards.
CTCCATATGTTTTTACTTTTTGTGTCCAGACTTAAAAAAGGTACACTCACACTATTGCAATAATGTTGGTATAAATAGCACTGTTAAGAATATTCCTGAATGAGACTTTCAGAGCACAGTGGTAAAGTATGCAGATATGCTGAATCAACCCTCTGCAACAAAGACATGGGAGGCCAAGTAAAAGAGACAATGACAGTGATCCTGGAACCCTGAGCTTCAGAGGATAGGCTAGAGAGGTCACTTGAGTGTCAACTGGAAGAGGAAGCAGAACAGAACCAGCCAGAGAGAAGAAAAACAGTTGGACTTTAGGCTCCTCAGCCTTTTCAAGCCAATTGTTGATACAGTGGTCTGCAGCATAGAACACAGCTGGAGGTTGGTAGCAAGGGGTGTGTGGTTCTTTCCTGTTCCTGATTAGTCCCACCCTTGCCAACCCAGCAGTCAGTGGTACCCCCTCCTGTGCAGTGTTTGCTCTATCTGGGGTCAAATGCATGGCAATACCACGTCTGCTTCTGAATTGGAAGACTTAACGTTGTGAAGAACAAAGTTGGAGTGATACCACTTTCTGGTTTCAAAGTATACTAATACAGCACAGTCGTCAAAACAGCCTGATACTGGTACAATGCTACATACATACATCAGTGGAACAGAATTGAGAACCCAGAAGTAAATCCACCTTACCTAGAGTCAGCTGATCTTTGACCAAGGGCCAAAACACATTAAATGGGGAAAAGATCGTCTCTTCAACAAACAGTGCTGGCAAACTGGTAATCTGTTTGCAGAAAATGGAAACAAGACCCACACCTCACACCATATACAAAAATAAAGCATGGATTAAAGACCTACATGTACAATTTGAACTATAAAGATCATCAATGAAAAAGTAGGGACAAACATAGGGACTCTGATACTGTCACACATAACTAAAGACGCACAGTCAGTAGGAGATAAATAGATGACTGGAACCTCCCCCAAATTAGACACTTAATGTGCATCAAAGATTTCACCGCAAGAGTGAACAGACAACCCACAGAGTGGGGAAAATTTTTTTTTTTTTTTTTTGCAATGGCATATTAGACAAAGAAGTAATCTCTACAATACAATACAAACAATCCAATTTAAAAATGGGCAGAGGACATGGACAGACATTTCACCAAAGAAGATATTCAGATGG
>NW_006408600.1:3550991-3579972 GCF_000296735.1 Chrysochloris asiatica | reverse complement strand
ACTTAACACACAATGGAATACTATGAAATATTGAAAAATAGCAATGAATCTATGAAATAGCTCGTAACATGTATGAACATAGAGGACCATATGTTGAGTGACATTAATTATAAAAAGACAAATGTTGTGTAAGACCAATATTGTAAAAGCTCAAGAAAAGGTTCTCATGCTAAAATAAACATTCTTTGACTATTACAAGGGATGGGTGGGAAGGGAGAGTAATTTCCTGTCTAGAGGGTAGACACATGTTAACTTAGGTGATGGGGAGGATAATATCCAAGAAGAGGGAGATTGGCAGTAGAATGATGAAGACAGGTCAAGACATAGGGAGGAATGCAATGGTTAAAGGGGATGGAGGTGAATACTGTTATGTACACAGCCCTGGCAAAATAGTGTTCTACAGGTAGATACATGGACAGATACACAGGCAGAATAGGTATGAGAGTGAGAATGGGAGTATAACGGTTTGACAGAAGATAGTTATGGGTATTTACCTTTGTTTCAAACACACCTATCAGTGTAGTAGAGCATAAAGAGGAAAAAATGATGAAAACTTCATAGATACTATCAGACATCTTAAAGGAACGAGTTGGTGGGCCTGGGGGCTCAGAACCATAGTTTCAAGGAACACTGTGTTCAGTTGGCATAACAATCCACCAAAACAATGCTCTACCTCTGACGCTGGTACATAGCGGTTGACATCTTAAAAACTCAGGAGTGGCCATCTAAGATGCAACTATTGGTCTCTCCAAGTGTGGAAGAAAGAAGAGTGATGAAAATTTGAAAATGCTTGGAATCAACTAGTCCAATGGCTCAATGGAACTTGTGAACATCATTTACCCTGACTCTAAGAACAGAAGAACTAGATGGTGTCTGGCTGTTACTATCAACTGCTCTGAAAGGGATCACATTAAAAGGTCCTGGATAGAGAGATAGTAAATGTGAAACAACACTCAAAATATAAAAAAGTCCAGATTTACTGTTCAGAAAGAGACTGGAGGAACCCAAGACAATGACTCTTGTCCACCCTTCAGGTCTGGACTAAAGCTCATCCTCATGGCCCAATCTTTAGCCAAGCAGTAGATAATTATACAGGGGGGACAACAACACTAGTAATTTATGCTCACCCAGGATTGATCAACTATTCAAGATTATAGGGCAACCTTTACCTAAGGACAAAGTCTAGAAGGGATGGGGAGGAACGCTGAATTCAAATAGAAACCACAGGGAGGGAGGAAGTGGGATAACAGATTTTACATGGAGGGAACTGCAATCATTGAGATGAAACAAAGTGCATGATATGTTGAGTGTGAAACTGATAATCTTTTCTGTAAACCTTCACTCAATTCACAATAAAAAGTTTAAAAAGGCAAAATCCCACTGCCATTGAGTCAATTCCAACTCAAAGTGACTCTTAGGACAGAAAACTGCCCCATGGGGCATCCAAGACTATAAACTTTATGAAAGCAGAATGCCTTATCTTTCTCCCATGAAGTAGCTGGTGAATTTGAACTGCTCACCAACCCATTAGCAATGGAGCGCTGAACTACTGTTGCTGTTGTTGTAAAGTTAACCACTGACCTTGCAGTTGAACCAACTTTGCAGTCTGACATTGTTAGGTACCTTCAAGTCAGTTCCAACTTATATGCACAATAGAGACGCTACCCAGTCCTGCACCATCCTCACATTGTTGCTGCCATTGTGTCTCACTGGGGGGTCTTGCTCTTTTTTTGATGATGCTCCACTTTTCTGAGCACAATGTCCTTCTTTAGAGACTGGTCCCTCCTTACATGTCGAAAGTTGTTGTTAAGTGCCATTGAATCTCTTCTGACTCATAGTGATCCTATATGGGGTTCCAAGGAGCAGCTGGTGGGTTTGAAATGCTGTTCTTATGGTTCAAACAGATCTTTTGGTCCAGTGCATTATCCTGCAACACCACACCAGGACTGCATGGCAATAACAAAAGATGCAAAGTTTTACTATCCTTGCTTCTAAAGCATATTCTGGCTGTACTTCTTCCCACAGAGATTTACCCATTCTTGGCTGTGTTTGGTACTTTCAGTATTCTTCACCAACACCATAATTTAAATGCAGAGATTCTTCTATGGTCTTCCTTATTCATTGTCCAACTTTCACATGCATGTGAGATGATTGAGGATACCATGGCTAGAGTCAGGTGCACATTAGCCCTCAAACTGACATCTTTACTCTGAAATCTTTTAAAGAAGTGTTTTGCAGCAGAATTTGCCTACTACAGTAAGTCACTTGATTTCTTGACTGCTGCTTCCATGAGTGTTGGCAAACTGTCTTTTCTCCATTTATCATTATATTTAGTAAAATATTAAAAGATTTTGGTTTTTTGTACAATGAGAGCAATTCCTACTGCAGGCTTTGTTCTTCATCAATATTTCAAGTCCTCTTCACTTTCAGCATTTTTAATAACTCCCAATTTTTTTAGATTAAAACACAATACATTCCGCATTCTGACAGCTGATGCATGTTTGCAACTATTTCTTCTCACGTTGAGTTGTGTCACCTAAGGAAATGAAAGTCTCAACAGTTTTGCTCCATCCAGGTCATTAAGGACAACTATACTTTGAGGAGTCAACTCTCTACCAGTTATGAATCAAGTGCCTTCTAACCTGAGGGACTCAGCTATTCATAATGTTTTCAATGGCTAAGCTTTCAGAAGTGGTTGAACGGTTCCCTCTTTCTAGTATGTCTTAGTCTGGAATCTATGCTAAAACCTGTCCAGTATGGCCTTGCTGGTATTTACAATACCAGTGGATTAGCTTTCAGCATCACAGCAACACACAAGTGACCACAGCACAACAAACTGACAGACACATAGTGAAGTAGGTCTATTATACAAGTTCTTTCTTTGATAAGAATCAAAGTTTTTACATAAGACCTTTAGAATGTTATTGAAAGAGAAAGAATGAATTATATTTGTCTTTTTTTCCCCCTGTAGATTAGAAAAAGTGGACACTTCCCAATGCCAGAACTTAAGTTGTTAATTTCATTCCCCAATTTGACATCAGATGGTTACCCTGTGCTGTACCCAACTGGATGGTCATCTTCTGATGTAAGTTACTTGTGCCTTAAAGCTGTCACTGGAGTTCTGTCTTTTCACTTTTTATTTATAGTTTAATTCTTCTTGACCTTGGTTCTTCTTGCTCTAAACTCCACTTGAGAGTAACATGGAAAGGGATTTAGAGCACTTTTTAAAATCATGTTAATAATTTCCACTGATTATTGAGTAAATTTTAGGTTTTTACAATTGATGTATCCTGGAAATGTTTGCTACAACTTTGATTTATCTAGCTTATCAAAACAACTCTAAAAAAAGCTTCTTAATTAATCTTAATCGCAAAGATGCACATAAATTAGATGCTAGTTAGGGAAGACTGGTACCTGTTTTATGATCACAAAAAATAAGAAATTTTCATTCAGATAAATAGAAGTAGATATGTTCTCCTTCACCATGATGTTTTTGAGACATTTAGGTATTTGAAACAACCTCAGATAAATATTTTAATCTATTTTTATTATGTTGTTGTTAAGTACCATCGAGTCAGTGCCAACTCATAGCAGGCCTGTATAGGGTTTCTGAGGAGCAGCCAGTAGGTTTGAACTACCAATCTTATAGTTAGCAGTCTAGTGCTTATTCTACAGCAAAGACCTCAGTGTCTGTTAATTAAGGAGATATATTACTGCATCTTTCTGTTTATAAAGAGTGTTTAGAGAATCTTTATTTTTTTTTTTACACACATTTTTTGCACAAGAACTTCATAGCTCCTAAATATTTTTCCTCTGTCTATACCCAGAATTCATTAGAATGAATTCAACATTTTCTTACATCTGTATTTTTCCTGATCCCACCATCTCCCATACTAGGAAAATAAAGAAAAGTTTAACTGCTGAAAAGATTCCCTTTTATGTAGTTTTGAGCTCTCACCATGGCGATGAATCTCCCCCATCAAAAATAAGAGATACAATATTGCTTATTCCCCCTAAACAATAGCAACATTACACCTGCTTTAACATGTACCATCAAATGAGTCTGTATAGCAGTTAATCTTTGTTGTTTAGTGTCTGAAATATTAAAATGCACAATAAGTATTGAATTAATTTTTCATCATTGATCGTTCTGTCTTTTTTCACAGATATTGAAAAGAAACTTATTCTTAGAAATAAAGAAATAGCAACCGTGATACTTGGCTTATAATCATATAAATATTTCCTATGCCTTTAGTCAATGAAAAATACACCATTTAGACTCTCGCTAGTTCAAAAACAGTAGCTTTCTGAGAATCTAGAAAGAAAAAGAATTGTACTTTTCATACCGAAAAAAAAAAAAAAATATGAAGCTCCTAACCTCTTAGCTTGGTTCAGCAATTTATTCTAATGGCCACGCAGGACGCAGACACCACACTCCCAGTTATGAGGTTCATTAGGGAAGTTAACAGGATCGGAAATGCTCAGGGCACAGTTTTTCCATCAGCTACTGATAAGTGCCCATAGGACACACCACTCCACCATAAAATTCATCCTGAAGGCACTTGGCCTAGCTCTGTGGGCCAGCAAACTTAACTCCCCAACTTAAATGCCTAGAGGCACCCCACTCTGCAAGCAAGCATCCTGTCCAAAGACTCAGCTTTACTTGCTCTGTGAGCTGCTAAGTCTACTGCTGTGTCTTATGCTGTGGTTCTTGGCTCTCCTGTTGCGGCTGCTCTGCCACTCCTCTGGGTTCCCAGCTTTACTGTTGCTGGGTTGAGGAGATTCAATCTTCAGGAATCTCAGGGTCCAAAAGACATGCTCCACTCCTGTCTCTTCTTCTTTGATGGTAGTGAGATCCACCTCCTGCTTCTGAGATGGCTCATTTTAAACCTACGCTAGAGTTTCAAGTTTTTACAATTACCATGAACTCTGCTAACATCCACAGCTGAGTCATGTCAGCCTATCAGTATCTTCTCCCACCTTCTCTAACAGAGACCCAGCATGATAGAAATGTTGGTGAAAGTTACAGACTTTGACTAGAAGAGCCATTAGATGATTCACTACACTACACATTACTTATGAACCTTTTTTTCATTACCTTTAATGAAGGTTGCAGAAAGTCCTAGGGGAAGCAAAAAGTGTAGTAGTTAAATTTAAATAAACCATTTAGAGAACCAGCTATCTTCTAAGTACAACATTTTAACATCCACTGGTGCATGAGAATTTCCTCTGTACTGCACATTCAAGATGGATATTTAGCATGTGATGATAACTGTCATTCACACATTTTCACATTGTTGTGCCAAACCATTTCTCCTTCTGACATCTGGCATTATCTGATTCAAGAAACATTTTCATTTCTTAGAATGCACACTGTAGACCCAGCAACCTTCAGGATCCTCTTGGAGTCAACTCTGGGAAGAAAACGGCTATATCCAAATCTGAAGATCTCAAACGAGGCACAATTCTGGTAAATTCAAATAACTCAAATGATGCTCATTTTACTCATGCTTTACATATGAATAAATTTAATAGATCCCTAGAAATAAGTAACGTGTTTTAAAATAGTGTCTATTATCAAATGGTAAGGATACTAATATGTACCTCTGGACATTTAAACAGGACTGCAGTACATGTAAATTTGCTACCATCACGTGTAATTTGATTCCTTCTGACATGAGCCAAGTGAATGTTTCACTTATATTATGGAAACCAACTTTCATCAAAGTAAGTGATTGCATTGTTTTGTACAAATATTGAGACAAATCGAGAACTACTGATTCCCTATTTCGTATGTGCAAAGCAGAGTACTGCTGTAGCAAGAACATGAGACAGGAAAGCAGAATAATAGGTTCCAAGCCCTAGATCTGCTTCCTCACCCTTATATGTAGGCCACAGGTTTTCAAGTCTGTTAGTAACAAAGTTATCATCAAGGTCTCCTTACACCTATACTCATATAGCATTCTTAGTCTTTCTGATCCTATTTCTTTGTACCTTAACAAGTAAACACTTCTACAATATGAAAACTTGTGCTTGTTTTAATAGTTTGGAAGTTAAGTAAAAGACAATAAATATTCCACTAACAGAGGGGAGAACTTGCATACTTCAGGGATTTGTGTGTTGTATCAGAATTTTATTTCTTGTAATATATTTTGGAGGCTATGCTTTAATCCCTGATAAAATAAATTTTGTCTGACAAGATCTTTTACCACTTACCCTATTTCTTTGGGAAGTGTTTACTTGGTCATATGAAATTTCCATTTTTCCCCTTGGTCATGTTCAATTGCTACTTTGTAAATCAAGAATTATTGAAAATCCGTAATTTGCTTAGTCCCAAATACGCATCCACATAATTTCTTTACCAGAGTTAGGTACCAAAGGAGGTAGACTTAAAGTTGTTTTTCTTTCCCCAAAGGGTAACTCAGAATAGAACTTATTCCATTCTGTAATAAGAACCTAAGTGAGAATTTAAAGGCAAGGGAGAGAGAGTGGGTACCCATTCATCATTTGCCACCACTAGTTCTGTTTGGGAAGTTAACAAACCCAGTATATTTAATCGCTCAGAAAAACCCTGGCTTTAAAAATTGCACTGTTCAAACATGACACATTTTCATAGCAATTAACATGATATTTAAAAAAAAATCCTACTTGCTTTTCAGGCACATTTTTCCAGCTTAAATCTTACTGTAAGGGCAGAACTTCAGAGTGAAAATGCATCCTTGGTTTTAAGTACTGGCAATCAAAAGAGAGAGGTAAGTGCAATGCTAAGTTTTGCAAACATTCCACATTTCACTCTGAATTTTGTAACATAATGTTTTATAATTGCTTATAGATCCTAAAGTAGTGACTAGAGCTGCTCTCAATAAGTGACAGACACATTTTGTTTCAAATTACACTTCATTAGCTTGAAGTGTGATTTCAGGCTAGTTCTTCTTTGTAAGAAGCTGGGAAAACCACGCTATTTACAATTAGTATGCCATGTTTGACTCTGTCACTTTTCTAACGATCACAGAAAATTGATGTTTTTACTTTCACCTTGATAACAAATGATGCACTTGTAATTTTCATCCTTAAAAACTGACATTAGGAAATGCGGTTGACATCTAAGGAGCAGATTTGAAAACCATTATCTTTGCAGGAAATACTTTTATACTATACAGGATTACAGGGCTATGTATACATTTTTTAACAGCATTTTCATGTAGCTATTAAAATCTGAAATAAAAATGAAGTACTATTCCCTAATACTTAATGTAGGTTTGAGTCCTTGATAAAAATAGGGTGGTGTAAGTTTTTATTTTTCCCCCTTATCCTTTTGTAAAATACAACTAAAGTCCTTATTGTGGGTGTAGGCACTTCAGCAAGATCCCCCCATTCTTATCATGGTACTGCTATTGTTAGGTGCCATTGAGTCATAGCTACTTTATATACAACAGAATGAAACCTGCAAGGCCCTGTGCCAGCCTCACAATTGTTGTTATGTTTGAACCCATTGTTTCAGCCACTATGCCTATCCATATCATTGAGGGTCTTTTTTGCTAATTGTTATCATGGTAGATTCTGGGTATGGCACTGTAGGATAAGCAATGGACCAAAAGATTGTTTTGAACCACAAGATTGGTGGTTATTCCAACAACAACAACATGCTCTGGTAGCATAGTGGATAACTAGCTAGGCTTTTGACTACAAGGTCAGAAGTTTGAACCTACCAGTCTCTCCTCCAGAGAAAGAGGAGGCTTTCTGCTCCTGTAAACATTTATAGCCTTGGAAACCCTATACAGGGTCACTCAGAGTCTGAACCAACTAAGTGGTAGACAGCCAATCACCATGCCTGTATATATATAATCCTATTTGGGAATGGGTTGTCTTTGTTATGTTAATGAGGCAGGATTAGTGTAGGTTGTATCTTGAGGCAATCTCTTTTGAGATACAGAAGAGGTTAAACAGGGGAGCAGAAGGGAGATGAGGGAAAAGAGATGCTAAATCACATGAGCATAAGTTCAAATAGACAGAACTGACCAAGACAGAAACCTTTCCCTCTAGAGCTGGCATCCTGAATTTGGACTTCTAGCCTGCTAAACTCTGAGAAAATCAATCACTGTTTGTTGAAGCTATCCATTTGTGGTATTTCTGAGGTATAGCAGAACCACACAACTAAGTTGGATGTGTTTAAAATCTGTCTTAAAAGGTCCTGTTCTGTATATAACTATAATACTTGTTGTTGTTAAGTGCCATCGAGTCAACTCTGACACATAGCGACCCTGTATAGGGTTTCCGAGGAGGAGCTGGTGAGCTTGAACCACCAACCTTGTAGTTCAAACAGCTTTGCAGTCTGGTGTATTTAACCCACAATGACATACCAGGCCTCCATCTATAATACTACTAGCACTATATTTCTCATGCATCAACTGTGACCTGAAAACTAGTTGCTATTAACGTAGTCTACAAAAACAATGTTCTACGTACATCCAAATCTGGTGAGTAGGGATTAGGATCTTAAAAGATGATGGACAGCCATCTATGGGGCAATTTTTGGTCTCTCCTTGTCCAGAGAAGAGTGATAAAATTTCAGTTGCTTAGAAACAAGTAGTCCAAGGGACTAATGAACTGTATGAGCATCAGACCAGAACTCGATAGTGCCCAGATACCACTACCAATGGAGTCCTGGGGTGGCATTGTGGGTTAATGTGCTGAACTGCAAAGTCAATTTGAACTGTAAGGTCAGTAGTTCAAGCTCACCAGATCCTCCTTGAAAACCAGTTGGAACCAACTCAACAGCACTTAACAACAACAACAACCACTACCAATTGCTCTGAAAGGGCCATATTAGTAGGTCCTGTAAAGAATGGTAGAAAATGTGAAACAAAACTCAAAAATCACAAGAAAGACCAGACTTACTGGTCAGATGGGGACTGGTGAACCCCTAAGGCTAGAACCCTTGGTTACCCCTAAGGTTTGAAATTGAAATCATTCCTGTGACTCAGTTTTCAGCCAAGCGATAGATAGGTCTACAGAAAGGACAATGCCAGTGATGTACTCACACCACAGAAGAGTCAAGCATTCAAGATTAAAAGGTTAGTATTTACTCAAGGACAAAATTCAGAAGGGTTTGCAAAAGAAAGAGGAATTGAAACAAGAAACACAGGAGGACGTGAGATGAGGGATATGATATTGAAGGGATTGCAATCATTAAGATTAAATGAAGTTTATGATTTGTTAAATGTAAAACTGGTGTTCTGCCCTGTAAATTTTCTCTCAAGTCACAATAAAAAGTTTTAAAAGAGCAAAGCTAGTTGCTACCGAGTTAACCCCTACTCAAAGCTCCCCATAGATATCAGAGCAGAACTATGCTCAGTAGGGTTTACAATGACTGATAATTCAAAAGTAGATTTTCAAGCTTTTCTTCCAAAGTACCTCTGGATGGGCTTAGACTTCCAACCTTTTGGCTAGTAGCTAAGTGCTTTAACCATTTATACCATGCCGAACTCCAGTAGTAATCTACCTGGAGTGATATAAGACGTTTGAATTGGTAGTGTTTGGACTGTACTGGCTTACATAGTGCTATGATACTGGAAGCTGTGGCAACAGTGTTTCAAACACCAGTATTGTCATCCAAGATGGAACATGCAGACTAAGAACAGACTAGAAAAAAGCAATAGGCAGTCTACTTCTAAGGGATTAACTACTGAAAAGTTTATGATTACCAGTGAAACATTATCTGATTTCATGCTGGAAAATGAGCCCCTCACGTTGGAAAGCACTCAAAATATGATTGAGGAAGAGCTGCCTTCACAAAGTAGTGTTGACCTTGATGATGTGGATAGAACAAAGCTTTCTATTCACCTACAAGGAAGGCCAGTTAACACTAGTTTATTCAAATTTACCAACTACTAAAGCCAGCTCTATAACAGACTGTCAGTTTGCTCATATGCAACTTCAGGTTGAAGCTGAAGAAAATTAAAGTAAGTCCACATGGTGCTGTAGGATAAACACTAGACTGAAAAGTCAATTTAAATCGCAAGGTCAGTGGTTCAAACTCACCAGCTGCTTTTCAGAAACTCTATACAAGGTTGCTATGAGCCAGAACTGACTCTATGGCACTTAACAACAACAACAAGAGTCAAACTGTAACCTGAGGATATCCCACCTGAATTTAGAGACCACCTCAAGAACAGATTTGATGCATTGAACACTAATCACCAGCCATCACACGTGTTGTGGAATGACATCAAAAAACATCATATATGAAGAAAGAAAAGACTAAAATGGAGTCTAAGGAGACTGATACTTGTTTTTTTATTATAGAGTAGTTAAAATAAATGGAAGAAATAAGAAAGTAAAAGACCTGAAAATAACATTTCAAAGGGCAGCTTCAGAAGATAAAGTACTATAATGAAATGTGCAGAGACCTGGAGTTAGAAATAATGACTAGATTGCCAAAAGAACAAATAAACTTGTCTTAAAACTACATCCAGAATGTCCTTTAGAAGTGTAGACGGTGAAACTTCATCTGATGTTCTTAGACTTGTTAACAGGAGGGACCAGTCCCTGGAAAAGGACATTATGCTTAATAAAGCAGAGGGTCAGTGAAGGAGAGAAAGACCTCCAACAAAATGGATTAGTACAGTACCTTCAAAAATGGCTTCAAGCATAACAACAATTGTGAGGATGGTATAGGACCACTGTTTCATTGTGTGTTGCATAGGCCCACTATGATTCGGAGCTGACTCAACGGTACCTAGCAACAACAATACGTACACGTATCCACCCTGTTAGTTTCCTCTTCTATCCCAAATCTTCTCTCTGTTGTTGTTGGTATTTAGTGCTGTTGAGTTAGTTATGACTCATAGCAACCTGTGTAAGATTTCTGAGGAAAAGCTGGTGACTTTGAACTGCCCATTTTACAGTTCAAACCAACCAGTGTCGCATCAGGAATTGCTAGGATAGGAAATTGAGATGTTCCCTGTTAAATGCATATATAGACTCTTGAGCCATTATTAACCATTCATACCTACACTGTGTTAAATACCATTGAGTTGGTTTTGACTCATGGTGACCCTATATAGAGTTTTCAATGAGCAGATGATGAGTTTGAACCACTGACCTTATGGTTAGCAGTCTAGTGTTTATCTTACAGCACCCGACCAAGACTGAAAAAACTCAGAGATTTTTTCAGGGACTTAAAGGTGTGACACTTTGGGTTAATGCACTGGACTGCAATATCGGTTTGAATTGCAGGGTCAGAAGTTCAAGCTCACCAGTCGCTCCTTAGCAATCCTATACAGGGTTGGTGTGTGTCAGAACCAACTCGACAGCACTTAACAACAACAACAAAGGATGGGACACAGAGCAGACACTTTTCATTGAGATTTGCTTATCAGAATAATAGACCCTGAGTAGTTGAAACACTAAAAATATCCACCGCACAGCTTTACTTCAGTTGAGACCTCCTTACAGAGCTGAGTAAAAGAAAAGTCAAATGAGACAGACAGTACGGTACAATAACAAGACTGGAGGCAATAAATATGGACACGGAAATCATTTATATGTACGCTTGAGATTTGTGTATTTTACTGTATGAAAAATATACCTCGATTTCAAAACATAAAAAATAAAATCCATTAGCATCAGAATAATGAGATCCACTCAGCTTTTTATGTCAATTTGACCTGTGACCTTCCAACCCTAAACTTCACACTATTTGCATAGTGTAGTAAAATGTATTAATTATATCTTTAAACCATATGATATTTTTGGTTCCCCAGAATAAAGCAGAAATTCACCTCTGCCCTCAAACAATCTGATTGATTGATATTTTATTCTTCATGTATAAATTTCTGGAGGATAAGATGATAAATATTTTCACTAATAATAAATTTGACATGAAATTTAAGATAGAGAACATTTTCAAATTTAAGATCAAAGTTTTCTGTGCATGTAGTAATGAGATAGAAAACTGTAGCCTACTAGAATTCATTGTTCTGGGCGTGCTGCTAGGTGTTTATTAATGTTAACAATCTTGTTTCATAATTTCCAGCTTGCCATTCAAATATCCAAAGATGGGTTACCAGGCAGAGTGCCTTTATGGGTTATCCTGTTGAGTGCATTTGCTGGATTATTACTGTTAATGCTGCTCATATTAGCCCTGTGGAAGGTAAGCACCAGCATCCCTTTGACTTTCTATTTCTATCATCAACAGCATATTGAAAACTTAGGATGCATCCATGCTGCAGAATACAGTATTATACTGCTATACTGCTCGGGGAAAATGAAATGATGACCTGAATACAAAGGGAAAAGAGTTTATTTCTAACATGTCCTTTTCAGTAAAAGGAAAAAAACAAAAAAAACAGAAAAACAATATACACTTTGGACTGCATGCATCCCGAAATCATGGAGGGTCTTTTAAGAGGTTGGGATTATAGAGGACTTTCATATGTTTTTAACCTTTGAATTTTAATATAATCACATATTATTTTTATCAGCAGAGAATAATGAAAATATATTTTTGTAGAAAAAGAAAAGAATGAATTCCTATGTCAATTTAAAGGTGTATAATCAATTGTCTCATGGTTAAAATAAGTTTTGCCCTAATCACATATTTGTGTATCTGAAAAATCAAATGCTTCCTTTATATGCAAACATGCCACCTTTAATGCAATAAGGTGGGGGAAGTTATTAATTAGTTGATATAAAGAATGATTTACAATATCAGCATCCAATATCAAGTCCATTTGTTAAATTGAGTAGCCATCTGTTATCTCTGGGACAAATCTAGGGTTTTACACAGATATTTTGTTTAAACTGAGGTATGTAAGACTTTTGAACTCTTAGTAGAATTATTTTTAATGTCAGCAGAACTGAGATAATCACTTTTAGGGTAAATTTAATAGGGAATAAAATCCATTAAAAAATTTTAATGTAATGCTTTTTGAATTCAGCATCAAGTAAATTTTCTCCTACTACCACGGCTTTTATCTTTTCTAACTCTTCTATAATAATTGACTTCTTGCTCTTTGGGGATTATTATCTATGAAGAAAATAAGCAAACATATGTAAAAATTGCAGTGAGTAGCATTTAGTTAAGAAGATAGACTACATAGATTTTCTTCAGTGAAGTCCCCAAGAGAGGATTCTTCACCAAATCAAGTTTCCATAGTTTTCCTGGTTTACAAGATACCAGCCCTTTCTCTGTAATACCGGACTTTGCCACACTGTGGTACCCAAGGCCTGTTTTTTTGTTATCAAGGTTATAACTTCTCCATTTTTATGTGTTCCTCTGATAGAGAAAATGTTACTGCTGATTGCTTTCAGGATGGTCTTTTATTCTAGCATAGAATTTACCTGTATAGCTTTACTAAGCCCATGACAGCCAAAGAGGAGAAAACAGAGCTAATATTTGGATAGTATTCTCTATGGCTTCTGTTTAAAACAAACAAATCCTGCATTTTATTCACCTTTATAAAATCCAACAATGACCCCTTGGAAACCCTGCACTCACTCCATGGCTCTTAACAAAAACAACAGTCAGAAAAAGCACAAATGCATAATTAAACACATTCTTTCATCTAGTAAATTAATATTTTGATGTATCTTCATGGATTCTTAGATATTTTTCTTAGGCTCAAAGCAAGGTCATTTAACAAACCTTGGGACTATCATGACCAGTAGGTATGTTCAGTCACTTCCATGAGAGATAAAACAATCAGAACTCAAATTCCAAACTAGAAGTAAAAAAGTTACATACGGAATGCTTATCATATACCAGAACCATTTTTAGCATTTCCACATACTGTCTCATTTAATACAGCCTTAGGAGGTAGACACTATCATAAACCTAAATTTGTAAATGAGGAAAGATGAGTAGTTCCCAGGCTATCTGGTTGGTTAAGAGCCCTGGTAGCTCAGTAGGTTAAGCACTGGGCTGCTAACCAAGATGTATCATTGGTTCTGGTTCAAATCTCACAGTCATTCCATAGTAGAAAGCTGTGGCAGTCTGCTTCTACAAAGATCTTCAGCTTTGGGAGCCCTAGGGAGCATGTCTAGGTTACTAGAGAGTTACCATGAGTCAGATCGACTCAGTGGCAGTGGGCTGGAGGTTTTATGGTTAGTGAGGTTCAGAAGCACTGGCAGCATAGTGGGTTACATGTTGGGCTGCTAACCACAAGGTCTCTGCTAACCACCAGCCACTCTGCAGGAGAGAGATAAGACTGTTTTACTCCTGTAAAGATTTGTTGTTGTTAAGTGCCTTTGAGTCTGTTCCAACTCATAGCAACCCTGAATAGGGTTTCCAAGGAGCAGCTGAAGAGTGTGAACCACCAACTTGGTGGTTCAAAAGGACTTGCAGCCCAGTGCTTATACAATAGCACCATACCAGAAATTTCTAGCCTTGGAAACTCTATACAGCGTCATCACTCTGAGTCCAACTCAACGGCATACAACAAAAACAAGGTTCAGAACAAGGATTTGAATCTGGGTCCTTTTAATCCGGCATCCACACTATTAACCCGTCATTTTATAAGGATGCTTCAAAAATTTCATGGAAAAAACAGAATTAAAGGAGAATGGAATTTTTCCATAAACTTTTTGAAGCCCCTTTGTAGGTTCTTTCTTGCTTTCATTCATTCTGTTTACTTACAACAGCCTTTTCAATTTAGTCTTTTAATGACATTTTACACTTGAGGACATGAAAACAAGGAGAGATTAAGTAGCTCTTCCAAGATTGCCAAGTAGTAAGTGACTGGTTATGAGCAATGACCTACCTGCAAAACCTAACTTCTTTCCAAGATATCCCACTGCGGTGAGCGGGCTCTTTACCCTACAGCTACAGGAATTGGGTTTTGTTACAGAGAGTCAAGGAGTCTCTGAAATGTACAAAATATTTGGTTTCATATTGAGGGTTCATGGTTGGACTAAAAATTTCAGCAGATCCATTCTACTGAAAAGCTTATCCACATACCTTCTCTGAAACATGCATTCGGTGTGCAGTATAGACTCAGGAGAATTGCACTCATCCTTAGAAATCTTCGTATATTAACTAGATCTGAAGCAAAACACCTCAGGCTGTCCCTTCTTTCTCCTTTTTCTAAATCGCACCATTTTGAAGTTCATTTGAATGTCCTAGTTGGAGACTCGACTTCATTGAGGAACAGGTCAAAGTTTCCACCTGGAACAGTGACTCAGTTTCAAAAAAACACATCCTTTATAGATTTATTGTCATATGATTAAAAAAAAAAGAAACCCACGAACTCTTTCCCATTGAGTCAGTTCTAACTCATAGTAACCCTGTAAGACTGAATAGAACTGCCTCATAGGGTTTCCAGACATATATATCTTGAAGGAAATAGACTGGCACATCTTTATCCTGGGAAGTGGTTCTTGAGTTCAAACTGTGGACCTTTCAGTTAGCTGCTGAGCACTTAGCCACTGTGCCACCAGGGTTCCTCTTCACAGGACACATGAGCTTGAGAAAATCTTAGTAGCTAAGGAATGAATATACTTAATGTAGGTGACACAGATTTAAATAGGAAAAACATGTCTTGAAATAGTACCACTAGTGGCTTTCCTGCCATGCTGAGTGAGAAATCTATACTGTCTCTTTCCAGTATATCCCACTATTGTGAATGGACTGTACCCAACAGCTATGAGAATTATGTTTTATTGAAGAGGGTAAAAGACTCTCTGAAATGCACAAAAGTATTGAGTTTCATGAGTGCCCCTAGTTGAACCCAATTTTTTTTCAGCAGTTTCATTCTGCTGAAAATCTTACACACATATCTTCGCTGAAGCTATGTGGGTCCCTCCCTGAAATATACACTCAGTGTGCAGTAGACTTCATCCATGGAGGAACCCTGAGAATGCAAGAAGTCCTTCTCTCCTAACTTGATCTGATTATTATTAATTAATCTTAAAGCTTTTTTCCTCATGAAATGTATATTTCCTTAGGGGGTGGGGAATAGAACCTTTTTTAAAAAAAAAAAAAATCTCTTGTTCATTAATATGAAGTCATTCATTATACTTCTAATATCCACTCTAATCACTCAACTTTTCTTAAGATCGAAATGCTAAGAGAGTTGCTTGGGTGGAAAATTTGTGATAAAATAGAAATTAAGTTTAAAAATAGGACATTTATTATGTGAAGGGAAAGGAAGATTGAAAAGAAGCAAACTATTTCAAAGAGGATGGATCAAGGACTGGGTGGGGCAAGAAAGAGGAAAGCTATGTAATTCACCACCTGGTTTTATGAAAGCTAGTGCTGATTTATTTTAGAGTCGGGACATGTAGGTACACGTTAAAGAGGCCTAATGGTTTGGGAACTTGGGATGTTTATAGTTGGCTCAAACAAAAAAGCCTAGACATGTAGGAGAACTGCCATTCTGGGAAAGATGAGTTTATTATGACTTTCATGTTCATGTGTCCTTTTGTCAACTAGGAAATGCATACCTTTTCCTTATCTACCTCCTATTAGATCTGGCCTAGGGAAGTCAACCTTCTCTAATCTAAAAATACATGTTTTTCAACATTAATCTTATCCCCTCTAAGCCCTTAATTGGATTTTCCTGATGTGGTACTGTGGGTTAATGCCTTCCTTAATGCCTTGGACTGCAAGTTTGGTTTGAACTACAAGGTGGGCAGTTCTAGCTTACCAGCTGTTCCTTGGAAATCCTACACAGGGTTGCTATGAGTCAAAATTGGCTCAACAGCACTTAACAACTCTAAGCCCTCAATTGTTCAAGAATACAAAAATATGTAATTCTCTTACATAATTCACTATGTTGTTGTTGTTGTTATGTGCCATGGAGTCGGTTCCGGCTCATAGTGACCCTGTACAGAGTTTCCGAGGCTGTAAATCTTTACAGGAGCAGAAAGCCTCATCTTTCTCCTACGGAACAGCTGGTAGTTTTGAACTGCTGACTTTGCAGTTCACAGCCTGATTCGTGACCCCTACTTTACCAGAGCTCCTATAGCTTCATGATTAAATGATGTGGAATTACCATATTTTTAAATAATTGAATCATTGCCTCTGCTTGAAATATTATAACCCAATCTCAACTTGGAGGGAAAAGAAATTCATAGATTAAAAAAGCCACTTCTCTTTTTATTTTATTTTTTAATTCCTTTTTCTTTAAGATAAACATTTTAGATTAAATAACTTCTAAGGTCCACCCTAGTCATCACACTTTTATAGTTGTTGTTGGTCTATATAGTGGAAATGAATATATTTTGTGATGCCAAAAGTTACAAAGCATAATAAATTGTGATTCACATTCACTAGTATATATAATATTTCATATATTTAATAACTTCATTTTCATATCCTAATGATACAAGGTGTTTACAAACATATTCTTTATGTAAAGTCTATGTAGACAGATGTTCTAATAGGTTTAACGTTAGACCACTCAGAAATCGCTCCATCACCTGAACCACAGGTGTACCAAATAGATTCCCTATCCATTATTTGATGAAAGTTTCTTTCATATCTTGTCCTTAAAAAAAAAAAAAAAAAAAATTAAGACAAAGTAGAGTTAGTGCCAGCTAACTGCAGTTTATATGTCTTACAAAATATTTTCTCAGAACATTTAACACTATTTAAATAGAGAAATTATCTTTTACTAAGGATCCCAGGTAGCATAGTGGATTGTGAGTGAGGCTGCTAACTGCAAGGTCAGCAGTATGAATCTTGCAGCTGCTTCACAGGAGAAGAATGAGGCTTTCTGCTCCTGTAAAAATTTACAGCCTAGGAAACTATGCAGGGTTGCTATGAGTCAGAACTGACTCGACAGAACACAACCACCACCACCATAATCTCTCCTAGGGGGCATGATATAATTAATGAAAAAGTTAAAGACAAATAGCAATTTGATAATGTCATTTGATATTACTTAGTAAGTCTATAACCGATTCCACAGCACATAAGAACAGCAATAATAGGTCTATAAAAAATAATTTGCCAAGATGCTATTAAACTGAATTTTTTTTCTAGGAAGCTTAGTATATATTACCCAAATTCATATAATTAATTCTGTTGTTCTTTCTATTTTCTTAATAGATTGGATTCTTCAAAAGACCACTAAAAAAGAAAATGGAGAAATGAAATATTTTACAAGAAGATAAAACACAAACATTTTTTTCAATGATCTATCCTCAGGTTTGCCTTAAATATGTGACAAAAAATATGTCACTAAAGACATGGTCACATTATACTCGATCAGGGAGTAGTCATTTGGAAAAATAACAGATCAAGCATGATCCCAAAACAATAACATAAAGATATATTTTATAAAATGATGAAGGGTATTTTTAAAGAATTACTCATTTTTGAGTATTTAAACACAATTACAGTGTTTTTAGAGGAAGACTAACCTGCTTAAGTATGTTTATATAACAAATGTATTTAAGGAATGCATCAACAATTTCTATGATCAATGAAACATTTACTTTGAAAACAATATAAATTGAACTTTCCCCCTTGATTCCTGGTCTATATCCATATTCAATATTACAGCATTCATAAATACCAAGAAAGGAATTGCCTGTAAAATAATCACTTCCTCCAAGCCAGACGAGAAAAATTAACAATGATAAAATCCATATACTATATGGACTGAAAATAGGATTAACTCACCAGGAATACATTCAGCATCTTTGCTTTGGGTTCTGTATTTGCAGATTTTTTTTCCCAAGTTCTTTGGAAATGATGAAATTGAGCTGAAATTCTGTCTAGGATAGAAAATCAGGACTCATTGTTTAAAAACAAGTGCACTGAATGGATTCATGTAAACTTTTATAGTACACTCTTAATTTTGATACTGAGCTCTAAAATTCAAAATTCTTTTATATTGAAAACACAATTAAAGTAGTTTTTATTTGTTGCCACAAAATAGTAATTTGTCATGAAAACTACATTGCATGATGAATATGCTGATTTAGTTTCTGAATGGAATGTAACTGCCGAAGTAGATGCCACTGGAATGGTAAAATCATTTTTACTAAGCAGTTCTGGAATGGTAGGAGTCCCAGGATGTAACTCAAATTAGGAGTTTTCTCAACTTCTTGGTACATGGTTCCTTTGGACCCCCAGGCTGTGAGAATGTGTTTATTTTTATTTTTTGGAAGATAATTAATTTTCCAAACACAGTTCTTATTTTTATAGAAAGACAGTATTCCAGTTCAGTATTGCATTTTACCAAGTCACTGTTTTTGAGTGTGAGCTACCAATATGTAAATACAACCCCAGAAGTCTGTGCTTCTTTGTTCTTGAAGTATTCATTATGTTGCATTGGACTCTACTATAGCATATACTCCTAGGTTGCTCTCGTTCTTAGGAAAATAACAGTGAACGAATGTATAATGGCTGCATGTGTGAACTACTGCTGTAAAGTTTGCTGACACTTCTGCAACAGCTCCATCTCTCCACCTGCTTTTCCATCATAAGACCATAACTTACAGTTATCCAAAAAGTCATGGACTCTGGTTTTCTCAAAAAGCAGCAAATCAAGAGAGAATATGAATGTCATGGATTGGAGTTTTAGAAACTAGCTTCCAAGGAATTATCTAAGGACTCAGTGTCAGCCTACCTCATGGCTTTCCATATCTATATCTGAGTTCCTGATGTTCCATTGATGCCCCTGGGTATGCCACAGTCATCTGTAGTTTAAAGAAAGTTCAAGTGTTTCCAAAGAATTGATGCTCCTCAGAAGGCCTGTCATGACAAGAAATGCCCACTTTTGGAACTTAATTCCAACCAACTCCAGATTAAGTCATTATTCTTTCCATATGTTCTTTGCCCAACAAAACCAGGATCTCTCTCAATTAGGGTTATCATGTTGCACATCTGCAGTGCACAGCCTGCTCAGCAGCCTCACTCCAGCCTCGGCATTCTTAAAAGGAAATAGAACAAGTAAAATGAAATTCGCAAAGCATTTACTGAACACACAGTGTGTACATTTAAACTAAATACATTGGTAATCCAAAAGAGAAAATAGAAAAATTATGGCATTTCAAACTTTTAAGGAAGGAGAGAAAGAGTTGTTGGAATAGGAAAAATAGTTATTTATAAGCCTGGCACAATTTTTAATGTCTTCACCAATTATAGAACAAAATATTTAATGAATGAGAGAATATATTTCTTTAATAATTTGTTAAGATTTGTGCATACATGTGTAGGTGTGCATGATGTTTGTATGTACATACCCACACAGACTGAATACAAAATAACACCACATACCAGAGTTTACAAAAAATAAAAATAAAAAATATACACCAATAAGCAAAGTTTGATTTGTCCACTTTGCATATAGTTTTTATTTTCATTAATTTTTAGGTTCTGGTTTAGCTCTGCAGCTACCTAAGGAACATAAATGTAGACACTCAGATTAGAAAATAAGTCAACAGATGTCCCAAATTAGCTTTGTACAAATGTGCTAAAATGCATTCAATGACTAAGAAATACACTAAACTATTTTATTTTCAAATATTTATTTTTTAAAATGGGTGATATATAGACTATATATGAACTTACTAACTCAATTGTCTAATTGTTTGTGTTATTTTAAACTTTGCTATTTAAAAAAGAGGGGTCTGGTATAGTCTGTAGGATAAGCACTGGACTGGAAACTGCAAAGTCAGAAGTTCAAACCCACCAGTCGCTTCTCAGAAACCTTATATAGGGTCACAATGAGTCAGAACTGACTCAATGGCACTTAATTACGTTTTTAAAAACGGATTTTTACTTCAGTTATTAATGAACTATATACTCCCTTTAATGTCCAAAACCTACCTATGGTATATTAATAAATTGCTTAACAATCAACTCTCCAGGAAGAAGAAACCCTGATCAGTATTATTTATCAATTTCAGTTGTGTAAACATGCTTACCATCCATGGTCAGTTTTAGGCTACCAATGTAGCTCTAATTAGTTCACAAAATTCTTGAAAATATATCAGTAAGCTCTGATGAACCCAAATGAACTAGCATCAGCATACTGCTGAGCCAGATATGAATTAGATAAATATAGATATTGATATAAGCTAACATAACTCCTATATGCATATATACATAGAATATACATATAATCACCTTCAGATTATCCTGAAAATGAGGATTATATCAAACCTAGTAGATACTTTATGTAGTTTCTCTTCTAAAATTTTAACCTTCCTTTACTATGAATAAAATGTTATAAACTAGCAAGAGAAGGAAGGTATCAAAAGCAAATAAATAACAAAAGTTATAATATGTAAAAAATCATCAGCTCTAGAGATACTCAAAGGAGCAGTTTCACTTTCTCAGGGAGGCTAGAGCCCTGTGAGTAACATTGAGAAAGATTCAATTTGAAGTTTAACATCAATGATGAAATTTGTTAAACCACTTCCCTCTGAACACCAGAGTCATTGGGCAACTTAATTGCTGAATATTTTCCATGTTGTATGTGTGCTTGAGAAGACTTGTAAGACTTACAATGATTTTTCTAAAATTTGATACTTAACTACAACAGTACAATCTTCCTGCCTATCTATGTCAATGGTAGTGCAATGGTTATATGTGTGTATATTCATGTAGAGAGAGAGAGGGGGAAAGAGAGAGAGAGCAGACAGCTGGAAGAGGGGGTCAGGTCCTGGTGTGGTGCTGTAGGATAAGCACTGGACTGCTAATTCTTCAGAAACCTATATAGGGTTGCTATGAGTCAGAACTGACGCAATGGCACTTATTGTATATATGTATATATATATAGAGAGAGAGACAGAGACAGAGACAGGGTCAGAGAGAGAAACAAAGACAGAGACAGAGAGGAGAGAGAGACATACATAAATTCCTCTTCCCTTGTATAAAACCAACGTCTAATGCAATTGGAGTCTTGGAGTCCTCATATGGCACTGTAGGTTAAGCTGCTCACTGTAAGGTCAACATTTCAAACCCACCAGCCACACCATAGAAACCCTATACAGGGTCACTTTGAGTCAGAACCAACTCAATGGCACTTAACAAGCTCAATTGAGAAAAAGAAATGTTTGTACCAAAAGAAAATGTGGCTGCATTGTAATCAAGTAAAGCTGAAAAGCTGTCCAAGATGATTCCCTTCTGGCATCTCTGGAGGTTCACAGCATGCACTCTGTAGAACATCTGTCCACTAGCTTCTGTGGAGCGTGTTTTCAGACGTGGCACGTGTCTTTGTTGAACAACACATTGTAATCTGCTCCATCTGAATTGACTATCTTCCTGTGTGCATCATTGAGCAAACTAAGGAAGACCCACTTCTGTGCTAGATACAATCAGATTATTGTTCAAATAAAGAAGCTGCTTCTGGCAAATTGGTTTATAAAAATAGTATTCCATGCACTCTTATTTTCAAATCTCCTTAAGTCTGTTCCCAAGGGAGATTTTAGAGAAGATACTTGGAGAAATGCCTGGTAATGAAACGTGCTCTATTTACTGTAATACCAGCTTCAGTGAGTTGCCCATTTAACACCAGAGTTAAGTCCTCAGTTCTTCAGTGGTGTACTAAAGGATTAGATAGTATAATACAGTGGAACGAAGGTGAAATGTGCTACCGACAAGGAACATCTTGAAGAAATATATATACAATTATGAATCACTATCATGAGTTGGAATTGACCGCATGACAACCCACAACAAAATGGCGCTTCATCAGCCACTGTGACGAGGGGAAGCTGTCAAGAGTTAGCCTTTTGTTGGGTTTCTAAAGGATAATTAAAAATGGAAAAACAGGATTTTTAAATCCTTACATTAATGCCGTTTTGTGTTTTTTTTTTTTTAACTAAAATATACATTCAAAGCATAAATAGAATTTTTGATACAAACACAGCTTCAAGATGAATCCATTAAGCACCTCCTTACAATCACTTAGCTGTTCCTATACTCTTACATAAAAATTCTGAACACATCACTGGAGGTCAGCACTGTTAAAGCCTAATATTTTAATCTGATGAATCAGACTCTTTAGTCATCATTTTAAAAGTTAATCTCAAATTTATAAATTCATAGATAACAACTTTCAACTATCAACACTGAGAACATATAAAAGAGGATATGTAGGCTCTTAAGTCCTGTTGTCCCCTACAATAGACCAAAGAGATCCAGTTCTTACGTGCTGGGAAGGGATCCAACGCCTGGAATAAAGACCTGAGCATCATTTCTGAATCCTTTACTGAGGACTGGGAAGTAGGAGCCAGACGAAATTTTCAGGATCTCTCTGCTTTCTGCCTTCCAGTTGCTTTCTTCTCTTCTCAGTAGCCCAGTGAGAGTCTTTTGTTCTGTTTTAGGGTTTCCCCAGCAAGACCATCTTATACCTAGTGTCCCATGTAGGGCATTGAATGATGGCATGTAATCTTTGTTGGTGAGCTGAAACTCTAATCCTTGAGTTATCTGACATCATGAAAATCACATCAATAAAACAGGGACATTCCCCCACCCTTTTGGTTTACTTTTTTTAAATTTTGCTGAAAAAATTTAGCATGTTTCTAGTCAAGTTCTTATGGAAAAAAAATATAAAATCTAGAATTTGAGGAATTCTACAATAGACTGAAAATGTTTAATGTTTTCTTTTACTTGGTTTGCTGTCTGTATATACTGAGGACCATATTAGAAAAAGAAACCATCCAAAGAACACAAAATGAAAGCCTGGATCCGATTAAACAATCTTTTGCTGGTAGTATTCAATTCCCCACCCTGTTTTTCAAGAAATAGAAAGAGTGAATGACTATAATTGTTTCTCTTCTCCCCAGAGTAGCCAAACAGAAGGGAGCAACCACACAGAACTTAGCGAACACTTTCTGGCATCATAAACCCAGTACCAGGGAACAGTCTTACTGTCTTCTCCCCTCAGGCATCTTGAACCTTGAGAGATCGGAGGAGGGGGAAATTATGAAGCTATTTTTCTTTGTCTACATTAATCCTCACTCCTCAAATTTACCGTAAGCTCATACCCAATCCTCAATACTAGTACATGTATTTTGCACAAGTAAATTGTTGATTAAGTAAAAGCAAAATATGTATATTTACCTGTCTTTGATAAGATGAATCTCGTGGAGTTTGACATAGTTTGGGCTCAGGCAGAAACACTCACTTGAAGCAGCAACAGCTCAGTCCTCCCTTATACCTGAACCATTTCAAATATCACACATTCAGTATTGTATGTTTGATTTCTGAGATACTGTTTGTCCTTAAGGATACCACAGCAGCTCAACATTCCTTACTAGGAAACATGAGCCTGTTCAGAGAATGGTGTACTATGTATTACTACTGTGAGGTTGTAAAATTATGAATGGAGTATAAAGAATTGTATCTAATCAAAAAGAAAACTATTGTAAATAACTACTGGCCTGAAACAACATCTCTCATGCTCACTCAAATAAATGTTTCCGCATGGTCGAACATAAAGTACATTGCATTGCTTATTTTTTATTTATCTCAGAAAAACCTCCTTACAATGAACAACACAAAGGTATATACATTTCTGTGAGATTTTTATTGGATAAAAGCTTTAGCAGAAAACATTTTGAGCATAAAATCATGATTCTGTTGCCTCTAGTAATTTATTAAATTAACCTGGTTCAAAACTATTTTTTAAAGAAATACGTTAGTAAACTGATATAATTAAAGACAGCTAAGATTATAAAAGTGTGCTTTGAATGTCGGATGTATGGCTTCATGCTGCATACTGGTCTGAGGTCAAAGGTTTTATATTTTGGTATAATTCTATGTTATCTTGTGTATCCGCTGTATATTTCACTCATGTGTCATGATACACGAACATCCTGTCTTAAGTGTTTAATAAAAAACTACTCTCAAAGAAGAATATGACTCTTGTAGTCTTCAGTATATGAGTCGCTACCCAAACTTTAGATGACTTATTCCAAAGCCCCAACCTTTTTGAGCACCTTAGCAGGTTTTTACTTTAATGCCCTAAAAGAAAAAACAAAAAACAAATTAAGTCTGTCGGTGGTGTTTCCTGTACAGGATGCAGCACTGTGATGGATCTTTTGCAAAGCTGAAATGAAAACCACAAGATCCATATGACCACATACCTTCTCCTAATGAGATGGCTTAATAATAAAGTATCTTCTGTCCAATAATAGATTGGACCACATAGTGGGAGACAAACACAAAAAAGTTAAGTATTTTCTTTAATCCATAACTAAAGGAAAGAAAGTTATTTAATATCATAAGGAATTATCTTTAATAATAATAATACATGTTCATCGTGCAAAGAATTTTCATCTTCAAACTATGCTATGTGGGAAGAAAAGCCACAAACATGTTGTAGAAGCACCTCTGATCTGTCAGTTGTGTCATACTGTGGTGGTTTGCATGCTGCTGTCATGCTGAGAGCTATGCCACCTGTCCTTTAAATACCAGCAGGGTCATCCTTGATGGACAGGTTTCAACAGAGCATCCAGACTGAAAAGTCAAAGAAGGAGGAGAGGTGGACTGCTTCTGAATGTTTAGCCACTAAAAACCTTATCACTAACAATGGAACACTGTCAGCACCAGAATATCATCAGAATATTGTAAATATGAATCTAGGATGAGTTGCAACTCATTATAAAGAAAACAAAAATCCTCACCGCTATACCAATAAATAAAATCATGATGAATGGAGAAAAGATTAAAGTTGTCAAAGACTTCATTTTGCTTGGATCCTCTATCAACACTCATGGAAGGAACAGTCAGGAAATCCAACAATGTATTACATTAGGCAAATCTGCTGCACAGACCTTTTTTAAGTGTTCAAGAGCAAAGATGTCAGCTTGAGGATTAAGGTGTGCCTAACCCAAGCCATGATGTTTTCAACAGCCTCATATTTATGTGTTAGAATTCTTATTCCCTAGAGTCCTGCTGTGGCACTGTGGGTTAATGCACCAGACTGCAAAGCCGTTTGAACTACAAGGTTGGTGGTTCAAGCTCACCAGTTGCTCCTTGGAAACCCTGTACAGGGTCGCTATGGGTCGGAACCGACTCGACGGCACTTCACAACAACAACAGCATAGCAGATCTCATGAAGATCACTATATCTAAACTGCCAAACCACTGAGAATCCTGGCCCAGTCAATTGGACACAAAACTTTCACTATGACAAGCACCACTGCCTGTGAGTGCTCAGGCTTTCAGTCACTTCGACTGCAGTTTGGTCGTGTGCTAGGGCTCTAGCTAGTACTTAAATTGCAAGAACTGGATTGAATTAATAAAAGCATCAATAAACATCTGCAAGGTGGGTTTTTATCTTCCACTTGTTTCAGCTAAAAACTATTTTTTTATTTGTGTAGCATCTTTCAACCAAGGATGTGTGGCATGATTTCATTTAGATACCACAACCTCAAATGCCATTCCAAAAGCAACAATGGAAGTGCCTTACCCTGGCAAAGAATAGTGCCCAGAACTGGCAACTAGCCTGTAATTAATGGAGCTGGAACATAGTCATGCTAAGCACTCTAACTGTCCTTGAGGATTTGTCCAGGGCTCTTTAGTTTC
Source organism: Chrysochloris asiatica (assembly GCF_000296735.1). NCBI lineage: Eukaryota > Metazoa > Chordata > Mammalia > Afrosoricida > Chrysochloridae > Chrysochloris > Chrysochloris asiatica. The sequence continues at coordinate 3,553,478 of NW_006408600.1, read as the reverse complement.
ACATACTGAGTCTTTCCCTTTCTTCTTTACTTTACCCTCAAATAGTTCTACTCTTTGTACTCAAGTGCCATCTGTTATTCCTTTTTAGGTACTCTTCAGATCCTTCTGTCATTCCTGACCATTCTGCATATTTCATCATTAAAAGGCAGTCCATTCGGCAAAGATTCCTATTAGAGTATTGTTTGACTGCATATTAGTTTTCCACTTTCTAAGATGAACCGCTAAATGTTGCCAGCATCTGGAGAGAATTTTTCAGAAGTTTAAGTTCACTACTGTCTACTAACGTTGCCTTTAAGGAGGATATATTCCAGCCTATGCCTATGTCTGAGTTTAAATATGAGAGAATACTTGAATGAAGAGTGCACGTCTAAATGGAAAGTCAAGTTTATTCTGAACAAGTGTTACAATTGGGACTTGGGAAGTGACATTGTGACCCAGGCTATTGTTTCAGCATTTCCAAGCATAAAGTTCTCCCTACTGTAGCTGCAGCTCTGTTCTGCATCTCAGAAACAATCATTTGTTTTAAAATATGTCTTTATATTTTAGTTTTTCATATTAATTCTAAGTGGACAAAAGTGTGCATTTATCTAAATCTACTTTAATCTGTTAATTATCTCTTATGGTAAAAAGTTCCATAAGTTTACAATCTATTATATAAAATCATACTTAATTTAATTTTTGTCTTCATATTATTTTAATATCTAAAATTGCTTCTCCAGGTACTGTCCCTTAATGTATTTACCCTCTACCCACTATTAGAACTCACAGTCCAGTGTATTCACTATCTAAAATAATAAAGATGCCCTACTGGTGACATTTTAGCAATGTTGTTGCTGTTAAGTTCCTCAGTCTGTTTTGACTCATAGTGACCCTGTATAGGGTTTCCAAGGATATACATATTTGTGGGAACAGAAAGCCTCATCTTTCTCATGTGGAGTGTTTGGTTGGCTCAATCCACTGACCATGTTCATAGTCCAGATTTTAGCAAAACTGGGGTCATTAATATATGATTACTGTTGTTGTTAATTATTTTCAGGTCAGTTCCTATTCACAATGACCCTATGTAGGGTTTCCAAGGAGCGGTTGGTTTGAACCGCTGAACTTGCTTATCCTACACCAACACACCAAGGATCCACTAATATTTGGTAAATTACTGTAAAATCAAGGTATCATATCCCAGTACAAATATATGAAGTAGATCACAGTTATGATCCATTTTGTATCTAATATTTTTTCTCACAGTAACAATATGTTTTAAAAAAAAAAAAATAGAATTACAAGCTTATAAAATGAAATAAGTTTATTTTACAAAGAATATTTGCTCATGAAACATGCTATCAACAGTCAAAAGCCTTGGCAGCATAGTTTATTATGTGTTGACCTGCTCACTACAAGGTCAGTAGTTGGAATCCACCAGCAACTTGGAAGATAGATGAGACTTTCTGCTTCCATAAGTATGTACAGGCTTAGAAACCTTTAAAGGATTGCTATAAGACAGAACCTACTCAAAGGCTCACCACCACCATCATTTAAGATCTGAGATATTTATATGATTATGGTGGCTAGTGGGTTAACCACAAGGTCAGCCGTTATAACCCACCAGCAACTCTGTGGGAGAAAGATGAGACTTTCTGCCCCCATAAAGACGTCAAACCTTGGAAACCCTATTCAGAGTTACTATGAGTGGTACCCACTCAATGACTGTTGTTAATGCCGTTGAGTCAATTCTGGCTCATAACACAAACCTATATAGGGTTTCTGAGGTTTTAAATCTTTACAGGAGCAGAAAGCCCATCTTTTTCCCTGCACTGGTGGGCTCAAATCGCTGACCTTGTGGTTTTTAGTTCAGTGCTTATCATATGAGCCACTGCACTACCAACAACAGTATTTATGGATAAAAAATTTTAAGTCCAAACCATTTCAACGTTAGTGGGTTTGCTTAAATCTTTTAAACAAATCAAAATGGCAAACAAACACACACACACACACACACAAAACCTTCAATAGCATTTACAGACCTCAATTTGTAAACCTGATTTTTTAATTTTCCTGAAATTTTCAATATACTAACACCATAATCCACAGCTCATCTGTCCATTTGCCATACTGTGGTGGCTTTTTTGTTGCTGTGATTCTGAAAGCTATGTCACTGGTATTTTAAATACCAGCAGGATCACCTATGGTGAACAGGTTTAAAATGAGTTTAAGAAAGAAAGACAGACTACTTCTGAATATTTAGTCATAGCAGTAGGACACTGTCAGTACCAGAATATTGAATATTGAAGTATGATGAGGAGTGCCAAAATATTGTGAGATATTATAGGTGCCAGAATATGAGACTCTCAGATTGGAAGACACTGAAAATGCAATTGGGAAAGAGCTGCTGCCTAAAAGGAGAGTTGAAAGTGATGAACTGAATGGAGTAAAGCTTTAGGGTACTTCATTTGCTGATGGGGCACAACTCAAAAGGAGAAGAAACTGCTGTAA